>NW_008339433.1:180568-197064 GCF_000622305.1 Nannospalax galili
GGGTGTAGAAGGGGGAATGTTTGGGGGAGAAATCAGGGAGGGGGAAGCAGGAAAAGCAGGTAGGATTAGGGTCTGGAAGTGTTTACTTTTTCCCTCTTAAGATAAGAGAAAAGCTGTTGTGATAAACAACTTCTAAAATCTCTGGTTAACAGGTAGAATCTGCTTATCTTATCTTTGGAGATCAGAGGAAAGGCAGGCTGCTTCTCAGCAGAGTTTGTTTCCCTTGACTTCAAAGGTCAAGGTGCTTATCAGCTCAGTTCCCTTTTGCCGGCTCCAGAGTCTGTAGGTCCCTGTTGGGGAGGGGGGACGCTGCTGCTGTTTGGAACCCTAACACATATAAAATGCAAAATGCATTTAGTCCAACTTTAAAAGTCCCCATAGTCATTATCAATCTCGATGCTATTCAAAAGTCCAAAGTCCAAAATGGACTCAGGTAAATATCTTAACTGTAAGCCTCTATAAAATCAAAAGACAAATTACATACTCCCAACATACAGTGGAACTGAATACACATTTCCATTCCAAAAGGGAGGAATGGAGTCATAGTAAGGAAATATTGGATCAAAACAAGACCGAAAACCAGCAGGGCAAACACTAAATCCAGGTCCACGTCCAACTTCTGGGACTTTACTTCCAAAGGGCTTAGATGGCTCAACCTCTCTAGGTTTGCTGCATGCAACACACAACTCTCTCTTGTGCTGGTACCACTCCCTATGTGCAGGTCTTCTTGGCAGATACCTCACAGCTCTGGCATCACGAACTTCTTGGGGTCTCCATTGCCAACCAGGCTTCACCTTCACAGCTTCATGCAATGGCCTATCAGTGCTTGTCTAGGCAGGGGAACCCCTGCTTCACACTGCCTGGCCTCCTAAGCTCTCTGAAACCTCGGAGGAAGAATTAATGACCCCTTCACTCTTCCATCTTTCATGCCTTTAAAGCCAGCAACAGGTGAGCAACACTGCCATGTTTAACTGCAAGTTCGGGATGGACCCCAGCCTGTTTTATCCATTTTAGAAGCTTTTTTCTTCAGTGGCCCCTGAAGCATTTTCCTTTCACAAACTGGAGGCTTAACTGGGTGTGGTCTTGCCCTGGAGACACTCTCTCCATTGTTTCAGTTTGAATCTCTAGGCCCCTCCTTAATCACTTTAATCTCCTTAATCACTTTAATCTTCTTATCAATGGGATCCTCTCCATCATATGCCAGGGCTCCCAACATTTGTCTTCCTGGTGCTCTTTTTCGATCAAAGCTAGATTTCTTTCTGCCCCATTTGCTCTCTTTCACTGTAGATCTGCATAATATTCACCATTAATAGCTATGCCACCATTTCTACATTAGGCTGTCTTGAAATTTCTTCCACCAAAGAAATTAGTCTATTACTTTTTAACTTAGCTTCAGGCAAGCTTTTTGGTCTAGGGCAGACTCCAGCCAGACTCTTTGCCAATATATCCCAAATGCTGCCTAATTTCTTATTTCCCTCTGGACCTACATTGTTCTCAGCACTCCTTTCTTCCAGGCGCCTACTAGAATGGCCTGTTAACCTCCACTTACAGCAGTGAACCACTTTTCTAGCCCAACATTCCAAAGTCTTCCACATTTCTTCAAAACCTCACATGGTCAGGTTCTTCACAGCCAACAGCCCACTCTCTGGTACCAATTACTGTATTAGTCACTTTTCTGTTGTTGTGATAGAAACACTGACCCAAGCAATTTATAGAAGGATGAGTTTATTTGAGCTTAAGGTTCCAGAGGAATTACAGTCCATCATGGCAGGGAGGCATAGTGGCTGGAGGTGGCTGGAGCAGGAGCAGCAGAAGCTCAGCTTTCACATCATCACACAGGCCCAGGAAGCAAGAGAGCAACTGGAGATGTGGCAAGGCTGAAGAGCTCTCTAAACCTACCCCCAGTGACATGCTTCCTCCAGGATAGCCACACCTTCTAAAACCTCCCAAAACAGCACCATTATCTGTGGACAAAATGTCCAATCACTTGATGCCTATGGGGGACATTTTCATTCAAACCATCACAGCCAGATATGATCATTGTTAATAAAGCTTAATTCAATGAGAGAGAAGGGCATGGAAATAAATAATTGCAATGTAAGATAATAGTTTTTTTTTTTTTAATGCCATGTAGGCATTTGCTATAGGAACATAGGACAGAAGTATGCAGGCTCTCTTGAAGGAATACTGCCAGGCAAACGTTGATGGAGAAAATGTTCTTACATCCAAGTCTTGAAGAAATAATTTGAATTCATTGCACATAAAAGTCAATAAAGACATTTCTATTAAGGAGCTCAACATGAACAAAGCATTCCTAGTATAGTGCTGAAATGACAATGGCATGGTATGTCTAGATATAGGGTATCTGGGCAAGAATGGCTGGGAAGACACTGGTGAGCAAAGCAGGAACCATTAAAAGGAAGCCCTTAAAGGCTATATTAAGGTCTCTGAAATTTCTCCCAGGGAACAGTGGGGAGTTGTTGAAATATTGCGATGAGGGTAGTGATAAGGTTATGTTCCTGCTACAGATGGTCAGGAATTACTGAGTCCTTCACACAACTATTCTTATCATGATTAAATTTCTTTCTCTCCTGAATCCACAACCAGAATCATCTGCTCTAAATGATTTGTCAGTTGTTGATAGCAACAATACATTGTGCCAAGCAAGTGGGTACCTGACACTAGCTTGGGCTCTTTAGAGTGATATTTCTAGAATTCCCACTGACTGGGTTTACCTGGAATCATTGTCTATTGAGTCTGAAAAGGAATTGGAAAAGACTATTTACTCTTTTTAAAAAATATTATTTTTATTTTATGCATATGAGTGTATTGCCTGCATGTATGTAAGTGCACCTGTGCCGTGCAATGCCTGAGGAGGTCAGAAGAGAGCATGGCACTGGATCTCCTGGAAGTGGAATTAAAGACGGTTGTTAGCCACTGTGTGGGTGCTGGAAAACAAACCCAGGTACTCTGCCAGAGAAGCTAGTGCTGTTAACTGCTGAGCCATCTCTCCAGCCTCTACTGTTTCCATATATTTTCAATGCTTAACATTTAGTAGATAGTCAAAAATGTTTATCATTATCATATTGTCCTATACAATTCTCACAATGTTTTGAGATAGATGCCATTTCTCTCCCCATTTTATAGGTGGGAAAACAGAGAGCCATAGCTCAAAGCACTTCTGAGACAAGGAACTTCTAATTAGGAAAAGGTTTACTATAGAAGCAAAGGAACACAAAAACGTGTGAGATGGCATGTATCTTTGCCAGTACGTGTTCACTGAGATTTTTAGATCCAAACACTGTTGTCTCTCTTCTGAAGGAAACCTTTTCATCTAAGATTTTAATACCAATTCAGTGATATTTTCAGAGAGAAATGGCTGAGATTATAAATTTGGGGCCATCCAACTTGTGGTTAAACTCTCACCAAAGATTTGTTTTTTAAACTTTCAGCTTTGACTCTTACTAAGAAAAGCATTTTATATATCTGTGCATATATATGTATATAGTCAGGTGTAAATCAACATGTGCACACCCATGTGCATACATATATGCACATACATATACATATAGTTTGCTGACACAAGTTTCATAAAATGAAACTGAACCTCATCCTAAGTAGCATATTGTTAGATTGTGTGTACATTGTTCTATTTCCTTTGTATTCCATTTTAAAACGCTACATTGGATTTATAGATTTTATTTTGAGAGAGGTCTCCCTGTAGCCCCAGCTGGCCTGGAACTCAATGTGTCAACCAAGATGGCCTCCATCTCACAGAGATCCACATGCTTCTGCTTCCCAAGTGCTGGGATTAAAGACCTTGCCACCACATCCAAGATCTTCTTTGTTTAAATCACTGCTTAAACTAATGCATACCAGTTCTTTATGAGTCAAAATTCAAAGGGATCTCACTTGGAAAGAGAACTATCAGTTGCCTACAAGTCCTAGCTGGTGTTTAAGCAGCAGCTCGTTCACAAAAACTATCTTACTAGCTTCTCCAGGAAGCTCAATGGTATATACACTACCCAACAGGCACAGGAAATACATACACACATATCAAAGCAGCACGAGCAAAAATGTACATGGATTCCTGGAAAAGAGATAATGTTGGTTGAATTCAGATGTGATCTCAGAGATACCCCTATCAAATGCAGTTTGTAGGAGGACAATCAAATATAAAAGTTATGCCTGAAAGGAAGTGACTATTTTGAGCAGGCCACTGCCTATTCTTTTTTTCCCTTTTTTTTGGTATAAAATTAGATCAGTGCTTTAAAGCAATGAAGAACTGATTTGCCTTTCTGTTTGTCTCCTGATCTCTGGGCACTTGCTTCTTCCTTGCCTTACCATACACTAGAATCTTATTGCTATGCTTTCTTTTTATTTTATTTACTATTTATTTAAAAATATTTTATTATTTTTAGTTTATGTATTTGAATGTATTGCCTGCATGTATATAAGTATACCCATGTCATGCAATGCCTGTGGAGATCAGAAAGGATATCAGATCCCCTGGAACTGGAGTTGTCAGCTACCATGTGGGTGCTGGGAATTGAGCCCAGGTCCTCTGCAAGAGCAGTCAGTGAACTATCTCTCCAGTCCCCTTATTTTAAATTTTTGAGTCTCCTAATTCTTGTAGTAGCATGCATACCAGGCTCATAGCTCTAAGTCAAGTCTTTAACAGATTTCAAGGTCTGAATGCAGATTATACATTATATTCTTGCATAGCACAAATCTCACATGTACAGCAGAAAGCCTCATTATGACTCAAGATCTTTGCATTTTAGTGGTGTTCCAAGTACTCTGGAGGCTGTGATAATTTTTCTTGGGTTCCCTAAGGAAACTTCTATCACAAAAACCCCTAACAACCAATCTCATTATTTGAAGGCTGCTGATTAAAATTGAAATTATCAAACACTTATTAAAGCATGTGAAACAGTTTGCTTTTCAATCTTATAACAGCATTTTTGTGTACAGCTTTTCTTTTTGCCTACCCCATGGCCCACATTAATCCTCCCCTTCAGCTTCAGGACACTATGATGTGGCTAGGTAAAAATGTATCCTATTTCTGGAATTCATGGTTTTTATTACTTATGGACCCTCTATCACATAGGGTCATTTGGCCAACTTACAGAATGACTAATCTCCTCCTTTTCAGGACAGAAAAGAATCTGGTCTTGATTGGAAAATTCACTCACTCTGGTGACCCACTTGCCTGTAGGTATTTGCCTTTAATTTTTTTAAATTGTACATTGTGTTTGAAATTTAGAAAGGAATTTTAGGACTTGGAAGGCAAAATACCAAGATTTTGGAGAAATCAAGAGAACCCATAAAATATTAATAGTTCTAGCAGACCTGTGAAATCAAAGGTAAACCTCAGCTATCTTAAGGTTAGAAGAAAGGCAAGGAGCATACCCTGTGATTGATCCTGTTCTGTTCACTCTCCACATTTTCTAAAATCCAAACCTTGATGCACTGCTACTCTATGAAAGATGAGGTACTTGTTACCTCTGTGAAGGTTGCTGGAGGCTTGGTCTTGGTAGGGGGTCAAAAGTAAAAAAAAATAATTCATTCTTCTTGGCTTTCTCCAAAATCAGAGGCTTACTATGTCGAAAACAGAGCATTCTTTCCGGAAGAGCACTAAGCTTAACTCACTTTCTTTTCATGTTTGTGCATATTACCTGGCACAAGTTTCCAGGCAAGCCTGTGAGTGGTTTTCTAGATTACATTCATTGAAGTGAGAAGACTTACCCTAAATGTGGATGGCACCATTCCATGACTTATGTGGTGATCTGAAGGAGAAATGTTCCCCACAGGCTCAAAATACTTGAATCCTTGGCCCCAGTTGGTGGCATTGTTTGTGGAGGTTTTGGAGGTGTAGCCTTGCTGGAGGAGGTACATCACTGGGGACAGGCTTTGTGAGTTCATAGCCTCATGCCACTTCCAGGTTATCGATCTGCTTCTTACGGGGGTGGGGGTGAAGAAGTAGGCACTCAGGTCTCTGCTTCCGCTGCCTTCCTCCTAGCTTTCCTCCACCATGATGGACACATTCTTCCGGAACTGTAAGCCTAATAAACTCTTCTTTCTATAAGTTACCTTGGTCATGGGGTTTTATCAAAGCAACCAAAAATTAACAAACACATGTTGAGATCATGTACTGAATGAAAAGGAGAAAGGATCCTGAGCACAAGCATTGCGGACTACCTGGGCGCTGGGAAGGTGTGACAAACTGCCTTCAGCTCCGGGTACCATGCAATCCCCTCCACGATGGACTGAATTTCCTGGCATTATAAGCCAAAATAAACTCTTCTTCCCTTAAGTTTTCTTCTTGTCAGATATTTGGTCACAGCCATGAGGAAAGTAACTAATATAGTGAGAGATAATATGTCAGGCTTCTTTGTGCTGTTTTTTACTTTCAGTTGCTATTGTTGGACCATGAATGTCTATTCTCTCCAGTAATCATGATTTTATTTCTTGGGTGCTTGATGGTAGATTGTTAACCTCAATAGGCTGTCAATTAGGTTGTTGCATAGCTGACTGTTAACCTCATTTTCAAGGGGCAAAATATTTGCCTGATAGCTTAAAATGCTTCAGTTTTAATATTGTTTTGTGTAACTTACTCTGTGACAGTTTCTAGGGTGGTACTTGACATGCATTATGTGACTTAATCCACAGAGCAACAGTAATCAGTAGGTTTGATTATTAACATCTTGTCTTAATTTGAAGGAACTCAGAAGGGTTAATGGTTATACCCAAGGTCATGCAGAGAGTTTGACTTTTGACTCTAGTATGACTTGGACATATGTAGGAGCAGATGTAAGTAATTCTTGGACTTAGTCTATGAAATACTGATTTTAAACAGATGGACCTATGGCCCAAAGAAATTGGAATTAATGGTAACAACATGTGGTATTGAATACAATGAAGCTAGGCATCTGAGCAATCCTTTTCACTCTAGCCAGATGGGATGCAGTGAGCTATGAGCAACTTCTTTCTTGTTTTTAGTGAACCTTTTCTAATGCCTTCGGTTAAGATCTTCATGTTAATGTCTCTGCATTGCTCAGGTTGTGATTCAGTGCTCACTAATGCTGTACAACAAAGTTGTGGTTGTGGTATGTCCTTTCACATGCCCCTTGATCAGCTCAACTGCTCACCAGCTACTCATTTCATAGACTTCTGATTTTTACTAGCTATCTATCTATCTTGGTAGCACTAGCCTTCCCCAAATTACTTTTGACTTCATGACAGTAGTCCCTTCTTGTCTAGCCCTTATATTAGCTCCTTCCTATGGAACCAGAAACCTGTCACTTAACATGCAGGTATTGCAGAATCCTTTTTCTTCAAAATGACTGCGACCATGATTCCTTACACTGAATTTGAATATTGCCATTGTCTGTAGATTTTTGATATTCTTTTCTATTCTATAGCCTTGACCTCTCATCCTTTCCAAGATGGCAATTCTGATCCAAATCTAACTAAAGCTTGAAATTGTGTTAGATTAGTGAGCATCATCCAACAACTACCAGGTTAAGTCACATAAACAAATATTTTCCCTTGTTCCCATTTCAGCCTTTTCTGCTTTTCCCTGAGATTCTGGCATACTCCATGCTTGGTGGTCAAGTTTCCTGACATGGACACTCTGTGCCCAAATACTCACTTCTTTAGCACTGTGCTGTAAACAACTTACCTAAAGGACAAGAATTCTCCCCTGCATCAACAATAATGCAGGCTGTGAAACAAAACGATTTATCTCCTAAAGCTCCACAGCAGAGTCTCTACTGCAAGTGCAGAAAAGGGTAGAGAAATAACTCAGCTTTTCTGAGTCCTCTGACTTTCAAGCAGCACATTAATATGGCTAGTTAGTGCTTTCCAGTTTATGCCATCAACATTGTAAATTCAGTAGCTTAAGTCTCACAGTGGTTTTGGTATAAGCCTTTAATCTTAGTAATGATTCCTTGATCAGCTGTGGCCCTTCCAATTCAGAGGTCATTAGAGGTCCCTGTTGAGAACTCCCCAGCTGTTTCAGTTCACTTCATGTATATTTATTTGCATGCCTTTTGAACCACATTTGGGTATGCAGGAGCACAGCTCCTTTTAGAGGTTGGTGTTCCAGATCGTTTCCTGAAAGTACAGCAGAGCTGGGGGTTGGGGAGGCACAGTGTGTCTGTGGTGTTTGAGATGCCACTGGCATCTTACTTTTAACTACTTCAAGGTTAATGAAAGGCCTTCCAGAGCCTCTTTGTTGCTTTCAAAAAGGCCAGTTGGAAGCAAAAAAGCCATTTTCCAGTATGTTATCACTGTATTGGCAAAGACAGGGCATTTAGACAAGGGAGTCAAAATGATTGAGTGAAAAGTGAAAAATTCAGTCAGTCAAGTTGTTCACTTGACGTTACTGAGACCAGCACAAAATGTGCCAGCTTGAAGTCTCAAGCCAAAAACTTTGTATGTATGGACTTCATAGTGATCAGTTTCATGGCTGCTCAGTGTGGAATCTGTTTCATAGCTGCTCAGTATGGGAAAAGATCCATTTTGGAAGAATTTGTGAATGACTTGCATCATTGAATGGTACCAGGGTGGATTTTAAGTATTAATGTACTCCTCTTAGGAACTTGAAACGGTTATAGTAGTGAACTTTTGAAGGTGGAAAGGACGTTAAAATTACCAGGATCAACCTCCTAAATGACAAAGAACTAAGTAGTAGAGAAGGGAAGCTGCTTGCCAAAATTCACATTGCAAGTTGGTAATGCAAAGGCTGTATTCTAGGTAGTGATGAGAGTACTCAGGGAATCCCTCCCCTATGTTAAACCTACAGATGATATATTGGGCATAATATTCACATCAATGCTCCAAATTAGGAAGACAGTGAAGAGGAGTTGGCTTTCTGGGCAAGGGATTGAGACAGAAGGTTTCCCTGTGGCCCAAGCTGGCCTGGAACTCAGTCTGTAGACCAGGCTGGCCGAGATCTCACAGAGATCCCCCTGCCTCTGCCTCCCAAGTGCTGGGATTAAAGATGTTCACCAGCATGCCTGGTTCCAATCTACTCTTAAGTAGTTATTGAACTCGCTTAAGTTATTTAAACTCTCTGACACTCAGTTTCTACAGTTATGAAATAGGAATAGGGATACCAGTGCCAAAAGGTACTCTTGGCATTAAATGTGATAATATTTGAGAAATGCTCTGCATGATGCCCAGGCAGCAATCAACAAAATATTCACATTGTTACTGTTTCCAGAACAGGGTATTTCTCCTTGTCTTCATTTTTATGTCAATAACCATTGGACTGGAGGTCAGCAACAGATTTTTATCTTCAAGTGTATCAGTGGCAGCTAGAACCCAAATGATGATAAAGCTGCAATGTGACCCTATTGTGTTGAAGAGTGGAAATATAATTTGATTTACAGAAATTCAATTTACGGAACATTTCTGAAATCCACCTGTGTAAAGCCATGCACATCTGCACAGCAGTAGAAACACAGAGACACTTCTGCTGCAAAAATGTCTTCTAGTAAAGTAGAAAGAATGTACACAGTCTTAGTCTCCAGCTGGGCAGCAAATTTCAGAATATTTCCAGAACAAAGGCTAGCAAGCATGAGGTATGTCATGTTTGATCATTAAGTATTTCAGCTGGAAAAAAAATAACTTACACCAGGATAGCAAAAGCTGTCAAATACTCTGTGTGGTGCTTGCTGAATTGGGGTTCTTTTATTTACTTTTTCAGATTCTCACCCGAACTTCCTTCAGCTATCCACAGAATGACCTCAGGGACACCCAGCTGGATTTTATCTCATCTCTTTGCATTAGCTCCCCCACCCTGCCACCAGCTTTTCTTTGCCTTGGTGATCAATAGTGAGATCTCTTTCTGTGACAAATAACAAAGCCCTCAGCATTGCAATTCTTCTAGAGGTTGTGGCTGGCTGAGCCCTAGGCCAGGAAGGCAGAATTGTGGGTATTGATTTGATTACAGCTCTGGGAAGGAAGGGGGGAAGCTTTTTGTATTGCTGTTAGATTAGGAACTAGTTGCCACTAATCTGAAGGCTGAGTGCAAACCTGAATAATTGATAGACAGGAATTAGGATACTCGTGGGAAAGAAAATGCCAGATTTGTGTATTGTCTCCAGTGATTCCTCTGATACCAGGTAAGCAGTTCATTAAGGTTTGACTTATGAAACATGCCATCATAATTTTTCTTTGGACATGTAAGTGAAATGAGACACTTGAATGTCCTCTTAAGAGAGCCACTGTGTGGAGCAGAAAGGTGTTAGAGACAGAGGAGGTATGCTCTCTTGAACGGGTGGTGGTTGTATTAGAAGGGTTTTGCTTCTGAGACAAAAGCCAGGGAGAGATTGTCAGAACAGTATATCCTCAAAGTAAGAAATTTATAGAGGAAATCAAGTTTTGTGTCCAAAGGACAAGGAAATTCAGATGAGAAAAAACTTTTATTATTTATTTTTGCCTTTTTGAGACAGGGTCTCCCTGCAGCCCCTGCTGGCCTGGAACAGACCAGGGTGGCCTCGATCTCACAGAGATGTGCCTGCCTCTGCCTCCGGAGTGCTGGGATCAAAGATTTCGGAGAACTAGTTTACTTGGGGTAGAGATTTAGAGAAGAGAAATATCATTTCTGGCCCTCTAGTTTACCCCCTGCAAATGAGGCAGTTAAAGTGTTTCCTAAGGTTCTGCGGAGCTCTAACATTCTATGCACCCTATTATCACAGTCAACATTTACTGAGTGGTCATTATATGATAGACAGCATGCTAAGTAACTTGCATATACAATCTCATTTTAATTCTTAAACAACTTGATGAAGATGCTGTTCTTATCTACCATTCCAGGTTTAAAATAAGAAAACTGAACTTCGGTGAAACAATTTAACATCATATAGCTAGCAGATGGCAGTCAGAACTCATAGTCAGTCCTTTCTAATTTTAAAGACAGATTCACCTCCCTCGTCTTTATGAGTTATTAGCGTAGTGTATCTAATTGCCAAGATTGTTAGATACTGTCTTCATTTCTCACAGAATGGTCCTCACCTGATGTCAAATGACACTGTGACACAGGAGCCACCCCGAATTCTTATCTGCATCCAGATTCCCTACATCAAGATATCAGGCAAGCTCGTTAACTGCTATTACATGCGATTCTGGGTTACCTGATGAAAAAATTCTGAAATCATGGTGAGCCGAGCATAGAGCTCAATGGAATATTACTTGTCTAGTATGTCCAACATGTTTAAATGGAATAGAAATGGGAGCATAGTAACTTTCATTAGGACATGGCAAAATGAGGGACTCTGGCCAGCCTTGAATGGAGCTCACTAACAGAATGCCATGAACAGTAGAAACAAAGATAATCTTTAGGGACCCTGGAATATATATTAGCTACATCATGGTAGCTACTATAACAAACAATTCCTAATTCTGTCATAAGGGGTTAAAAGTGCTTATGTTTTTCATGTTATTGTTCAGTGTGGGACTGTAGGCACCCTCTGCTCTACTCATTCATCAGAGACTCAGCCTCCTCTCATCTAATGTCTTTGCCATCTTCTAAGATCCCAATGTGTTCCTCTAAATTCTTACAACTGAAAAGAGGGGCACAGAAAACATAGACACTCTTTGGTTCAAGGGTAACCCAAATTACTTTTACTCATTGGTCAGAATTGGTTATATGATCCCACCGAGATGCAAGGGGCTTGGAGAGAATTACCTAGTGGCATACTCAGGAAGAGATTTTCATGAGTAAATTGCATTTTTTTCTTCCATACGAAAAAGCAGAAAGTGAAGAAAGGCAGGATGAAGGTGAAGAGAGGCTTCCCAGAGTTGCCATTATGTCATCCTATTTTTCTAACATCAAGGGCTGTGAGAGTATATGCAATAGTGGTGCTTCTGTTCTACCCAACTCCAGGCAGCATGTTTCCCATTATACTCTCTATAAAGGACATCTTCTTGAGCACAGTCATATGTCTTTGTCTTTAAAAATGATTTGAGTTTGCTTGGGATTCTTGGAATATACAAGTGCTCAAAGTATAACCTTTGGATTTCTCTTCAAAAATGAAATCAGAATGCAGAATGCAAAGTGACAGAGAGCACCAGTGTTTACAGCGACAGGATGTGATTTAAGATGAGTGAGACAGATGGTGGTGCATTTTCTTAGAGGCAAACCAGGAAGCAACAGATTTGCAAACAAATTTTAGCTGCCATCATTCTTCTAATGCCCCACATGAGCAACACAAGCCAGTGTGAAGCATAATGCTTCCTGAAGGCAGCTGTCTCTTAAGTGTTTTCTTCCCTGCCTATTCAGAGAGGCCTGTGACAATGTAAGGAAAATAATATCATTTTGATCAGATTAAAACTGAGACCTTTGGTCTAAGAGCACCTGCAATTAGTCATTTTTATAGTAGAAGAGGAGTGCATAGGAAAATGTGTAGATCAGTTTAGATTGTTTACTAGAGATAATGAGAATTGTTTCTGTTCTGGATCTTACTCTGAATTGCAAAATTGGGGAAATTCAAGCATACATGCATATTATAAACACATTTTTCCTCCCTGAAAGTATTTAATTCCAGTGGAGTATTTTGAGTAACTGCTTACTGTAGAAAAGGAAGAAATAAGGTGATGCACAAAACACAGCTCAAATAATTTAGTCTTTCTTTCCTGACTGGCCTGATTTGAATAGATTATGTATGCCAAACATGTATATACCTGGTGCAAGTGGCATTTGTAAGTCTGTGCCTGACCACTTAGTTGCCATGAAATTCACCTGCCATTGTCTCCCTTTGGGTCACAGTGACGGTATCCATCTAGTTTTCATTACGCACATGAATACACTGGCTTCAGTAGTGAGGATGACAGTTTTCTTGGATGGTTAGTTATGGAACATCAAATATCAAATCCTTCCTTTCCCTCGTTCCCTAGCAGCAGGGTAGAGATTGAGAAAGCTGTCGGTGTGCAGGGAAGTGGTTCCTTGTACACTTGTATCCCTGTATACTTGTAGAAGTGCCTCCAAAGCTTTTCCTTATCACAACTGTCTAGGAGTTGTTCTTGTACTTTTGACATAGCAGCTTCCCTATTAGTCTTACTCTCCTCTCCTTTTCAGTTCATCCACACAATAATTGTGGATTGTCTTTCTTAAAACCTTCTCCTATCACTGCTATGCTTCAGTTCTTTAAATAGCTCCCAAATTCCCAAATAACAAATGCGAATTCCTTAGCTGTATGCTTTGGGCTCTCCATGTTCAGGTCTCTAATTGCCTTTCAGTTTTACTTTTCTGCCACATCTAATAACTAAAGGCTCATCATGATGTGCCCTGAAATGTCCTACCTTCAGGCCTTTGCTCTCATTGCTTCTTTTTTTTTTTTTTCATCTGTTTCATTAACTATTACTTGTGTAATCTCCTCAGTCTTTAAGTTACAGCTCAAATTTTACCTGGTCATTGGAGCTTCCTTAACTCTCTGATTGAAAAAGAATTACTTGTGAGTGCGTAGCATGTTGCTAGTATCTGTATTTCATCTATTTACTATTCTGCCTCAAGTGTTAGTTTGCTATTTACAAATCTGTCACTCTGTGAGGAACTCTCAAAGCCAAGGGCTGTCTCATTTTCATCACCCTGTCTTCCATTGGATATAGTACAGTAAGTGACTGGCAGAGAAGAGGGAGATGGTGACTTGAATTAATCCATGCTTCAGTTTTCCCCTTGATAAATATGATACTAGCTTATTTATTGTGCCACATACTAGATTTCTGTCAGTAGGGGGAGAAGCAGAGGATCAGGCTACACCCTTTCTGTATTCAAATAATTAGGATGAAAAACTCAGTTTGGTAAATGCTTAACCTTCCTCCATGGAGCCGTCAGGCACCATTTACTATAAAGTTGTTATAACAGCTTAATGTGTGAAAAAGAGAAGTTTGAGGAAATCTTGAGTCAAGTGTATGTCTGTTACTGCTAGGGGCAAAGGTCCAGAACAGCCAATAAGACTTTACAAATTTAGCCAATGAGCTGTTTATGATATAATTGCATTTCATTACTTGTCAAGTTTTTGTCCTAATTGTTAACCTTCCTTAGAAGCAAAATTAAATTTAATGTTTTTTACCATACTATAAATGGTACTGTTATTCATGTATAACTTAGGAGAGAGAATACAAACTTAAGAATAAAGACAACACGCCAATTGCATAGAAATTAAAAATAAAAGACTCTGGGGATGGGGAGATGGGGAGATGGCTGAGTGGTTAAATGTACTTGCTGTACAAGCATGAGAACCTGGGTTCAAATGCATAGCATTCATATAAAAAAATGGAGCACCACAGCCTGAGTGCCTGTATCCCTAGCATTGTGGTGGTGAAAGCCAAAGAATTGTTGAGACGTGCTGACCAACCAGTTTAGCCTAACTGAAATGGGTAAGCACTAAGTTCAATGAAAGACCCTGTCTCAAGGGAATAAGACACAGAGTGATAGAGAAATCCTCCTCTGGCCTCTGCATGTGCATGTATGCTTGCACATACACCCCTTGTATGTACATACACCATAATATACACCAGACACAATGGTAAATAAATAATAAATAAATAGATAAATAGGTAAATAAATTTTAAAAAAAGACTCTGGAATCAGACTGGTTATGTGATCCTGGAAAATTTATGTTTCTGGAATTTAAATTCATATGCAAAATTCCATAATAAGAGCAGTTAAAGCATTATTATATCCGGTAATAAAATAAATGTGTTTAGTACGTGCTTATAAGTGCGTTATTATTGTCACATATAATCACAAAATAAGATAGCCTGGACTATTGTGGTGAATGAAAAGTAGACATGGGATTGAAGACATGTGTTATGGCCTGACTGCCATTTATTCACTGTAGCCAACATATATTCTCTCTCATATTCTTTATTTCTTAACTACAAAATGAAGTGCAGAACTAAATAATACCTAAAGTTCCTTCCAGCTCTAACATGTTAGTGTTCAATATTGAATCCAAGTGCCTTCCCCAGTAGGTGGGTTTATTAAAAAAGAAAAAAAGAGAAAAGAATGTAATTCATATCTTCCAAGAGAGACAGTCCCCTTTCCTCCTATCATTGGCTTCTGAAAATCAGAAAAAGGTCGAATGTATAGCAGTTGGATTTTTTTGTGCTTCCTATCTTGATTTTCTGTTTTCTAGTCACCAACTCATGAGTGAAAATGAAAGAATTAAAAAAAAGAATCCTTAAAAGTCACTGTTTGAAAAGCAGCTGAGGTGATTGTCTGATGCAGAGATACATCTTTACCTGGAGATTAGTTCCCGGAATTAAAAACACTGTCTACCCAAGGAGATAACAATCTTTTGGTAGAGAAAGACTTTATTAACATACCCAGTAACCGATAGGAAATTTAAAATAAATAACATTATCTTAAAGATCTGTAAAACAAGATTGAATTGAGCTTGAATGCAGTTACCATTTACAGGAATTTAATAACATAGTCTTATGAGGTTTGAGGTGAGAGACATGTAAATTTCAGTGATCCCCAGGTCCTTCTTTAAAAATCAATTTAGTTATTACTCTGACAACCATTTCTCCTTCTGTTATCCCCACCTACCACCACAAATATGATAAAAAGAATATTCGTTTTTCTCATATTCACCTCTTTAGGAATTTTACAGCTAGGCCTCTTCACATATGAACAAGCTCTTGTAAAGGTTGATCAGTAGCCACTGCAGCTTGGCATAGGTCTAGCTTTTCAAATAATTTCCTAGGTAGGATAACTCAGAGTGAAAAGACTTGAAGACAAGTAAGTGACTGAGTAGTGAACACATTTCACCTTGAAGTGTGGTGGTGAGCTAATAGGATGTTGTTTTCTTAGGTGAAAATGATCAAATATTGATAATTTCATGAATTAGCCTAAAAGAATTAGGCTTGTGTCTGGATTCATAGCACAGACTAATTGATGAGGAATTATTCACAAGACTTTGGTTACTATTCTTTGGTATGATAGACCAGAACTTGAAAACCAGGTTCTGTGAATTCTTGTCTCACATCTGTGTGTAAGAAGTTTTTTGAGACTGTCTTGAGGTATAGCCCTGGCTGGCCTAGAATTCACTGTGGAGTCCAGCTGGACTTTAACTCACACTGATCTACCTGCTTGTGCCTTCCCAGTGCTGGGATTAGAGGTACGTGCCACCATTCTCAGCATGTGTGTAAGAATGCTAATTAATAGTATAACCTGCTTCCCTTCACTATTTTCTTCTTTATTTTCATCTTCCACTTGCTTCTTGGTATCTGTCTTTTCCTTCTATCCTGTTGTTTTCTTTTTATATCATTCTCAGTTTTGTTCTTACCTAAGGAATTGCTAGTTGGGATTGATAGCTTGCTTTCACCATTCACTTTTTTTTTGTCTTTTTGAAGCAGGGTCTTCCTGTAGCCCCAGCTGTCCTGCAAATCACTATGTAGACCAGGCTGGCCTTGAACTCACAGAGCCCCGCCTGCCTCTGCCTCCCGAGTACTGGGATTAAAGGCGTGTGCCACCACGC
>NW_008339433.1:201375-207558 GCF_000622305.1 Nannospalax galili
TGCATATGTGTTCATTGTTATATTGCTTAGTATCGCTCATTGTATTGGGGAAATTCCTGGCTAGGAGAAGATCAAACAAAAGACATTAGTCAAGTAAATACAATCTTTTATGTGACTTCTCTATGAGTCTTTTTTTTTTTAAATACTTTTTAAATATTTACGTTTGGGTCTTTTTGAGACAGGGTCTCCCAGTAGCCCCAGGTAACCTGGAACTCCTTATGTAGACCAAGGTGGCCTTGAACTCACAGAGATCTGCCTGCCTATGTCTCCCTAGTGCTGGGATTAAAGGTGTGAGCCACCACACCCGGCTCACAATGAGTCCTTTTACTAGCTCATTTGGCCCCTATTAAAAATTATGGGAAGACGGAAAGAAAGCACTTGAGATAATGGGGGGGGCGGTTTCCAGGTCTAAACATAGTACACACAAATTTGCGCCAATTTTGAAGGTTGAGAATCAAACATATATTCCTTTGTGATTACCCACAAGTTTTAGAAAGGCATAACTTCCTGTATAAAAACAAAGAGATTTTGATGATGATATTACAGTCTCTGACAACATGACTTTTTTTTTCTGAAAATAAAGCTTGTATGCTTTTATTATTTAATTTTAAATGCTTTTCTAGAAAGTCATATGGGAGGAATAATGGTAAGATGTTGAAATTAGATTCTTTTATAGAGCCATGGATTAGTGAATGAAATTTGATGTACAAAACACTTGGATTCATGTTCCCGTTTTCCTATCTTTAGCTTGTAATGGTGCTACAAAGTGTTGTGAAGAGTAAATGAAAAGGGAACTATTAAGCTCTATTTTTTTTTGGTCTTTTTGAGACAGGGGCTCCCTGTAACCCCAGCTGTCCTGGAACTCACTATGTAGACCAGGCTGGCCTTGAACTCACAGAGATCCACCTGCTGGGATTAAAGGCGTGTGTCACCACGCCCGGCCTAATATTAAGTTCTTTGAAAATTTTTCAATGTTTTCTTATATTTATTTAGATATTTATTTATACATTGTGTATGTGAGCATGTGTGTGTGTGTGTGTGTGTGTGTGTGTGTGTGTGTATGTTTGTGGATGTGCAAATGTGGCACGAGTTTGGAGGTCACAGTACAATTTGAGTCTGTTCATTTCTATCACCACGTGGGTCCCAGGGATTGAACTCAGGTCACCAGGTTTGGCAGCAAATGCCTTTAGCCACTGAGCCATCTTACTGACCCAATGTGAAGCTCTTAATCCTGAGCTGACAATACTGCTGTCCTTAGTAATAGTAATAGCAGCATGTTGGCAAGCAGGGTATGAATTTGCTTGTGAAAAGTCAGAATCATGGGAAGCAGACACAGTTAACCATCCATATGAGTCAAGATAGGCAAAGTAAAATTCAGGATTAGCAATTACAGGAGGCAATGGTTTCCCACAAACCTTCATAATATTGTTCAATATATTAGGATTTCTTAGAGCCTTGAGGGAGCTTGATATTCTCATGTAATCTTGTTCAGGCCTTATAGCTGAGGTGTAAATTCTGGGACATTGACAGAACTGTTCTACTTGATGCTGGGCTATGTCTTGACCTATACCCCTCTACTGAAGCATACTAAGTAGTAACATTCTCACTTTAACATTTTTCCTACATACCAAGTTATATTCCCCTATCATACTATATACATTTTGTCCTTAAAATTCGGTTTACAGAGTCAGGTCTCCAGGAAATGTGTCTTATTTAGTTCTACAGTTTTTCTTTCCATGTTGTCTCAGAAAATACTCTGCATATTTTCTTGTTCTTTGAGGAAGACTTTCAACCTTTTTCTTGTATTCATGTGTATATGCAACAGTTAGATCATCATATTCTCAGAGGCATGGACAAAGGAGTTTTCTGCTTTCTATTTTTTCCCTTTGATAAAGTATGTAAAATTGACTTCTCACACAGTGGTATTTCTGGGAAGCCTGAATGATTAACTAGCTATTACATTATATTTCCAAAGCACTGCCATATTCCTCAAGAAAGGTTGCAAAAACAGGTCTGTCACTTTTAGTCTTTTCTCCTGAGGAGGGATGACAGATATGAACCAAATATTTCCTACAAAGTTTGTCAAATGATTCACATAATCTTGCTGGAAAGTGGTGTCTATTTTGGTTGAATGACTGTACAGTACTCTCAACAGTGGATAGGAAATCTCGTTGGGTACCAGAGGACCTTGCAGTTGAGCAACATTGTATGTAAGTGTGAGGTTACTGTCTGGGTCAGAAACCACAAAAGGTCATAAGAAATGTTGGAAATTGGCTCCCATAGCAGCAAACAAATAAAGTTCTACTTGAATGTTTCAAGATATAGAGCAATATAACTTGATATTTGCAAATGGAAAGTATTTGAAAACCACAGAGCAATACAGGATTGAAGTTGAAGTTTTCAGAAGAATGATGTCTAACATGCTGTTAGTTGAGTAGTGGAGAAGAAGGCAACAGGGCATTCCAGAGAGATATGTTGCTTTTATCATGAGTAAAGAATTTGTCCAGCACTAAAAAAGTTGTATGTTAAAAAGTACTATATTTATCTTCTATGCTATGCAATATTTTCCACCAAATACTTTGAAAACTAGTCATGTTGGATTAATTGAAGCCATCAGAGCAGCAGAGAGAAATATAATTGGGGATGAAAAAGAAAACACATGTATTGTCCTTTTAAACAAAGTTGCCCTTCTTCACTACTGAAACTGTAATTCAGCAGACATGTACTGAGGAATGACAGACTTTATACTATGCTTTGTGTGAAGTGATAGATATTTAACAGTGAAGAGATGTCCTTAATCCCTACAAAATAGATACACAAATGACTGACAATTCTATGTTCCACTCTGAGATGTGTCACCTGAAGTGGGAAGAGTCTGTAGCATTAACAGACACTGTCTCTGGTGCAGTGAACAGTAAACTTTCTATTTTGTAAAATATTATTTTGCCTCTGAAGATGATGCAAGTTAAAAGTTTGGAAGATGTAGAAAATATAACAAAAGAAATTATTCATAACTTTACAAGCAGAGATAATCACTGATGATATTTTATGCATTTTCTTCACTTTTATTTACATTATATAGATGTATGTAAACATAGTTGATATACTCTGTATAAAATTTCAATTTTTCTTTTCCATAGTAAGTTGGAATCATTTATCTGTGACATTGAAACACCACAAATATGATTTTAATGCTTGAATAATATTCAGCTGTAGATATATCTTTACTAAACTATTCCCAATTGACAGACATTTCAAATAGTAAGTACTTTAAAACCAATTAGAATAGGTAGATGATTGAGTCTTTCTTAAATAAATGTATTACAAATTATTGAATATATTTTAAGAAAAACAAGAAGAAAGGGAAGAAAGGAAAGGAGGGAGGAAGAAGTAGAGGAATGGAGAAAGAGAGAGAAAGGAGAATGGGAGAAAGAGAGATGAACAGGGAGATAGGGACAATCAATATGCCTAAACATACTTAATTCCATGCTCCTAAACATACAATGCCTGGAACATATTCCAGGGTCTTTTTTTGCGATGATTTGCCAATATATAGTATTCATAGTATTTTGAGTTCAACACCAGGATCTCATGGATATTGATAGTTGATATCATGGGCGTAGCCACTATGATATGATTCTGTATTTTTGTAGATTTGAAATTTTACCACTGGTGGAATCTGGAAGACTAAAATAAATAAAAGTTATGCATAAACAAAACCTGAGAGTTTTACTGTGAGGGTCAAGTATCATGCAAGCTACAGAAAGATTGTTCCCTTTCATTGGCTCACACACTAGGGAAATTCAGAATTTGAGGAATCATCGACTATAAGCTTGTCCTTATTTCTGGCAACAACTACAAGCATAGGATGAGATAGTCTGAAGATCACCATCAGGTTTCTTAATTTACTATAAAGACTTATACAATTCATTGAAAGATTCTATATTTAAGCTTATGACTTACAATAGGGAAATAATACCATTTAAAATCATCCCAAGAATCTGAAGCATGAGAGTCAAATAAAGTTGGAAATGAAGAGATTCTTGTTTTTTCCTATAGAATAATGAACAGGATAATTTTAATATCATCAGTGTGCCACAATGTGTACAGTATTATCAACTAGGAAAACTTTCCTGCGCTTTGATGCCTAGAGTTTTACCAGGGTTCCACGATTGGCTCCCTGCATGACTAAACATTTATATTAGGTCTAGCTCTGCTGTGAAAGAATGCCTGACAGAAACAAGTTAAGCAGAAGGATTTATTTTAGCTCACAGTTCTAGGAGATATAGATCCATCGTAGCAGAGAAGGCATGGGAGCTGACATGGCTCAGTGCATGGCAGTGGGAGGTTTTGGCATGGTTTGTTCACATCTTGAGGATTCAGGACTGGTCTATTACATCACAAATTTGCTGGTCTAATGTCATCATTCAGGCAGAGAAACTGAAACCCAAATTAGAGAAATTGTATTAAATTACACAAGTATTTATTGAGTCACTATTGAATGCACTTGAGAAACATCAATGAATAAAACAGACTAAAATAATATCAGCCTAATTATACTAACATCATAACCATTATTATAAAGCATTATACAAACTTTAGCAATTTATTGAGCTATGGGAAAAGACTACCCAAAAACCAGTGTGTTAAAAGGGAATCAGGAGTGGGGTGAGGAAAGAGCTGGAATCATTTAAAGGATCAAAAAATATAATAGAAATCTCATTTTATTGAAATTCTTCACTTTTCATACAATATAATTTGATGGCATTTAGATACCCTCCCCTATCTGCACGCCCTCTTATGGCCCCATGCCCAATTTAATGTATTCATATATATATGAATACTATATATATATACGTATACACACATACCTATAGAGTCTAATTTGTGTCTCCAAATGTCTCTCAGTGTGGATCCATCCACTAGAGCCTTGTTAACCTATGAAGAGTCTCATGCTTGAAAGACATTGTCTCTGCCCCTCTGAGAAACCATCTATTCAGTTTCTTTAGGAGCGGTTGGAGCTACAGACCCACATCCTCATGTCTATGCTGGGATTTTTTTTCTGATTTGAGTTTATATGGGACTTGTACATGTCACCATCGCTGTGAGTTCACATGAGTAACTGTCCAGCTTTCTGGAAAGCTCTGTTTTATTGTGATCATCACCACCTCTGGCTCATGCAGTCTTTCCACCCCACTTCCTCTTCCACAATGATCCTTCAGCCTTGAGAGGCAGAAGTTTGATTTAGGTGTCCTATTCAGGGATCAGTACTCTTTAACCTCTTGTTTTCTGCACATTGGCCAGTTGTGAGTTGCTCTGTTAATCACCATACCTGTAGCATAAGGAAACTTCTCTGGTGAGAGTTGTGAGAAGCATTAATCTATAGGTATAAAAATAATAAGCCATTAAAAGTCAGGGTAATATGATAACTATTTAGTAGAAAAGTAGTATTAGGTTCTCTTCTATGTCATGTGACCTATCTAGCCTCAGGGTCCTAAGCTTGATATCAGTGTCAGTTATGGGCTCCATCTTAGGAAGTGGAACTTAAATAAAGTAGTGGTTGGCTAATCCTACAGTATTTGTGCAACTATTACACCAGTGGGCATATCTTGCCAGGCCAGTTGTTATTCCAGTTCACAGGATTCACAACTACATAAGGTTGATGAGTATTTCCCCCCTTCGGTAGTATGTGTAGCACCTTCCAGCACCATGAATGCTAGCCAGGAGAGATGAAGCTCTGAAGTCTGCACCAGCTGGATTTACACTTGTTTGTTCTGTTTGACAGCTGATATATGTAGTATCTTCAGCAATAGGGTCTTATCATCCAGTTCTGGTGGGCAACAAAGAGCAGGGGCAATGGCCAGTATTGTTTGAGGGTCTATGGGACTCATGATCAACAGCTTCTGGAGAAGGAGTCCATTCATGACACTGAGTGATATTTTATAGCCTATGATGTCTAGAAAGGGAAATGTCCTCTGTTATAGTATAACTCCTTTTAGTCTCTTTTTATGATATATATGTATATATTTTAAGAAGCTTCTATAGTGGTATGTTTTCATATGGCTTTTTCTGAAGGCCTTTAGTATTACGCATCCCTCCCCATATTCCCTCCTGTGCCCTGCCCTCCCATTGTGTTAAATAGTGTGGGGAGTGGAACATGGAATTTCTAACCTTGTTTTTTTT
>NW_008339433.1:208192-239012 GCF_000622305.1 Nannospalax galili
AGATGTAAAATTGAAGAGTTTTTTAACCTTTAAAAAAGATCTCCATTTCATTTTAGAATATATTGTTCCTTACAGAAAGGCTCATTGTTTTTGCTACTAACACTGAGATGTTGGTGCATGCATCTCTAATCTGTATGTATCTGATTATTACTAGTCATAATCGGTTGCACTTGGATCCTTGGCACCGGTATATATCTATAAAGTCATCTGGCAGATTTCAATGGTAATGTTTATCACCTCTACTACTTAGCATGACATAAATCAAGACAAGGAGTAACCCAATTTTTAACCTTGTAATGAGAGGAGGCTTTACTGAGAAGGCGAGATTTGAGAAAAAAATAATGCAGTCATGGGTGAGCTTTAGAGAACTCTGGGTGGAGAACTTTTTTGGTAAAAAGAATGACTGAAGCAAAGCCACGAAAAACAGTAAGAAGGGAAGTTTGTCTGGAGTAAAGTCAGTGCTAGGAAGTAGGATTAATTGGGTACCTTGAGGTATGAGGGCACCACATTTTGTAGGAACTGTAAAACTACTGAGAAGATTGTGGGTAAAGTAGCAGCTGGGTCACTACCAAATTCCATCAAAGGAAAGGAATGATATTATTTAGATACTAAAAGATTTTTTTCTTTCATTTTTTGTAAACTTTTAATTGAATTTTTGTGTCATCTTAATCATCTTTATACCCCCTTCTCCATTGGTACCCTCCTATAGCTCCCCCAATAGATTTCATGCATTCTGTTATTTGCGTTATGGTCTATCGAGTCAAATTTGTGTCCCCAGACTTCTCTCAGTGCAAGTTCATCCAGTGAGGTCTAATTAGCCTATCTAGAGTCCCTCCCCTAAAGAAGATGAGCTCTTCCTCACCCAGGATTAATTAGCTGCCAATAGTTCTTCTGTTAAGATTTGGTCTGCTGCCCATTTCCACAGTTCTGTGCCTGGTTCTTGTCTGCTTGAGTTTGCACAGGTTTTGTACATGCTGACATCATTGCTGTAGGTTCATATGAGCAAGGTCCCATGAGCTTGTAAGTTTCTGATTCCTTACGGTCTGGCACTTCTTCTCCTAGCTCTTACAATTTTTCTGCCCCCTTCTCCTCAACAGTCCCTGAGTCCTGGGTGGAGTTAAATATAGGAGTCCTGTCCCTGTCCAAGGACCCACATTCTTCAGATTCTTATTCTCTATGCTTTGGCCATTTGTGTCCTTTTGTACTCATGGACCTCTTTTGCGAGAGCTTCATTGATGAGAGTTGAGAGATACATTAGTATTCTCTCTACCCATTGTTCTACTGTTCCATGAGCTTTGCATACACAGGTACCATTGTAGATGTATCACTTATGTAAGACAACTCACAGATAGTCTCTGTGTATGACCATTTGTGGTACTCTGTAATAGATTCCATCTGCTCAAAATAAGCTTCTTTGATGAGTGGTGACTAGCATAATTGTCTATAAATAAAAAGATCCATATTTAACACACAGTAAAAAATTACATTTGTCTAGGGTGTGACAGCCTTGGGGTTTTCTCTAAGATCTATGGCCTCTCCAGTCATATGTATTTGGGTATGTTTACAATACCACACATGAGTTTCCTCCCATTGAGTGGACTTTAAGTCCCATTAAGTATCTGTTGATTCTAGCTCCACTGTTGAATGGCTTGCTGGAGGGATGAAAGAGAAAACAAGACATCAGCTAGGAAGCTATGGTATTATAGTCATCCAGATTACCAATGATATCTGTCGTCTTTGTACTAGAAGAGGTAAGATGTCATTTATTTTGAAGATGCAACTACAGCATTTGCTGAAGTTTTGAAGAGTACAAGAAAGAAAAATAAAGGATTCAATATTTTTGGACCTTTTAATTAAAAGTGTAAGCTGTCAACCTCATATAAGAAGTGTGGGGCTTTTGGAACAAATTCTTCTGAATTCTTAGTCTTGTTTCTTTCTGCTCACGTGCTTATGTCTTCCTGAGGATGCTGATGTGACTCTTTCAGACAATGGACACTGGCCCAAAGCATTTGCTGTAGCAGCAGCATGCAAATGATAAATGGGAAAATTCTCAACTATGGCTTTCAACAGTTATCACTGTTTCCAGGCTTTTCTCTCTGAGCACAAGGATGGAAACATTTCCTTAGTATTTAACTCATGCTCATTAAAAAGACTCCCCTTGACTAGCTTTGATAAGGCGAAGCAAACAAACATAATGAGTCTGCTTGAATCTCATGAGATAATAAATATTCCAGTGAAGATAATTGTTTTTAACCTTTATACCAGGTACAATAAATGTCAAAGGGAAAGATAACCCAGCACTGTCCTGAAATGGCTTAAATAATGGGCCCCAGTTTTCTTTAGTGGGAACTCACCCAGTAGACAAACTCATATAACAAATGAGAAATCCCTAATGAGAATTGCATTATTTCCATTGCCTTTTATGCCATCTTAATTGATTGTCATCATGCACAGCTAATTAAGAGCATGATAATCTGGCAGAGATATTTTCAGCCAAGTGCAATGGGGCCTGCTTTAGAACAATGACTTCTGGAAGCCCATGTCAAGGTAGCTGGCAGCCCACTCTAGCTGAGAAGTGCTCCATTATAACTCAATAGCTTGCACTGGCCAATCTAGCCTGGAGGTTAATTTTCCCAGGCATGCATGGGAACATGGAAATTCCTCCACGAGGCCAAAAGCATGCAGAGGCATGACCTTCTTGGCCTGAGTACTTCTGGCCACCTTCCCGTGCCTCAGGCCAGTCTTCCATCCTCCTCCCTGCTCAGGTCAAAGGTTCTCATCCATAATCTCTTTGGCATGCCACCACTTTTCAATGGATGGGCAGTCTACACTAAAAGTGAGATGGGTTTATGTTATATTTTCAATTCATCAACAAACTGGCTATATGACATTCAAAAAGTCACTTCTGCCTTGTCATCTACTTTCTTTACTAGAATGTATGGCAGGTTTATTGGACATATATTGGCTTTGCCTTTTATTGTTTTGTGACTTTTTCTATGTGAAAATCCTTTGGTGTGATTGGGGAAGGTTATTTAAATTTAGGATGGTGTGTTGTGTGAGTTTGGAATAAGAAAATATGTCTGGCCAAACCCAAGCACGTTTCCATTGAGTTGAGACAGCAATTATCTTGCATCAACTGTCATCAATGTGGAGGCAGAGAAAGTTTGCTCTAGGAGGACACTTAGTTCTCAAGTCCACAGCAGTATTAAATTTTAACCAATATATTAAATGTGTTTTATTTCATTTAATATCCACAGGCTATGAAGTTCTTGAGAACATGTGAGTTATATGTGTCTGTTCTGTCTCTCTACATAGTTTGTGAAAAACAGTAAATTAAAAGTACTGAAGAAAAAAAAACTTTTGAATTTAATTGAATAATCCACAATTTGTACAATATAGTGGGATTCTTTGTTATTTTTCTCTGGTTTCTGTTAAACACGTGAAATCAATGCTAGGTGAAATTCTTTCTGTCAATAACAAATGGAATTAACTGTAGAGTCTCAAGTGTATTGCAGAGTGAATGATTAAAAATCATTGGCAAATAGTAAGCTGTCGCTGTGACCTTTCCATGCTTGGTATTTTGACTGACGGTCCCCTCTTTACAGTTTAGTGAAGTTGTAAACAGTGAGGCAAGAAACCCACTGATGGGCCAGGCAGTCAAATACCGAATATGAAAAGGTCAGTGCCAAACTCTGCTTGCTGATGTGACTCCAGCTGACTTAGTCTGGGTGGGCATGTGACATGGTAGCTTTGAGCTATTGACTTAAAGTGAAAATGACAAATAGCTCTGTAGTGAATGGAGCAAGAAATCTTTAGTTTGAATCCTATTGGAAGACTGGAAAGTGGCTTTGGCTAAACCTTGGGCCTGGATAATATCATGTATATTTCAAGCAGATAGTGCTGGGGTGCTGATGACTTTGAAGGCTTCGTCTAGGATGTTGTCATTCTCCTTTTCTTGTCCCTTCTTCCAATAATATTTTAATACCTTGCAATTTTTAATCTGTCTCTTTTTCTCTCTGTCCCCCTCATTACCTTCCTAAACACATTCACACACACACACACACACACACACATACACACACACACACACACACACACACACCCTCCAAACTATGTAACTATGTGATGTTATTAAAAATGAAAAGCTTGGTCAACCTTTTGGTTTTTGCTCTACTATTCTTCTGTATGTGTGTCTTATTTTTCATCTTTTCTCCCTTGTGTCTATTGTTTATTCTCATTTTCCTATATCCACTAAGATTTCCTTACTCTATGAAGTGCCTTTATTCCTTGATTTCTTTTTTGCATCTTTGAGAAATAACAAGCTTACTCATGACAGGACAATAAACTTTGCATTTATATCCACAAAACACTATCTGAATGCATAGTGTTTTTATTGAGATTTTGTGCATTTCACATAATAGATCTTAATCAAATTTAGACCCCCTTCCTCACCTGCATTCTCCAACAGCCCCCCATTTGATTGCATGAATTTTGTCATACATATTAAAGCCTATCCTGTCAAGTCTTTGTATTTTTTCAAGCCCCACATAAGTTGCAAAGAGGTAGTTCAGGGTTTCCTTTTTCTGAGTGCAATCTATATCGGAGAAAAGCCAACCTGTAGAGAAATGTGAGTGGTGTACTAAATGAACTGCGTAGTCAGGAGTCCTAATAACATGAAATAGTTTCACTTGTCCTTAGTAAATACCTTGAACTATGTGCTGTCCAATTACCATTCCTAGTCACGTACGGCTTATTGGAAACATGCTCTGTTGGGACTGGAGAGACAGCTCAGCAGTTGAGAGGACTTGCTGCTCTTTCAGAGGACCAGAGTGCTGTTCATAGCACCAACTTCTGGAATCAAACAAACACCTGTAACTGCAGATACAGGAGAGCCGATTCCCTCTTCCGGACACTCACTAGTAAGAAGGGATTACATTTGAGCTGGGCCTTGAAGTAGAAGCAATCACCAGGCAGGCAAAACAGAAACAAAGACCCAGATATTCAAAGGCATAGGTTCCTGGTTTATGGACCCTTGATGTATCACCAATTATTTCCAAAATATGTATAAAATGTTGAAGAACTTCTCCATGTGGGAAATTTCAGATAAATAGTCTTAACATGTTGCAATTCCCACAAATTGAGAAATTCAATAATCAACAGTTCTCCTGGCTTGACTTCTCTCAGACACGTTTATTGACAGTCATCTTAACTCTCACAAATAGAATTGTTGGCAACATTCCAGTTCAAACATACACTTAGTGGTGCTGTTCTCAAAGGCAGCATGCTGTTTTGTTGCCCTTTGTATACACGCAAACATGCTGCCTCCTTCTTTTGAATTCCCAATTGAAGTTCTGCGA
The DNA here is from genome assembly GCF_000622305.1 of Nannospalax galili. Classification (NCBI taxonomy): domain Eukaryota; kingdom Metazoa; phylum Chordata; class Mammalia; order Rodentia; family Spalacidae; genus Nannospalax; species Nannospalax galili. The sequence goes on from NW_008339433.1 coordinate 213,550, forward strand.
GTCTTTTGAATCCTGGTGAAAACCACCAAGTTCTGCTTTGTGTCCAGCAGCCTTTATGGAACGTGTTTCCACTGAGCTGGGTTACAAAATTACCACAAAATGGGTACTTTGTCTTAGTAATATTTCTCTTATTTTCTTGAGTTTTAGTTACATTTTTCCCCATTGAACGTACGGAACATTTGGGCAATTACGGGGACTCATTTCAGAATTACTAATCTTTTGTAGTATCTGTTTTCCATCTTAAAGTAGGTCTACTCACATGTTGCTTGATTACTATCAAGGGTTTTCTCTTCCATCTATTATATTAAAACTATAGTACAGAGTTTTGGCAATATTTCTTCTGTTCCTTTCTGATTTTTACTTTCACCTCACACTGAGAGAAGTAAACAAAGTAAGACCTACTTTCATATTTCTCTTTATGTGGAAATAAACTATTCCTAATACTGTTAATATATTATCTGTCAGTGTGTCAGTTGCTTGTGTTTTCCTCTTGATTTTAGAATAGGAATATACAGCTTCTTGAGATATAAGTCAGTACAGCCAGCTTGGTTGATCTCTTCTCCCTAAACTAATTGCATGTTTATTGAAGCAATAAATACCATGTGGTTTCTAGTCTTTAGTCAAATATATTAAAATATTAGTAATTACTGATAAACTGACTCACTGTTGATTATTTCGTTCCCAGGGGTAGAATTTTTGCGCTTTTTTTAAAAAACAGAAAACCCCCTGACCATCCTAATGTTTTCACTTTCCGTTTTTGACTAGAGTCTAGCTGTATATAAATATTTCAAAAGGAAGTACAATGGATTGCTATAAAGTCCTTGTGTAAAGTAGATAATATAATTTTTTTTTCTTTTCATATAGGATGCAGTTTTACTATGTGTCATGTCAATTGGACTAATATAAGTTAAATATGACATCTTCAATAGTATCAAGCATTAAAAAGTCATATTAACTTATTTTGGGTATCAGGTTCACAAATAATATTTGAAAGTTGGTCTATTGCAGGCAGATTCTCCTACATTAAAAGTTTTTCTACTCTATTTTCTTATTCATAATCATTTTAACACTGATGCATGCAAGCAATATTTTTAAAAAAATGAAACTGAAGCTGGATAGATGGCTCAGTGGTTAAGAGCACTAGCTGCTCTTGCAGAGGCCCCAGGTTCAGTTCCTAGCACATACATGGCCATGGCAGCTAACAATCCTCTGTAACTCTCGTTCCAGTGCATCTGGCATCCTCTTCTAACCTCTGCAGGCATTGTACAACCCGGGTGCACTTACATAAATGTGGGGAATACATTCATACACATAAAGTAACATAAAAATAATAAATAAATATTTAAAAAATACAAAACTGATTTTGTCACACCTCTTCATTTGCATGTGTATTATATACATATGTGTGCACGTGTGTGTGCAGAGGCCAAAGGAGTACATTAGTTATCCCACTGTATCAATCTTGGCCTTATGCCCCTGAAATAGGGTCCCTCACTGAACCTGAAACTCACCCTCCTTTTTTTCGTCTTTTTTTTTTTTTTTTTTTTTTTTCGGTCAGGATACATTACCTGGCCAGAATGTGTCAATGATTCTCCTGTCTCTCCGGTGCTGTTATTACTGGCAAATACCACCATGTACTTGGGTGACAGGGATTCAAGCTTAGGTCCTCATGTTTGTGTAGCAAGCACTCTTAGTGACTGAGCCATCTCCTTAGGCCCCTTATAGCCCTATAATGGTTCTTATATTATAAAATGACAAGACCCTACAAACTGTGACTTCCAAATAACTTTGCAATCTGCTTCAGACCAACTCTGCCTGTTATGTACTGCATTCTAGTCAAACTGACCTTGGTTTTCTGCTTGGCTCCAAGTAAGACTCCATTATTTCTCTGACTTCAGAGATTTTAATATTACAGTTTCTTACATCAGGAACAACAGTTGTTCATACTCTAAATATTCTGTAGGGATAGTCACCCTCCAATTACTGAATTTCATCTTTTTTCTATCACAGTATTATTTGTGCTAGAATGTAGCTTTTGCCAGTAGAGTTTGTGTCTTATCATACCATTCTCAAAATGAAGCAAAATATTGGACACATAGATTTCAGTCTATTATTATTTGTTTAATAAATTAATTACTAAATAGAATATTAGACCTGTGACAGTAGATACTATCAAGTTCAATTTCCATTTAGAGGTGAACAAATTGAATGCATAACAGGTAACATGTTTGACGAACGAAGTAAAATAAATGATAGAATTGGAAATAGAACTAGATATTGCTACAGCCAACTTTGGGCCAGGTAGAGTGGCACTCACCTTTAATCCCAGCCCTTGTTAGGCAGAGGTAGGCAGAACGCTGTGAGCTCAAGGCCAGACTGGTCTACATACACAGTAAGAACCTGTTTCTTTAAATACATCCATGCATCCATCCATCCACCCATCCATCCATCCATCCATCCATCCATAGATAAAACAAAATTTAAAAAAATAGGTTTAGGATTTTTACAGTGATTACTCAAATGTACTAAAATTCCCCTTCTCAAGATAGATATGCTTAGCCCATTTAAATGAGCTTTGTATTTATAGTACTTGCATGAAACAATTTCTGTCAATGTCCCACCTAAATCAATTAAACCAGTCCTGTGGCTACCCCTTTCATTGGTATTACATCTCTTTTCTTAGTAATATAAACACTTCGCTTACTAATATAAACACAATAACCAGCTATCTATATGTTTGAATACCAGCCCTGCTACTTAAAACAATGTGGACTTATTGTTTTTCTTGACTTTGTTAATCTTGATTTTAGCAAATTATAGGATGATTATTCAATATACTTTCTTAGTGGCTACATTAAAACATAATTCATATGCAAAAAATGTCTCAGTCAAAATTTAAAGCTGATCGCTGTTTATATTTCACAGAGCCATGTTATCAAACAATAATCTATTTTAAAACGATTTTTATTAACCGAAAGAAACAAAATACATATTAGTATCTCTCCATTCTACTTCATGCATCTCCCTAGTGTTTAAAAGTTGGTACTTTAATTTCTACCCCCATATATTTGCCTACATTGACTATTTCATATAGGTTGAATCACATAGTGTTTGGTTCATTATAATTACAGTCTTTGGTTTAGCATGATGATTGAAATCCATCATCCATTATGTAAAAATATAGTCATACTTTATTCTTTTTGACCATCAAACAATATTCCATTGTATGTACACAGAGAAATTTGGTTTCCACCTATCAACTAATAAATATTTGGGTTGTTTCAATTTTTGGATATTACAAAGATGCTTCTATGAATAATTATAAGAGTATAAGTTTTCATGTGAATGTGTTTTAATTATCTTTGGTACTTGCCCACAGTTGAATGCTGGGTCAGTTTGTAATTATACATTTAAATTTTTGAGTGACACTTGAACATTTTTCAAATTGGAACCCAAGTTTGCATTCCCACAAGTAATGTGTTAGGGTCCTTCTTTCTTCATATACTGAACAACAATTCCTGCTACCTGTCTTTTAAATAACAGCCATCATACTGTATGTGAGGTAGTATCTTATTGTGACTTGCTTTCTAATAGTTTGATAGAAAATAATGTGCACTTTTGCATGGACTTAGTCATGATTTTCTTATCTTCTTAGGAGAAATTCCAATTATTTGGATATTCCTTTCAATATGATTTTTTTCATGTGATGGAAACTTGATACCCAGTGTGAAAACTTTGAGAAGTGATAAAAAAATAATCGAATTAATTAATTTATTTTAAAAATATTGAACAGCTTTATATTGTATTTTGAACATATTCCCCCTGCCTTGATCCTCCTTCTCTCCCTTCTCTCGCCCCTGTACACTCTATTGGTCCCTTTTGTTCTCCTAGACAATTTCACTTCTATTTTCACTTCTTTCTCTCACATGCACACATCATATATATGTATATATATACATCATATATATACATATATATGATTTTATGTGATTATACATGTTCTAAGAACCACAGATGAGAGAAAACATATAACATTTGTCTTTCTGAGACTTGGCTTATTTGTACTTAATATGATTATTGCTAGTTGCATGTATTTACTACCTGCAGACAGCATAACCTCATTATTTTTTATACTTGAAAAAATTCCATTGTGTATATATGTCCCATCTCCCTTATCTATTCTTCTTTTCACACCTTGATTGTGTCCATAACTTGGGTTGTTGTGAACAGTGCTGTAATAAACATTGATATGCAAGGTTGTCTGTAATATGTTGACTTGGAGTCCTTTGAGAAAATATGCAGGTATGGTTTGGCTGCTCATATTGTACATCAATTTCTAATTTTTAGAAACATCCGTGCTGATTTCCATAGTGGGAGGGGGAAAGGGAAGAGGTCAGGGTGGAAATGAATCAAATAGAGTATTCAAATATGAAATTCTCAAAAAATATTAAAAATTAAAATAGAGAAGGTCTTAGTATTTCAGGAAGTCCCATGGTTGTTACAATAACCTGGTTTCTCCTCTGAGTCTGTTTCTTTGCTTGCACTTCTCTACTTTCGGCATGTGGAGCTGGATCCCTTTCTAATTCTCTAACACATCATAATGTAGTCAAATCACCCAGCCTAGAATATTTTACTACAGCAAAATAAAAATGCACCAAGACATTTATTTTAAATTTTTAAACTTTTATATAAATTTATGATAATTCTTTGTTTTCTAGCTATAAATCAGTCACAGGATATATTATTTGCTAATATTTTTATCAAATTCTGTATTTTACATTTTCATTTCTTTGAGACAGCATCTCCCTGTAGCCCCAGATGGCCTAGAACTTGCTATGTAGAGCAGACTGGCCTTGATCTCATAGAGATCCACCTGCCTCTGCCTTGGAAATGTTGGGATTAAAGGCGTGTGTCAGCATTCCTGGCATATTTTTGATGATCTGCTTTGAAACACAAAATATTTTTCATGTTGATGAAGGGTAATTTTATTCTGGTCACTTGTGCTTTTGGTATCATATATAAAAAGGCTTTGCTGAACACAGTGGGAATCAAAAGAGATTTATTTCACTCTTTATCTTTTTCTATCAGTTGCATATCTTTTTGTTTTTTTAACAGTTCTAACAGTTGATTTTATCAGGTACATGTTGATGTCAGATAACTTATTCTTTCCAATGTGGGTATCTATTTGTAGAAAGGCTATTTATTGTAAGGATTATTCTTTCTTCATTGAATAGTTTTGGTACAAAAGAGGTTTATTTCTGGAATCTCGATAAAGGAATACAGAAACTCTGAAATCATATCCTACCATCCCAGGGTGCTTGTGACAGTATTCTTGGGGAGATATGGACTAATGTCTTCTCACTCAAGATAGGGAACTGATGACAGTTCAAAGTAAGGATACCACCAAAGTCCAACTTGATTAACCAATGCATTCATTGAGGTTACTTGCAAAAGTATGTATGACATGTTACTTACAGGAGCAGGGAGAATCAAATACATCTATATTCCTGAATGCCCATCCCAGCATGGATGATAGGTCATGAAAGGTAGAACCCTTGAGCTCTCTGCACAACTTGCAGGCAACTTGACAGATTAAAAATAGGAAGTTATCGGGGCTGGAAAGAAGGCTCAGCGGTTAAGAACACTGGCTGTTCTTACAGAAAACCCGGGTTCAAGTCCCAGAACCCACATGGCAGCTAACAACTGTCTGTAACTCCAGTTCTAGGGGATCTGACAGCCTCTTCTGTCCTCACTGGCATTGCATGACATGGGTGCACTTACCTACATGCAGACAATACAGTCATACACATAAAATAAAAATAATAAAATAAGAGGAAGTTGCAGATAGGGAAAGGGGTATAAAGATGATTAAGATGTATATGAAATACATAAAACTTCAATAAAAGTATGTAAAATAATAAATAATTAACTATTAAAATTATCTTTTAAATAACTTAGCTAGTCTAAATTCTCCTCAGCTGTCCTCACTACTTGTATAACCTTGGGAAAAAAGGGGGCTTCTCCATCTGGTCAGTTTCAGGGACTTCCTGAAGATTCTGATTTTTCTGCTTCTTGAATCTTAAGGAGCCTCCCTATAGAACTCCCTGAACCTTAAGAAGCCTCCTTTAAAACTTCCTGGGTCTTAAGAGTCTTCTGAGGAAATTACTACACATCATGGGGCTTTTAATGTTGTTAGGTTTTGTTCATTCCTTAAGAACTTTTCTGTTAATTCTGTCAAGTATGATGCTGTAGTTATTGTTGTTGTTATGTGAGAATTCTGAATCCTCTCATCAATGAAGCAGTATTTTATTCTATTTCTTCTTTGATTAAAACAATGGCATACTTAACGATTAAGCAGAGTTTTCCCAAAATCTGGCACAAATAAAACAACCACTGCTAAGTGACTCTTTGTACCTGTTGGTCCATATTTTTACCAGCACTCAGGCAGCATACAACTCTGCATTAGCATTTACTTCAGTCTTTACGAAGAGCCTTCTGGTGAGACTGAGGTAATGGCATAGGGTCTTCTCATCATTTTTGTTACCAAGTGCACGATGTTGGAAATGCGCACACTTATACATGAACATGGCTTTTTTTCTGCAATAAGTAGGAACTTTTAAAAGTCACCCATGGATCTCAAAATCCTGCAGCCTTTTCTTCAAGATTATTTTTTTTTAGCCTTATGTTGGGACAATTGATAATTATTATTTCAGGAAGCCTCACTATTAAACAATGGACAATAATAGTTTTCAACAGGCGGTTTTCCCCTCCAGGAAAAGATTAGGTCAATTAAAAATATTTGGGAGCGGGATGTTCCAGGAAATGACTGGAAAGATCACTAATTACAATTATCTGAGAATGGGGCTTTTGAAAGTGGTTCAGCCCCATTCTAACACTTCCAGTGCTGCCAGGCTGGCTGTTGCTTTTCATTGTGATGGCAGAGTTTTCAGTTTCAGTTCCCTTTGGCGCTTAGAAAAGAAGCTAGGAGTGTATCAATACAAAGCACATAATATTCTCTTGTCATACTTTTTCACCTATTTTTCTTAAACAAATGTTCATCAGATTACTGTAATTATTGTTTAATTCCAAAGTTTCTGCACAAGTTTGTTGCAATTTTTTTCTTTCTTTTTTTTCCTCTGCCCTCCCACCTCATCCCCCAACCCCCGCCCCAGGCCCCCAACCACCTGCCCCCAACTGGAAGCTCTCTGTTTATTGAAATTTTTGATGATGCTTTCATTGTTTTTTCCGGTGATTGTTGAAGATTCTCATTTTGCCATTCCTGATGATGCTACTGGTATTGTGTGCTAGTGTGTGTGTGTGTGTGTGTGTGTGTGTGTGTATTAAAGGAATGCATATGACTGAAAATATTAAATACTACTGGGTATTTCATTTTGAATGTATCAAGGGATATGTATGATATATTTAAAAGTCATAGAACAAGACTTACAGAGTAAGTTTGATCAAAATCACTTTCTGAAAAGCAGAAATCAAGGATGCCCACGCAAGCGACTTTTTCACGAGAAAAGAATACTGGAAAAAATATAGTTGCCTCCTCCAAAGTACCCTAATTTTTAAATATGCAGTTTCTGGAGTTGTAAATGGCAGAGATCATTTAAGGCAGAAGTTAGAAAATTGCTAGATAAAATGGAAAACATTATCAAAGTGGATGGTAAAATTATTGAGGTACTAAATGAATCTCTTAATGGATTTACATGAAAGGATACTAGGCAAATGCCAGTTGTCATTTGCTATTTACACATCATCTTATTGGACTTCAAAGTCTGCATTACTAGGGGCTTAAACTAGCCTTGGAGATTTAAAATCAACAGTCTCCTCAGCCAGATGGTGTTAATCCTTGGTATCCAGCTCATACCAGTTATCTTTGTCAATGACCAAGGGCAATCCTTAAAGGAAAAAGGTTATGCCAGCCTAATCTGCTGCTGGAATTGTTGGCTATAATGTGTTACCTCTCTCTCTCTGCCTTCTCTTGAGACAGACTTCTGGAAATGAGCTACCCAATCGAATGGAATTTAAAAAAATTAATATGAATCACTTCTCCACTAAGGTGCAGCCCTCTTTGTGACAGAAATCTGTGTCTGTATATAAAGGAGGAATTCTTAATGTTTTTAAAAAGAATTCTCCTAACCCAATCCATGATTTAAGAAATAAAGGAAACTATAATACCATGGTCACAATTCCTAAAAGAAGGCAGAGGTTTCTCAGACCTTTTTCAGTTTCTTTCATTTTCCTTTTAAATCTCTTGTTATTGTTAAGGAGAACTCATACAGAGATGTCCACAAAACATGAATATAGAGCTCCATAAATTACCACAAAGCAAATACCCATGTAACCAGCAACCCGGTCAAAAATAGAATATTCACAACATCCCGGTGGCCTCCTTTACTTTTCTTCCTAAAGACTGCATTGAAATTAATTTTCTTTTAATGATTTCATCACAATTCAAGCAATGAAGGCATTTTGGTGGGTAAAGAGGATGTTATGAAACAAGATTAAGAAAACAGTATATTATAGAAGTGGTGATCAGATCTTAAACTTGAAAACTTAAATCGTGTGACAGGGAAAAATCTCATATATGACTGACTATTTAGATTTTCCACTTCTCCACAGAATCAAGCCTGTTTTAAACTGTGGAATGCTCAGCAGGTAAGTTGCAGGGCAACAGAAAAATAACACTGTTAGGTTTTTTTTAAATTTAATAATGGGGTGGGGTTGGAGAGATGTCTCAGTGGTTAAGAACACTTGCTGTTCTTCCAGAGGACCTGGGTTTGATTTCCAGCACCCACATTTCAGCTCACAACTGAGGAATGCGATGCCTTCTTCTGACCTCCATAAGCATTGTAAGGCACAGGTGCACTTACATACATGCTGGCAATACATGCACATAATAAAACAAAAACAATAAATAAAATAAAAAAATTAAGTACTGTGGATTGAAACCACAGCCTAACTCTGTATAGGCAAGGATTATACCACCTAGCTATATCTGCAGCCCCACTTCCTTTGTTCTGCAACATGAGCAAACTAGAACTTTACTTAAAACTGGCTAAGTAAATGACATACGTGGTCTTCATAAATTCACATCAAGTTGGTGTACTAATGCTATATCTGTCCAAACAATTCACAAATCATATTTATGAGTAATACTGACACAAATTCATTGGTAGGAGACAGCAAAGCTGGGATTCATATTATGACTGGCTGGAAGCAGAATTTGTTCTTAACTTTTAAGCTATTATGCCTCTATGAAAGGAATTTAAAATGGATGTTCCCTGTATAAACATTCGTGTTATATTTCGTCATTACCATAGCATGTATGCATGTTAATAGCTTAATTATGAAGAGTAACTGTGTTAGCATAATTGTAACCACTTACTAACTGTTCTTTAGTATAGGTGCCAATGTAGAGAAGACAGTCTCTGAGGTTCCTGTTGTGACATGAAAGATTCATGAAATTCCAACATGTTTGAGAAACTAAAAAAATATTTTTTGCAGGTATAAGAAATTTAATAAAGACAGAACGTCTAATGTTTGAAGTACATCTTGAAAGATATACTGCTTATTATTCATATTGTAGACAGCATATATTTACTATAGCACTAATACTGTTTGGTGATACTGCCTTGCTTTATGTGAAGTGGTCAGTAATTTTAGTACCAATGCTTTTGCATCATAAAGGAAAAAGTCCACACAGAAGAAAGTGCAAGAGATATTTTAGTTTTACTGTGAAGATAGTCTTAATGTAGCAGCTTCCATGCAAGGAAGGCCACCAGTTGCATAGCAAATATATGTTGAACTTTCTTTAAGTTATAGCAGATTATTGTTTGACAAGTTGGAAAGGTGAGTGGAATCATTTCTAAATGCTTGAAAGCCACTGATAATCCTCTATGACTTTCAGGAACTGGAAGTACTTTTATTGATACTTCATATCAACAACAGAACAAATGAAAAAGAGCTCAGTCTTTCCTTCTGCCTTGGACAAGTTTCATGGTAGACACTTTAACATTTGAAGATGGCATTTCTGTTATGTTTGTTATGGCCTCTTGACAACAGTTCTCTCTTACGATATAAGGTATGGACTTTGTAAGGAATCTTATCTGTGCAATTTTGACATTGAAAGATATGGTATGATCTTGTACAGAACGTAGGTGGGAAGGAAACCTGTGTCTGAGAAAATACAAGTAGGCTTTAGCCATCATCCATGCTAGTCTTTTAGCATAATCATTGATATCTACTCTATGAATAATTTTTTGAAAATATTTTATTATTTTTATTTTATGTGCATGACTGCATTGCCTTCATGTATGTAAGTGCACTGAGTTATGCAATACCCCCAGAGGTCAGAAGATAGCATCAGATCCCCTGGAACTGGAGCCATGGACATTTGTTAGCATCCCTGTGGGTGTGGGATTCAATTGTGGGTCTTATTCAAGAACAGCCAGTTATCCCAGCAGCTGAGTCATCTCTCCAGAACCCTCTGAAGAATTTTAAATTATTTTAAAAGTTTTACTTTCACCCCCCCCTTCATAAAAAATAACTCACAAAGGCACCTACAGATCAAGTATTGTAATGCTGGAAAAATGAGCTTCAGAGTACCTAATAAGTTTTTCAACTCCATTCAAATCACAGTAAAGGCACTTACAACAATTTCAACTGATTCTTTATATTTACTAATGTGACAAAATTTTTCCTTTAAACAAATACTCATTAAGCACCTGTTAGGTGCAAACATCTATAGGATATTTGGTAACTTTCAAACAGGGATGAGAGATAGGAAATACAAAGGGAAATTGATGGCTATCAATTTGTTATAATAGAAGCAAGTGATTAGAGAATGAGGTGGAAGGTAGAGCTAGATTGGTGCCAAACTGTCACACAGTTCCAATTATAATGTTGTTGGTAGGGAGGACCTTGTCTATGTGCCTAGTATTCTCTTAATGAGTCCTCCCAGACATTCATGTACAAGGACTGATGGTATATGCACAATCTGATTTATATATAGGCAGTGCTCCAGGTCGAGGGGCTATATATACTACTGATGAATATCACTCACCCATCAGACAGAGATAGAGATGACTTAAGTCTCCTTTCCACTTGTTCCCACCAATGCTCTATACGTAGTAATAATCAATCTGTTGCCAAAGGAGCTACTTTACCCTCTTACCTAATGACACTAAGAACTCACTGCAAAAAGATTGGGTATTGTGTGTTAATTTTAAGGGTAGGAACCCCAAATCTAAAAGTAATGAAATTGTAATCATCAACACAATGTGGTTTGCTCATTTCTTTCTTTTTATTTTTCTAGTTAGGTAATTAACATCAAGAATTGGGCTAAGGATCATGGAATCATCTAAAATGTCTCATCCCTACAGGAGATGATAGACAAGGTCAAAAATCAAACAGAGTGCCATTTCTATCCCACTTAGCTTTGATTTGGAAGGGAGGTGGTTAAATTACAACATGAGAAAGTGGTGGTTATAAGCTTGCCTTCTATTGCATGCTTTTGCAGCAGCAATTACCTCAGCTACAAATCTCATTTACAGAACTCTTTGAAAGTGCTATCTGGATGATGACAGAATACACTGGAAATCAATGGAGGGTGATTTCATTCCTAAATTGAAGTTACAATTTAATAGTCAAGAAAAACACAGACCAAACACACACACACATACACACACACACACACACACACACAGTGTGTGTGCACATTCCAACCTTGTTCATTCTCGTTAATAGATTCCTCAGTAGTAATTATGAGAATCAACTTTCAGAAATTCAATTATTACTCAAATATATGTTATAAACACTCTTTACCAATTGAAATGCAATAACAGCCAAGCTCCCAGAAGGAAAGTAGACAGGAGTTATTGGAAATTATCCTAATCATGATGCTAATAAGTAACAGCCTAGTACATAGTCTGCGAAAGAGGCCAGTGCCTGCCTCTCTGTACCTAACATTAGGTGATGTTTTCTTTCCTAATACATATAGAGTATCCTAGCAACCATCTTGCATGTTAGTCCTAATGAATCTAAAAATGATGCACTGGGAAATTTATCCCTAAGGGCCTTGTGCTCCAGGGAAGGGCATTTTCTTCTTAGAGGGCATGTCAAGAGCCAGGCAGATATGTAGGGATTAGTGTGACAGTCTTTGCTCTGAGATTTCATTATCCTTTCTGATCCTGTGTAGTCAGAAGCCATGTAATCCCGATTTAATCTAAATAGATACCGCACACAACATACGCTAATTCCACATGATTATTCACTAGCACATCTTGAGGAACCTGAAGATGCTTCCTTCCTGGAGATGACCTTAACTCTTGCAAAAGTACTCATCTATTATGGCCCTAAATGTTCACCTTATTTACTTTCCATTGATTTAAGTCAGGAATGACATTGTCAAAATGTTTGTGAAACCTGGGTTTAGGAAATTTTAAAGAATTCTCATTTTGGTCTGAATTAAAATAATTATCGGCATAACTGTGGCCCTTTTAGACAGGTGAAATTCTTTTAAACACAGGAAAGCATTAAGCCTAGGAGCGAAGGAAGACCAGATGAAAAGAAGCTAGAAAGAAATTTCTTTATCTTAAATTCAGGTCAGGGTTCTCAAAAGTCAGTGATCAGAGGTTATAAGTTACACTCTCTCTATGATAAGTTGGAGTATACACAAAGATGTATATCTATACAACACGTAACACCTCAAATGGAGTAAAAGATAATTTATTCTAGAACAAAATATGAGTGGCAATGGCATGGGAAAATGGATTTGTTGCCACAAATACTATGTTCCAATGTGGCAATGGTTTCATGAACTTTTTAAGTTCCATAATGAAAGAAAGTCATAGATCTAGGTACTTTAAAAATACATTGGTGGAAACATCAGATATGTAGCTTATAACAAATTGAAGAAATCTCTTCTATAGGTTCCAGCTACTGGTGAAGACAGTGGTTTCTTAATATATTTTAATTGATTTACTTGATAGCCAGGAGGACAGTAGCTTAGACTCAGAAGTGAGCAGTGCCTGGCTTCTAAGGTACTTACAGACAGCTCAAGTTAATTTCACTTCAGATCTGCAAGATTCAAACCTTCCACAATCATGAAGTTCTTATAGGTCAATCAGCTTTGTTGAACCCTTAACATAGATGGGTTTTTTTAATGGGAGGAGGCCTTCAGTTCATAGTATGAAGTCCATCGTAGATGTACAGTCCATTAGTTTCAAAATGTTTTCTAGGAAGACATTTTGCAGTTAAGGAAGATAGCACTAAGTGAGTGAAGATTCCATTCTGACCTTGAACTCTTCCTCAACTTCATATTCTCTTCATCTCAGGTATAACATACCGTATAGAATGTGTTTCACCCAGAACTCCAGTGCTCATCTCCAATGACAATCTTTGCCACTTACCTCATAATGAACATTCTCCTTTTGGGGTTTCATCATCACCTTTAAACCTTGATTAGTTCCTATTCTCTGAATCTATTATTTCTTTCCCATCATTTGCCCCACATTTACTGGGCTCTGTGGTGTAGCCATTTTGACAACATGTCAGAGATTTTGCTTTTACCAACCTGAGCAACTTCTGCAATGATCTTGTTTGCCTCTGAGATGACGAATTTTCCTAAGGGAAACCATAAAATGAAGAGAATGTGATTCTTTATTGCATGTTCAGCTGGGCTTTCTTGGGCACTAATCTACACTGCTTTTCATTACTTGCTAGCTACTTGTTGTCATGCATTCATTCTTCTGAACACATCTTTATTAGGTAATGTTTACAATGCAAAAGTGGCCAAAGCACTGAGAATACAAAGATACTTAAGAGTAGTGACAAGGTCCATTTCTTCATGAGGTCTATCATATAGTGAATAAAGGTAGAAAATAAATGTCTTCTAAAAAGTAATTCCATATTGAAATCATTTCCATACAGAAGAGGAAGTGCAAACATCACAAGACAAGAATAAGCACAGAATGTTCAAAGAACAAAATGAAGATCATTGAAAGTGGGTTTTATTCAAAGGGAGAGGAAGAGAATTGGATGTAATTTTCCAGAGGACCATGAAAAAGATAAGATTTTATTCTTTTACCTTTTAAGGAATTTATTTATGTATTTATTTATATATTTATTTATGTATTTATTTATTTATGCTTGTGCATGCATGTATATGAGTGCACATTCCTATGCAGGCAGGTGTGGAGGCAAGAGGTTGACACTGGGTATATTCCTCTATCATTTTCCACCTTAGCTTTTGAGACAGGGTTACTCCTTGATCCTCAAGCTTACTGATTTGCCAAGATGAACGAGCCAGTGACTCCTGGAATCTTGTCTCTATCTCCCAGATGTAGGAATGCAGACATGTACTGTCATGCCTGGCATTTTTGTGGGTGCTTGCTTCCAAGCTCAGGTTATCATGCTTATGTGACATGCACTTTACTCAGTGAGCCATCTTCTCAGCCCTTATTCCATTTCAAATGCAAGCCAATGGAGAGATGTAAGATGGGGAGTTGTAATACCTGATTCATGCTTTGGAAAGACCATTGTAGCTGCTATGAACTGAATTTAGGAGCTAAGCATGGAACTAAAGATAAGAAAGCTGATTAAAGACCCAGCCTAGAGATGACGGTGATTCATATTAAGGTTGTGGTAGTAGACATGGTGAAGTATATTTTAATCTCACTGAGGAAGCAGAAGCCTGAATGATAAAATCATATGCAGGAGGTATAATGCAATGAGAACTCTTATTCTAAGTCATATTTAAATTGACATTTTGCCTTATCTGAACAAAAGAAAGTATGTTTCTCTCTTCCACCCACCCTGCCCACTTTGATTCTCTGCCTGGTACAATTACAAAAGGAAGACGAAAGAAAGGAAGTTCATAACCTTCTCTCTGTTCTTTACCTACCCTCTTCCAGTCTTATATTTAGGCTTGAGTTCCCTCATTGTCTTATATACATTTCTCTTTTCTCCTTTATGTTACTATATAAACTGCAGTTTCCCCTCTGTAGACAAAAGTGATATCAAAGTAAGAATTAAGGTTAGAAAGAAAAAGGTTGTGAGGATAAAGTTAGAAAAGAGGTTGTTGGCTTGGGTTGCGTGCTGAGAGCACCTCTGGAATCCCTTAATATAAACATTGTAGGATGTACTTTTCTCCTAAACATAGGACCCATCTTGGTAGTTACTACAGAGTTGTGTTTCTGAGAAAATCTTTTTAACTATCCTTTTATGGACAGATATAGAAATGCCAGACTTCTTGAAAAAAAAAGTTTTCAAAGGAGCTAGCAGACCCCATTATGTTACTTTATATTTGCTGAGCACTGGAAATGTTTGGAAGGAAACAGAGAACTGATCCTGATCTGTGTATTTACCCTGGACTTCTACCGTCTCTTACGTAGGAAGCTAAAAGCAGTGCCACTGCTAATGTATATTATCTTCCTAATCTCAACATCACAGCTCTGAGGCCACATCACTAGGCGGATTTCTCATTTTCCAGATCAATCAATCAACACAGACATTTTAAAAGGAAGTACTAGTTTGTGCAGTCATTGCTTAGCTTTTGGCCTGAAATATAGTTGTGTATGTCATGATTCCTATATCAGGGAAAGAAACTGAATGCATGTGAATTAATTCTAGACCAAAGCAGCAATTAGTCACATGTTAAGCGGGATCAACTGGATTCTAATTTTCACATGACTTCTAAGATAAAAAAAACATTATTTTAAATTTAATATTGGGTTTTAGACAATGACTCAGGGAACAACTTGAAATTTCATCTGTTCAGTTCATAAAGACCCCAAATCTGATGCATACAGAGATGAAATTGCCACAAGCTCAGAAAAATCAGGGGTAGTGTCAGAACAGGACCCAGGTAGTTTTGACTTACAGCCCAGGGTTGTTTATGCTCTAAAAACCTCACCCATCAGTCATGCTCTAAGTGTGCCTCTTGGTTGCTATATTTTATTGGCTGTTTGACTGTGATGCTATTAATGTAAGGGGAACATCTGCAGTTTCTTTAGCTATTTAAGCAGTTCACCTAGGAATGACTTAGTTATGGATATCCTAAATCTAGTGCCCAATGTTGTGTGACATAGGTCTCTGAGATACATATTCATCTATTCTCAGCACCTCTCAGTAATCTCCAGGCCCTGCTGTATGGTTGTGCAATTAATCAAAAAGGCTTGACAGTCAGCAACATTTATTAGGACACAGAGCTGGGATACAGGAAACTTGGTCCTTGGTTTGTCAGGAAAGCTCAGTCTAACGGAAAAGGCATAAATGTTTCTCTTGACAAGACTTTTCCTTTAATTGTGATCTCAGCAGATTCCTAGCTTCATCTAGGAAAAAGAGGAAAGTAAAATATAAGCATATATGTGAAACATACATATATGGTACCATCACAGACATATACATCAAATTG
Organism: Nannospalax galili; assembly: GCF_000622305.1. NCBI lineage: Eukaryota > Metazoa > Chordata > Mammalia > Rodentia > Spalacidae > Nannospalax > Nannospalax galili. The sequence goes on from NW_008339433.1 coordinate 229,973, forward strand.
TTACATATCTATAAGAAATAACCAAAATGAGTAAACCCATGAATTGACATTTAATATCCTATTTTGAAGAGGTATTAGGGTTAAAGTGAATGAAAAGTCCTTGGGCAAATGAGTAAACTAGCTACAACTGAGTTCCTCATAGACACTTCAGGGTGTGTTCAAATTCGAATACTATTCTCATTTGGGATAGGTTCTGATAATCTTACTAAAGAGAGATCATTTCATTTGAATGTTTAACTGGCAGTAGGGTGATACAAAAGTCTTCATTCTCACATTTACTCTATATAGTATTATTGCTTAGTGTTTAGCTTTGGTATAAGGAGGAGACTCCTGGCAATTGGGAAAGCAAAATATCATGTCTTTATTCAACACTTGTGGAATACATACATTTTATAGACCTTGTCCTGAGAATATTGTCCTAGTATTAAAAATGAGACAACCAAGATTGAGATGAGATTAGAAACTAAATGTATTTGACTTAGAGTTACATGATTTTACCACATCATATTGTGACTCAAGTCTGCCTTGCTCAGTGGGGAACCTCTTTTGTGATAGACGGCGACACCAACCAGCAATAGAGTGTCGGACTCTGAGACTTGTGCTTTCCTTTACCACAAGCCATTTATTAAAAATTCCTAAGTTTTTTATACATTATAAGAAACTGGCAGCCACATCCAAAGATTAGGGCACAATTAGACAGGAAACAGGACATAAGCTTTTAATTAGCACCTGCTTATAAAGCAAGATGTTTCAAAATATAGTAAACTTTTAGCTTTTAACCCAGGAGTAAACCTTTAACCTGGCCTATTCTTTTAGTTAGTGATAGCTGAGTTATCTGTTCTGGACAAGGAGGCAGACTAAGGGCTGTTGACCAGGATGCTCTCCCTCAGAGCAAGGAGTCTACACTTTGGACCCAGCTACTTTTCCCCTGCTAATCTTGCAGTGTTCAGCAAGATAGGGATATCAGAGCTGCTGTTTTCAGCACCCCTCCCTTTAGCAGAGAGCATAGCGTGACTTGAAAGTTTTAGGCTCATCTCACCCTAGGGCATGCCATCCTGGTTTCCTAAATATCACAATTTTATAATCACTTTGAATTATTATATTTAAGTGTTAACCTTTGGGAGTGCAGTGGGAGCACTGGAGCTTTCTAAAACAACTAGACAGTTACCTCAAATGGTTCAACTCTTTTTAAAGCTATTTTGATAGATGGAAGTTACTGTAAACATCAACCACAAGGAGAGAAGCATATTTAAGCAAAAATTGGATTTGATTTTAATGAATTTCCCTAGGCCTTAAGTTGTTTCTGATCCAACAGTGGAACTTTGGCCCGATTAGTATTTATTACAGAGCCATGGTTTTCCTGGATTTAAACCTGCTTTGGTTGAGTACATATAACTATTGGATCTTTAGCCAAACCTACAGTTTAGATAAAGATAAGAGTAAAGAGAAAAGATGTATTACATGGATTTGAAATGAAATTCAGTGGAATTTCTGATTAGTTTCTGGCTATGATAGAGCTAGGCAAACAGTACAAGTTCATATTTAAAGGCACAGGGGGAAGTGGTATATTATAGTTTTTGTCAGAGTCAGTCATGGACTGTTTAGATATTAACCATTAATTTTCCTTTGCTAATATACAGAGTGATCTTGTTAGAGATGTCAAAATTCCATGAAGAACAATTGTATTGAAGTATCTTAAATGTCTGAATGGATGTTTTTTCACTAAATGGTCATTTATTCTCTTTATTCTAGAAAATACAATATACAAATTTAGCCTAACAGAAAGTTTTGATGTGAATGGAATAGACTAAATATGAAGAGGAAGGTTAATCCTTATGAAGTGGAAACATTGCTTTTTTAATGGAATTTTGTGACCTATTATTTTTTTTCTCAGTAAGTAGAAAATATCATTAGCTGAAATTCAAATAAGTTACATGGATATTAACTTGGCTTTATATCCCTAATATAATTAACTTGGATCTTTAGTTATATTGAATTGTGGGTATTTGTTATTTTTGTGCTCAGGATTGCTTTGTCTACCTAGGTTCTTTTGTGATTCTGTAATAATGTTAGGATGGATTTTTCTACTTCTGTGAATAATGTCACAGTGATTTTGATTGGGATTGCACTGCATCTGTATATTGCTTGTGGTAGGATGTTCATTTTTGCTATACTGATTTTACCAATCCATAAGCATGGGCAGTCTTTCCTTGTGTCTTCCTTAGTCTCTTTCTTCAAACATTTAAAGTTTTATTTTTTAATTTTATTTATTTTATTTTACGTGTATGAATGTATTGCCTGCATGTTTGTAAGTGCATCCGTGTTGTACAATGCTCATGAAGGTCAGAAGAAGGAGTCACATTACCCTGGAACTGAATTTACAGATGATTGTTCGCCACCATGTGGGTGCTGGGTATCAAACCTGGGTCCACTGAAAGAACTTCCAATGCTCTTAACCAGTGAACCATCTCTCCAGCCCCAGATGTAAAGGTTTTATTTAATAGATCTTTAATGATTTTGGTTAGATTTATCCCTAGATTTCTTTTGAGATTGTTGTAAATGGCAGTGCTTTCCTGAACTCTTTCTCATACTGATTATTTGAATATAGAAAGGCTATTCATTTTTGAAAATTGATATTGTAATGTGCTACTTTGCCGAAATTATAGATCATTTCTACAAGTTTTCTGGTGAAGTATTGGGATTCCTTATAAATAATATCATATCTCTTGCAGGGAAGAATAATTTGACCTCTACTTTTCCAAATAGTAATGCTTTCTCTTGTTTTATTGCTCTAGCTAGAGTTGTAAGCACTATATTGAAAAGGAGTAGGGATAGCAGAGAGCCTTGTGTGATTTCTGATTTTAATGGTAAATGCTTCAAATTTTTCTCATTTTGAATGACTTTGGCTTTGTTGTATATAGCCTTAATTATGTAGAGGTATGTTATATTCAGTCCAATTCCCTCTAGGACTTTTATTATGAATACATGTTGGATTTTGTCAAAGGCGTTTTCCAAATCTATCAAGAAGATCATGTGGTTTTTAAAAAAATTTAAATATTTTTACTCACTATTTTTATTTTGTGTGTATGAATGTATTGCCTGCATGTATGTTAGTGTACCCATGTTGTACAATGCTGGTAGAGGTCAGAAGAGGACATTGGATCCCATGGAACTTGAATTATGTATGGCTGTTAGCCACTATGTGGGTGCTGGGATTCAAATTGAGGTCCTCTGCAAAAGCAGCCAGTACTCTTAACCTGCAGAGTTATCTCTGTAACCAAAATCATGTGATTTTTATCTTTAAGTTGATGGATATGATTTATTACATTTATTGACTTATGCAGAGTGAAGCATTTATGGAATAAAGTCTATTTGATCATGGTGGATGACCTTTAATTTATGTCTGTATGTGATTTATGAGTATTTTAATGAGAATATTTATTTTATGTGCCTATGGGTTTGGGGGGATTATTTTTCTTTTGGTTGTGTATTTTCCTGGTGTTGTTATTTGAGTAATACTTGTGTCATAAAAGGAGTTTGGGAGTTCTCTCTCTTTCTATCTTTCTATCTTTTTGGATAATTTAGGCAGTATTACTTTTAGTTTTTCCTTTGAAGTATGATAAAATTCTACTGTGAATCCATGTGAGTCTTTGGCTTTATTTCGTCAGGAGGCTTTGAATTACTGTTTCAATTTCTTCATATTTTATGGGTCTGTTTAAGCTGCTGATCTCTTCTTGGTTCAACTTTGGTGGTATACATGTATTTAGAAATTTATCCATTTCTTTCAGATTTTATAATTTAATAATGTATAGGTATTTATAATGTATAGGTATTTATTTATTTTTTATTTTATTTATTATTTTTATTTTATGTGTATGTGTGTGTGTGTGTGTGTGTGTGTGTGTGTGTATTGCGTGCCATGTGGGTGCTGGGATATGAAACCAGGTCTTCTGCAAGAACAGTCAGTGTTCTTAACCACTGCGCTATCTCTCCAGCCCCAGAGTATAGGTATTTAAAGTATCCCCTTATAATGTCCTGAATCTTTTTGTGTCTATTGTGATGATTCCCCTTTTGTCTTTGATTTTGTTCAATTGAATTTGCTCTTCCTTTCTTTTGGTTAACATGGCTAAGGTTTTGTCTATCTTGTTTGTCTTTTCAAAGAACCAACTATTAGATTCATTGATTCTTTGGATTATTTTCATTATTTCTATTACTATTCTGATTTTGTTATTGCTTCTAGTCTGCAGGGTTTGGGTTTGGTTTGTTCTTGCCTTTCCAGGTTCTTGAGTTGTACCATTAAGCCATTTATTTGTACTCTTTCAGATTTTTTTTATGTACACGCTTAGTTAGCACTATAAAGTTCCCTCTTGGGACTGCTTTTAATGTTTCCCAGAGATTTTGCTGTGTTGTTTTATCATTTTCATTTTGTTCCAGTAATACTTTAATTTCTTTCTTGATTTCTTTGACCCATTCACCAATTGGGATTGTGTTGTTTTATCTCCATGATTTCATATACTGGAGCTTCTTTTGCTATTGATTTTATTGTGTTGTGCTCTGACAAAATACATGGAATCATTTCAATTTTTTGTATTTGTTGAAATTTGTTTGTGGTCAATTTTAGATAAACTTCCATGGGTTGCTGAGTAGAATGTGTACTTGGATGGAAGATTCAGTAGATGTATGTTATGTTCATTTGATGTATGATACCACTTAATTTAGATGTTTCTCTGTTTATTCTTTGTCAGGTTGACCTGTCCATTGGAGATAGTTTGGTGCTGAAGTCACCTACTATTACTGAGTTGGAATTAATCTGTGTCTACAAGTACTATGGTACTTTTTAAGAAATTCATTGTACCAGATTTTGGTGCATATATGTTCATGACTGTAATGCCTTCTTGGTCAGTTGATCCCTTGATCAGAATGAAGTGACCTTCTTTATCTCCTATGGTTAATTTCATTTGAGTCCTATTTTGTCAAATACTAGGATTGCAACACCTGTTTCTTACTTAGGGCCATTTGCTTGGAATCTTTTTTTCTATCCTTTCAACCTATGGTGGTGCCTATCTTTGAGATGAAATTAATTTCTTGTAGACCACAAAAAGAAAGATTTTATTTTTTAATCCACTCAACTGGTCTGTGTCTTTTGACTAGGGAGTTGAGGCAATTGTTATTTAAAGTTATTATTGAAAGATGTGTATTGGTTTTCATCATTTTAATTTCTATTTTTGTTCTTGGTCCTATTTTGTGTTTCCATAAATATATCTTAATTTGTTTTCTTTCTATAGCTCCTGGGAATTGTCATTCTTTCTTCAGTCATTTGTATTGCTTTAAGTATTCTCTGTTAGACTGGTTTTGTGGATATGAATTCTTTCAGCCTGTTTATATCACTGAAGAATTGTCTTTCTCCTTCAAGTATGATAGATAGTTTTGCTGGGTAAACTATTCTCATTTGGCATCTATGATCATTTAGAACTTGGAATACTTTGCTCCAAATTCTTCTGGCATTTATAATTTGTGTTGAAAAGTCAGCCATAGTTCCAATACATCTTCCTTTAGATGAAACTCGTTTTTCCTCTTGCAGCTTTCAGTATTCTGTCTTTGTTCTGTATATTTGGTGTTTTTATTATGATATGTCATGGGGGAGTTTCTGTTCTGTTCTTATCTATTTAGTGTTCTGTGTGCTTATTGTATCTGTATGGGTATGTCTCTCCTTAATTTATGGAATTTTCTTCTATAATCCTGTATAAGATCTGGCCAGTGCCATTGACTGGTGTTTTGCTCATTCATCTGTGACTATGACTATAAACTTGATCTTTTCATGGTGTCCCACATTGCCTACATATTCCATACCTGCATTTAAATTTTTTCTTATTCTTTTCTTGGGCAGTTCAATTCTTCAATTTATTGTCCAGTCTTGATATTCTGTTTATTATTTCATTCATTCTGTTGGTAAGGATTTTTCCTGCCATCCATCTGAAATTTGGTTATTGAGTTTTTCAATTCTATTTTCACCTGAGTTTTCTTCAATATTTGTGTCTTTCATTAATTTATTCTTCAAATGCTGAATTTTCTTTGTTATTTCATTTATCCATATACATGTATTTTCTTGATGTTCAGTAGAGTTTATCCCTATCCTCTTCGATTTCATTGAGTTGTTTGTGTTCTTTAAATTCATTTAATTATTTCATCATGTTTATTATTGTTTTTTTAAACTCTGTGTACAGGGGTCCGTCTAAGTAGTTTTCATTGTAGAGCACTTCTTTAGGACTCGTGGGGTTTGTTGGGAAGATATTATTTTGGGTTCTCATATTACTCATAATTTTTCATTGTGGTCTGTGTATGTTCATTTCTTTTGTGGCTTGTGTTTCTGATATGAAATTCAAGCTGGCCTTTTTGGAGCTGAAGTTTGATTCTGTTTATATTGTTGTTGTAGCCTGGTTGCCTTATAGTGTGGTATGAATAGTTACTTGGTTTGGGTTTCTGGTTCTCTCTCTCTCTCTCTCTCTCTCTCTCTCTCTCTCTCTGTGGCTCTCTCTCTCTCTCTCTCTCTCTCTCTCTCTCTCTCTCTCCCTCTCTCTCTCTCATTGGAGGGACAGGATGGATCCAGGCATTCTCCTGCAGCCTTAGCAGGACAAGTCCGAGGCTCAAGGAGAGCCTCTGGGAACTAGTTGGGCTATTTCTTAGTAGCTACCAGAGAATTTTGGGCTCTGGAGCATTGGAAGGAACTGGAGGTGGTTCCAAAGCAAGAGGGTGTTCACTCAGGATTTGGGTAACTCCCTCCAGTTAGCCTGCAGCTCTCAGGTACCCTCAGCAGGATGGGGTCAAGGTACAAGTAGAGCCTACTGGAATAGGTTAGGCTGGTTCTTACTACCAACCAGAGAAGCCCTGAGCTCTGGAGCAACTGAACTGTAGATGGTCCCAACGCAGGGGGATGGACAGAGTGAGATTTGGGTAGCACACCTGGCTAGTCAAGTACTCTCCTGCAGCCTTAGCTGGGTGAGGCCAAGGCCCAAGGAGAACTCATAGGAACAGGATGGGTTGGTTCTTACTATCTAACAGAGAAGGCCTGCATACTGGAGCAACTGAATTGGAGATTGTCCCCTGTTTTCTTTCTTACTTGCTAAGTCCTAAGTTCATTATGTTGAGTATAAAAAGCACATAAGGTCAGGAAAATATTTGTCCTGTGCGATAAAATGCCTCACATGGTCTAGCATATGCTTACAGCCTCTAGGGAGCTGGCAGGACCTGATCCCTTATCCCTGCCTCTAGAGTACTGGGATTAAAAGTCACTTCACCCGGCCATACTACATATTCCCACTATGTTCTGTGCTGGTCAGATCTTGGGGGAAAGAATTTTAGTGTGGATATTGATAAGCAGGTATGATATAGAAAGATTACAAGGATAGTTATTAATCTCAAGTGACAGTGAAAGAATTAAGGATGTCAATCCTGAGCTCATGGTAGAGGATGTTGAAGCCCATGTTGCAACTTATGAAGGGCTAACATATGAAGACAATAGATTTCTTTTGTGTAGCTGCACTGGTTCTCACTATGACCAATATATGCTTTAAAAGATAGAAACAGTTATGTGTTCTATGAGCTGATTACTAGTGCTCTATAGGGAATTGTATTAGATGACCTTGCAGACGTCTTCAAGTTACAGCATTAAAGCTTCTGAAATGCATCCAGCTGTTTGTTAATCCTCTACTCACCTCTAGACTTACTATATCAAATTCTTTTCGCTGAAAGAGAACAAAATCACATCAAGTCACTTTGAGTCGTAGTTTTTCACACCAAATGTAGACATTTCTTCAGTTTTCAGGTAACTGTGTTGCTTTGTTTTCATCTGTGTGATTTTTTTCTTTATTTGGCTGCTGCTCTTTCCTTCTGTCTTGATTTTTTAATTATTTTTTAGCACTACCATTATTCGAACTCAGTGACAGCTAAATTACAATACATTTACACAATACTAAGACCATCTCTAGGGGCTAGAGAGATTGCTAAGCAGTTAAGAACCCTGACTGCTCTTGCAGAAGACCTGGGTTCGAATCCCGGCACCCATATGGCAGCTAACAACTGTCTGTAACTCCATTCCCACGGGATCTGACAGCCTCTTCTGTCCTCCGTGGGCATTGCATGACATGGGTCCACTTATCTACATGCAGGCAATACATGCATACACAAAATAAAAATAATAAGTAAATTTTTTTTAAAAAAGACCTTTGCTAGATCTCTAGCATCATGGGCTGACTATAGAGATATAAATCTTTGAACAGTGTATTTTCCATAGTTGACTCCCATTTAGTCCTGTCTAGAAGTTAAATTTTAAGTACTGAAAAGAGAAATTGCAGCATTTGGATACATTTTTAAGACATTAAAAAAAACTATAGAACTACAATTCAAGGTTCTGAAAAAGAATTGATTCTTAACAAAACCATTATTTTGCAGTGTTTAAGGCAGTAATTATACAAATTGTGGCGCCAAAGAGTTTTTGCCTTGGTTTGACAGAGTAAACATTGCCAGGTACTTCTTGATAAAAGTACATTAGTTCATTTCATAATTTTGATTAGCTCTGCCTACCCAATCTCAAATTACTTCAAACTACCATTGTTTCCACTTAATTGGTAGAAGTGTGTAATCTACCACCTTAAAAAGAGGCCACCCTGACCAATCACATGAAAAGATGTTCAGTGTCACTAGCATCAGTTAAATGCAAATTAAAATCACAGTGAGTGAGCTACCAATATACAACCAGAGTGGCCCAAATCAAATTGACCGAGGAAACCAAATCTCCAGTGGAAATCACCTGAGAATCTTGTGTTTGTTGATAAAATTATAAAATGTTACAAGCATTTTGGAACACTGCTTGGCAGTTCCTTCTTATTAAACATACACCTGCCATGAGACCTATTGTTTTGACTTCTAATTCCTCTTCCCAGGAGAAATGGAAACATTTATTCATTTATTCAAGAAAAATGTATAATTTTAATACATTTATAATTTTAATACATTAATTATAATACCCCAATACTTAAACAAA
>NW_008339433.1:239048-253474 GCF_000622305.1 Nannospalax galili
GCGAAATAAATTATAATATGTCTATTCAATGAAATACTACTCAGCAAAAATATGTATCACTTATATGTATAATAGCATATCTCAGTATTACGTATAACTGTTGCCTGGCATTATATTATATGATCACATTTCAATTCAAGAACAGAAAAGCTAGGCATGGTGGCACAGGTCTGGAACTGACAAAAGAATAAAGAATCAAAATAATTATTGCCTGGGAAAGGAGTTGTGATGAGAGATTAACCGAGAAGGAGTAAGAAGGAAACACCCTTCTAGGATAACGAAATATTGCATATATTGATCTTGATGTTGGTTACAAAATTATGTACATTTGTCAAAACTCATTTAATTTTACTCTCTTTAAAAATAATTTATTTATTATTTTATGTGTATGTGTGTATTTCCTGCATGTAGGTAAGTGCACCCATGTGTCAGATCCACTGGAACTGGAATTATGGACAGTTGTTAGCTGCAATGTGGGTGCTGGGATTCCAACACAGTCCCTTGAAGTAAATTTTATTTATAGATAAACCCACATATATTAAGACAGATCCTCAAGGGCCAGCTAAATAAGGTCACAACACCTAAATCCTTTCAATGTATAGAAATTCTGATGTTACTGCTGGCTTGATTTCCATGGGTAATCACCCCTGTTATAGGGTAGCTTCATTTAAACTCTTTTTATATTGTTTATAATATATTGGTCTACCCTGACACCAGGGGATCTTGGTATTGTTGCGACAGAAAGCCATTTAAATGTCTTCTAAATTAAAAAAAAAGCCTATAAGGAATAGAATAAAATATCAGAAATGAGAGCTTAAAGGGTAATGAGATGTCAAAACTTTCCTTAATTTGGTTTTGAATGTAACCCATTTTTCAACATGGAAAGAATATAACTTTAGGACCACACAGGTTCTGGGTTATAATCCATGGCTTTTCATGTACTGAAGCATTTGTCTATGAAATGTAGCTCTTAACATCTTCAATAAACAAATGAAAGAGAATTAATAGATATAAGCCACATATTTCTCTGGGTAGCATGTGACTTTTACATATTTAAATGGGAAATAATACTATTATTGCTCTACTTTCTGTCACTGACACCCAAAGAAACCCATACTTTTAAATTTCCTTCCTTGCTCCTGTCTGCTTTCATACAGTAAGCATGCAGCTTTTTACTCCTCAACATACTATATATACTCATACTTCGGGTTCTGACTTTTTTTTAACAGGGTCTCCCTAGCCCCAGTCCATCTGGAACTCACTATGTAGACCAGACTGGCCTTGATCTCACAGAGATCCATCTGCCTCTACCTCCCGAGTGTTGAACTTAAAGGAGTACACCACCATGCCTATTGAAGGCTCTAACTCTTAAAATTCTAAAACCTACTCTTTTCTTTATCCATATGTCTAGGACTAAAGACTTGATTTTTAGACATATAATAGAGAAATGAAAATTAGATGTTCTTTGCAATTGGACAAACAAGTTCGGTCCTGGCTATGTGACTCTTGTAAGGTAGGTTGAATTAACTAATATTCTCATCTTCCAAATGATAATAACAATAGTACCTACCTCACAATGCTGAACTGTATAGATGAAGCCTCTCAAATGGCATTTAGCTCAGAGAAGATGCCCACAATGTAGTGTTTGGTATTATTAGGATTAAAATCTCTTAGTCTGGTTAACATATAACTGGATCTGTTTTCTTGTATGTATCTTTTTTAGTTTTCTCTGTTTTAATGCATTTTTAAACTTTCCGTTCAACTTCCTTCTTGTGGCCTTGTGCCCAGTTTGAACTAATCACTTCATGTATACACAGTCTGTGATATGTCTGGGCCTTCAACTAGTCCAGTCTTAGATACCATAGTTGATCTGCTCCTTCCTAAGTTAACAACCTGAACTATAATGTATGTTTCTCCTCTGGGTCAGTCTGTACCCTCTTGACCTTGGTCTCTGACGGTATGGCTGTTATCATGTATCTGTGTGCCATGAACCTAACATGAACCATCTGTGACTTGGCTCGGTTCCCTGACTTCTCTTGGCCTGTCTTTTTCAGTATTGCCCTCAATTCCAAACCAACATTGAATTGCTATTTATTTTCCCCCGTGTCTTAGATTCCCAATTATCCTGTTCTATTAGAAAGAAAATGCAAAGCCCTTGTGCATTTTCTGTTCTTCTTAGTGCCAAGTAGATGGTTAGTCAGCATTGGTTTTTTTTATCACTACAGAGAAGACACTGTTTATGCTACTTCATAGTCCAATATAGTATAAAATTGCTTCATGTTGTTATGCAATTGAAATTACTTATCATTAAATGATTTCAAGAATTCAGTTGATCAGTTGCTCTGGCCATATTTTAAGAGTTCAATAGTCACATGTGGCCAGTGGCTATTACATAGGATAGCTCCTATGGGAGCTAGGCTAGGTTGTAAGAGGACATAAGTAAGAATAGCCAATATCTGTGAGTGAGAGAAGGTAGAAAGGAGGCGAATTTTATCTCTGTTCTGACAGTCAAAGGGACAAATATAAAATGATAGTTAATGACATGGACTTGAGGGCCAAGTGGCCTGGATTAAAATTATGCATGTGATATTTACTAGCTATGTGAATTTGGCTGAATTGTTTTATTTTTCAACACCTGTCTTTTTCTGAGTAAGTTTGAATAGTAAGATTGCCCTATTCATAGATAATATCAAGTGAAAATTGAATGATTTCATTCATATGTATGCATATATATATATACATGTATTTGAGAAGCATTCAGTACTGGATACATGTTTGTTATTGCTATGAAATATGAAGATAGTATTACTAGAAACTGGATTTTATGACAGTCATCCACTAGTAATATAATTGTAATAAATTTTGAGTTACAGGACAATTATTTGAAAGACAAATATCTGATCAGAATTTGGATAGCTGTGGTATGTTAGAAATAAGAGCTCAAAATCACATTGTGCTTTTTACACATGAGACTTTGTCTGGTTTTCCTGTAGGAGGAGAAAATTGTTCATTTTATTTCCATGCTGAGTTTCAAATCCTGGGGAGCTATCCCAAGTGAGTGTGGAATTAAACAGCAAGAGAGTCACGAATGGTCAGAAGGAAGTATTAGGCTCGGAAATTAGATAGAAAAATAATCTCTGGAAAGATAGCAGTTGCAGCAGGTGGAAAACACCCACTGAAGGATATATGGAGAGAACAAGCTGAGCTTCAGTAAAAGGGGTCATCCGGGGAGGGGTAGTTTTTGGCAGTGAGGCACATAAGAAACTTGTACACAGCATGGAAACTACAAAGATGAATTAAAATCCTTCTCTTTTCCTTAGCATCTTTAGTGGTAGAGCCCTACACATAAAGGCAGAAGATTCATCCTCATATTCAACTAAAATTAAAAATCTTTGAGTCTTAAATATGTTCTAATTAACCTAGTTTATTATTTTGATTCTGCAGCAAAGAAGAATCTCTTTGAGCCAAATGTTAAATAAGAATACTGTGAAGGTATTTGAATAATTCAAACCTTATCTACCTCAGCTTTTGCTGAGTGGGCTAGAAACATTCTAGGCAGAAACAGTACCTTTGTTTTCCTCCCTCAACGCAAGCTAATCTATCCTTGCTTATAATAAAAACACATCTATGGTGGTTTGAATAAGAGGGTCCCTCGTGGGCTAAAGTATTTGAATACCTGGTACCCAGTTGGTGGTGCTGTTTGGGGAGGGTCATGGAACCTTTAGGAGGTGTGGACATGCTGGAGGAGGCACATCACTGGGGGTGGACTTTGTGAGTAGCTAGCCATGCCCCTTTTCCAGTTTGACACTTGTTTCCTGTGTTCATTTGAAATTGTGAACACTCAGTTTTCTACTCCAGCAATCTCCTTCCATGTTTCCCTGCCATGGTGGATCCTTATCCCTCTAGAACCATAAGCCCACTAAACTCTTCCTTCTATAATTTTCTTTGGTTATACTGTTTATCACAGAAACCAAAAGATAATTATAATATCCAACAAATGATATAATTTCCTTGAAGTTGTAAGAGGCAATAGGTCAGCCTGATAAAAATAAAAACGAACTTTCCTCAAGAGGAAAATAAAATAAAACATCTTGTTATCCTGGTGATGACATAAGCATTTAGAATCACTTTATACACATACACACACACAGAGTATGTTTTCATAAATGTTCTCTTGCTGAAAATAGTTTCTTCAAATCTAGAAAAGGAAAAAAAAGCAATGCATATTTAATTAAATATAATAGATTGGTTATGTGTCACACATAAAAAATGATAAGGAAATTGTATAGCATCAAAAGAGATGATACTAGAAAGATAGCCAGGGCATTAAGCATCAATTGCATGTGATATCATGCTTAGAGTTGCAAACACAATAAATGTTGGGCAATTACATGCACATTGGTTGGTTGTGATAAGGATTTTGGATTGCATACTGGCAACAATACACTTAGTAGGGAATTAAAGAAAATAATAAAGATTTAAGAGATAATTAAGAAGTAATATTAGGAAGAATTGCTGTGTTGAAGGGTTGAGAAAGATAGAGAACTCAAGAATGATTTCTATATTTCTTATCTGAATAGTTGCATGATTTAGCTACTATTTACAGGAGGCACTGGAGGAGGCCTAAATTTAGGTGGATGTGGATGATAAGTCTAGTTTGGGGAATGATTGGTATGGTTTCCTATTATTAAATCAAATGGAGACTTTAAATAGGAAGGAAAACAATGAATTTGGAGTTCATAAGATGTAGTGGGACAGAAAATACCAAACTAGCAAGTGGCTATGAAAAGGAGAACAGTAGGTGACATTTCCTTGGATGGTTTTCATTTAAAAAAAGTGAATAAAGAGGCCTGGGACAGTAAAGTGATGGATGAAGTTAAATGAGCTAGTGATGGAGAAAGAAGAAAAAACAATTGTGAAAATTTGAACTTACAGCAATGACAACAGCATGCACAAGACCCATGCAAACTCAGTCAGACAAAATCTAGAATACAACTGGGGAACTGGGCAAGATGGCCCAATTTGGCAGGAAACTACTGGCAACTAGTCACTGCTGGGTGAGGGAGTTACTGTCGACAGGCTCAGCAGGCTCCAGTGGATGGACCCACACCAACGAACTTCTGGGTACACAAACTTGACTCAATAGACCTTAACATATATGATATTCTGTCATCAAATCCTGTGGGCAGGCAATGAGGCATGCAGACAGGGAAGAGGGGACTATATTAGAAGACTCATGTTCAAATCCCTGCAGCCACATGGCAGCTAACAACTGTCTGTAACTCCAGTTCCAGGGCATCCGACAGCCTCTTCTGACCTCCGTGGGCATTGTACCACATGGGTGCACTTACCTACACGCAGGCAATACATGCATACACATAAAATAAAAATGATAAATAAAAAATTTAAAAAAGAGGTATTGTATGAAATCTACAAAAATCCAATAAAATATATACTTAACCCAGCTAGTTTAAAAAAAAGAGGGAAAAATGTTAGTCCAACAACCTACTGACAAATTATACATAAATTATTTCTACAGGAGTCCATGTGTATAGCTAAAGGCTACATAACAAGAAACAGTGCCAGACAGGAGATACCTTCCTTTGAGTTGTTGGCCATGGAGGTCCAAGAGACTTCCCAAATTACTCAGGCTATTACCATAGTCTTTGATGGCCTCCCAGAACATGAAGGTAAGACCCTACTGCTGAAGACAAAACGTACTTTGGACACACGATTTGGAGCAACAGAACTGGAACTGACCTGAAACCACTTTCGCTGAAGGCTAACTCTCATAGCTTTGGAGAGCAGTATGAAGGTGCCAAGGGAAAGTATCAATGGATGATCCAACATCAGCTTCAAGACCAAATAACCACATCAATGGCCAGCACAATGCATGACACTGATGCAGTAGTGGCACATTTATCTTGGGAGCAATCAAAAGCTACCTTATTTGACTAAATGCCCACAGAAAGGGAGGAAACTCAAGTGTGGCAAGGTAAACATAAGGTAATGCACATGGCTGGAGTAGCCATAGATCTTAGAGAAAACCCCAAGACTGTCACATCGCTAGACTAATTTGATTTCTTACTATGTGCAAAATATGTATCCTTATATTTACAGACAAATATCCCAGTCACCAGTCATCAAAGAAGCTCATTTTGCACCAGTTGGAGACTATTACTAAGTACCACAACTGGTCACACACAGACATTATCTAAGAATTGGCTAGGCCTAAGTGACACATCTACAGTGTAACCCCTACACCTAAGGCTCATGGAACACAGAACAGGGATAAAGAAGTGGACACTAATGAATCTCTCAGCTCTCAATAATGAAGCTCCATGATGAAGCAGAGGGCCAGGAACACAAAAGATCACAAATGTCCAAAGTGTAGAGATCAAGAATCTGAAAATGATGGTCCTTGGACAGGACCCCTTTATTAAACTTCACCCACCCAAGCCTCAGGGACCATCACAGAAGAGGGGGCAGAAAGATAGTAAGTGCCAGGGAGGAGGTTCATGACCATCTGGAAACAGTCCTATAAGCTCCTGGGAACCTGCACATATGATTCTATGGCAATGGTGTCAAAATACACAGGTCCCATTCAAACTCAAGCAGACAGTAACTCAGCATAGAATGTGATAATGAACAGCAGACCTCAATGTTATTTGAAGGAATGTTGGCAACTGATTGCTGTTAAATGAAGAAGAGCTGATTTTACTAAAACAAGGGACACTAGACAGGTTAACTAGACTCAGTGGGTGGACTTGCTCTAGGGAATGGCTGAGGAAACTAACACCCAGTGGCCCTTAACAAGGATGACAGAGTATATGGGCTCCAGTGGAAGCGGGGGGATCTGTGGGAGGGTGCCAGTGAGGATGGATGTATAATGATGATTAAGATTATTTGAGATGTTCTGTATGAAATACAGAAAATTCAATAAAAATATTATTTTGAAAAAGGGATATGGGAAGGTACAAATGAACAGAATGCATTTTACGTACATGTGTGAAATTTTAATATTTTTTTAAAAATGTTGCACTATAAATATCACTAGAACAATCATAAACACATGGTGGGAGTGGAAATTTGCATGTTGGGTATGTTTTCTTGTGTGTACGGATAGATGAGATTGAGGTAAGGGAGAGAACCAAAAGTAGTACTTCTGTCTATGATATCTTCCAGTCTACACAATGAAATCTAGGCTAGATAAGGACTGAGCTACCCAAATACCTTTACAACATATTTACTTGATACTAGGCCCAACGAAATTCATGCCTACATAAACATCAAGTGTTTTGCATTCAGATGTAACTGCTGAACTTAATGAGATTACTTCCAATAGCAAGAGTCTTTTGCTTGCCAAGTTGTTCTGGCAGGAAGATTGTGAGCTGGAGGCCAGCTTGGGCTATACAGTGAATTCCTGCCACAAAACATAAGAAAACAAATCAAAACAACAAAAGATAAATGTAGAAACAATAAGTATAGAATATTCAGCAAACTTCCACAACCATAAAGAGGTAAAGGGAGGAGGAGATAGAGAATCAAGGGTATGGTGCCTTTTGTGTGTGTTTTGGACATATAAAAATATACAGAGAAAATATAGATGCGTATATTGACTGAGAGAGTGATTCTGTTGCTTGGAACAAGGTGCAAAAGTGAGGTTGTGGCATCCTTCCCATTACAGAAAGAACATGGAAATGAAATTTTGACTGAGGTCACATAGGCTATAGCACTGTTGGAGTGAGCTGTGCCTGAAAACCTCATCTGGTGCATGAGCATTAATTGCCTTCTGTATGAGCATTAATGAGAAGGCGGTGGTGACCATTAATTAGGAGATGTTTGTAAGAGGAGAAAAAAGTGTTCACTTTTGAGAAATTCAATGGATGTCATTAAAGGACATTGGCTCCTAACAGAAGGGGAATTAATGACATGAAAACTTGTATAAAAATGTGTCATGAAATGGCAACCAGACAAACAGAAATGAGCAGAAAATTCATGTGGATGTGGCTTCTCTAAACAAGCAAACAAAAATGGAAAGTTCAAATAACTGTTTGACTATCTAAGGGTCCCCAACCCCAGTATAGAATAAGACAAATTTATAAAGTCAGTCTGTCGTTCCTAAAGGTGTATGGGTCTCCAGATTCATCCATGAGGTTTGTGGAGCCAAAGAGTAGTCATGCTATCTATGTAGCACATTAGGTTGATAAAATTCTCTGCATTTATGCCAAAACATGTAGATTATGACAAACACAGCATAACCCATATCATGTGGCTCATGGTTGTAATCATAGCACTCAGGAGGCTGAAGCAGGGGATCATCACAATTTCCAGGCTAGTATAAACTACCTAGAGAGCTTTAGGCTTATCAAGGCTACAGATCTTAACTCTTTACCCCTAAAGAAGCATTCCATAAAAACCTAATTGGTGGTGATGGAGAGATGGCTCAGAGGTTAAGAACAGTGACTATTCTTGAAGAGGGCCCAGGTCCAGTTCCTAGCTTCCACATGTTGGATAACAACCACCCATAACCCCAGCTCCAGGGGATCCAACATCCTCTTCTGACTTCCATGAACATTACATGACACAGGTCCACTAATAAATGCAAGTAATACACTCACACACATAAAAAATAATAAAATAATTAAAAACCTAAAAGTTAAACAAAACATTTACATTCCTGTAGGCATCACTACAGAAAGTAAGAGCAATCATTTTACTTTTGAGGGATCATGACCTTCATATGCCTATTTAAAAGTTTGACTTGGGGGTTTCTTTATTTGAGCAATAAGTGGAATCCATTATTTTCTTTGAACTACACCAATAGGTATATTGACCCTTGGCCATTATTATTCTCTAGAGTGCCCTGGTTTGATAATTTGGATATTAAAGAAGCATAGCTGGAGACTTCAGAGTACCCAGTTGGAACCATACAGGTGGATCTCTTGCTGAGTTACTTAGGTATTGGCACAGTTCTATCTAGATCTGGAGGACCACACGTGTCATTTTTTGTTTGATCATTCCAAAGTAAAATATTTATTTTAAAATATTTTGTTTTATGTGCATGAGTATTTTGCCTGTATGTATGTAAATGTAGCACATGTTTGTAATGATCTGCAGAGGCCATAAAAATATGTCAGAACCCCTGGAACTGGAGTTATGGATGATTGTTAGCCACTATGCTGGTGCTGGAAATTGAACCTGGATCCTCTGGAAGAACATCAATTGTTCTTAACTGCTGAGCCATTTCTATAGGACAAGAAAATATTAAGTAGTACCTATATTCCAGGCATTATGCTAGGCACTATGAATGTATCAGAGAACACAGCAAGATAAAAATGTTACATACACTTTCACGCATTAACCAAGTATCTGCTGTTGCCAGATCCTAGGTTGGAAAAAGGACTTGAGTGATTCGCCTGGCCTGAGTCTTGGCTTGCCATATATCCATACATCCACTAAACTTGCTTACTTTTTGGCTTGCCTCATCTTTGTGTTTAGCCACTGAGGAAATAAGTGGTATTCTGACAGTTAAAAGGAGAAACGCATATGAGAAAGGGAGAGAGAGAGAGAGAGAGAGAGAGAGAGAGAGAGAGAGAGATTGGAAGCTGTATCTTAGTTAAGGCTCATAGCATTAGGGGGGTATTTAACAAGGCAACAACAAGAAAAAAATAAATTTCAGGCTAAAGAGGTATCAAAGCATATTAGTTGCCTTGACTATAAAGGATACTTGTGCATATAGATCCTTGTCACAATATTTTGTGTCAGGAGTCTATAACATATAGAAAGATGTTCTGTAATGGAGTCAAGAAACGGAGATATGATGCTATGGTCTGTGGCTGATAAATGTCTAAAACCTTTGATAGGTTTGGGTATACAATTTGTGGGGCTCAATAAATAAGAAAGTATAAGTGAACTTTTAAAAAAATTTAGAATTGCAAAGCTGAGAACACAGAATATTAAAACATTTACAATCTCCTTCTATGTGTGTCGACCTATGCCAATGCTTTCCAGAAAACTTTACTGAAAGCTCGGGGATTGTAGGAAGAAAGATGAGAGAGAGAGAGAGAGAGAGAGAGAGAGAGAGAGAGAGAAACTTTATCACTGCCATAGTTATTATATGAGTCTACCTAGGATTTTGTAAAAGACATGTCACATCCTATCTCCTGGCTTCCTTCTGTTTGATCAGAATCTAGTTAACTGCCAGTCTCTGCCCCAACCAGCAAATAATGTGAGCTCATTTATTCAATGGGTTCCAGATGAAGCTTCAGATCTTTCTATACATAGAGAGAACTATCCCCTTATACCTAAGTGGCAACCAGTTCTCATTTTATTTCCTTACTGTAGTCTGCTCATGTTTAAGGGTGATTGCTAATTGGATTGCCAGTTCTTCTGATATGACAGTTCCCACCTCCTCTGGGTTATAGCCTTGTCAAATCGTTCCTTTATTCTTTTTCCCTAGAGATAATAATGTCTGAAGGTGATTTATTCAGCATCAATATGTTTTCCAAAGCTTCTGTCATTTGGTTTCAAATGATGCTACCAATGAAGCCTATCTTAAACCACATAAAACTCACCCATGGTGACTTTCCTTTTTTAAGACTTAGAGTTATACAGCATCATTTATAAACTTCTCTAGATATTAACTAAAATTATCCAGTAAGAAATCACAAAATGCTCCACAAATTGCAAGAGAACAAGGAATAATCCAATCACAGTATCATCTCAGTTCATAGAAAGCTACCCTGACATTTCTAAGAAACAAAATATTGTGGGTACAGCCCTGACTCAGACAAATAAAATAACATACATAACCGAAGAGAATAGTTATTCCTGAATCAAAAATACTAACATTTAGATTACACTATAGGTTTATCCAAGAAAATGTTTCTTTTAGTCTGTGCAATAAGAGCCATTAAGATCACCCCCCTAAGAATAAAAGGGTAGGCTACCCCAAGGGTGCTTTGATTTCTTATTATGTGAGAGGGAAAAATGCCTTGCAGTGTTTACATGACAATATTTCCCTCCCTTCCTGTGTCCATCGAGATTTTAAAAACCTGAGAGCAAATTTTCACTCACGATAAAGCTACTCCATTTAAGAGGGAAAATAAATAAAAGTAATTTATAATTCTCTTATCATTGAAGACTTCTGGTGTGTGTTCAGCCTATGTGTTTATTTTTTCAATAATCATTTGAACTGCACAAGGAAATCACAAATGCATTTTAGCCATAAAAATCTTTGATAAAGTACAGGCTTAAACTGGAAAGTACCATTCCTCCTCAACTTTCAATCTTTCAGTGTTTGCCTTAGAGGTAAATATAGACAAAAAAAATGACAGTTTACTTCTTTGATGATCTTAATTTACGTATTTCCATATATATACATATGAGTATATACATGTTCATGTACCTAGGATGATAGCCAAATTATGAGAGCTTAGTCAGAATTCATCTTTTATATTGAATCTATGTGAATTTCATGTGATATATTTTGATAGAATTTAGATCTCCTCCTCTATCTGCACCTCCCCCTGCCCCCAACCCAATTTAATGTGATCTCTTATAGGTGTAATATGGCTAATTTGTTTCCCTATATGTCCTTCAATGTGGATCCATCCTCCAGGCCCACCAAGAGTACCATCCCTGTAAGACACTACATTTCCCTCTCACAAAAGACATCAGCTGGAAAAAGATCTTTAGGTTGGGATTTCTTATCCACATCCCCATGTATATGGTGAGAATTTGAAGTTATCTTTTTTTAAGGCATATTTTTATATTTACTTGAATTTTTGTGTATTTCATTAAAAAAACAAACATTTTAAATATCTCCATACCTCCTCCCCCATCACCACCTATATCCCTCCCTACTGGATTTCATGCATTCTGTCATATATGTTAAGGCCTATCAAGTCAATTTAGTGTATCCTGCTGTTCCCTCAGTGCAAGTTCATCCACTGGGATCTAGTCAACCTTATCTAGAGTCTCTCCCTTAAAGAAGATCAACTCTCCCTCACCCAGCATTGATCAGCTTCCAATAGTTCCTCAGCTAAGGTTGGGACCTGCTGCCCAGTTCCCCAATTCTATGCTGGGTTATGATATATTGTGCATGCTGACACCATTGCTGTAAGTTCATATGAGCAAGGTCTCAGGAGCCTATAAGACTGTTTTTGCTTGTGGTCATGCACATCCTATCCTGGCTCTTTCAATCTTTCTGCCCTTCTCTTCTGCATTGGTCCCTGAGCCTTGGGCGGGTGGATTTTAATACAGGAATCTTGTTCAGGGACATGCATTCTGCAGACTCTTTTTATTTGTATAATCTTTATTGGATTTCTGTGTATTTGATATAAAACATTCTTAATCATCTTTTTACATCCCCCCATTGGCACCCTCCCATAGCCCCCCCCCACCGAATTTTGTGCCTTCTATCATTTATATTAAAGTCAACTGAGTCAGGTTCCTGTACCCAGATGTCCGTCAATGGAAGTTCATCCACTGGAGTCTAGTCAGCCTATCTAGAGTAACTCCCTTAAAGAAGATTAACTCTCCCTCACCCAGCAGTAATCAGCTGCCAATAGTTCTTCACCTAAGGCTGGGGCCTGTGGTTGTTTGAATGAAAATGTCCCCCATAGGCTCCAAATATTTGGACGTTTTGTCCCCAGTTGGTGGCACAGTTTTCGGAGGTTTTAGAAGGTGTGGCTATCCTTGATAAAGCATGTCACTGGGGGCAGACTTAGAGAGTTCTTAAGCCTTGCTGGATATCGAGTTGCTCTCTTGTTTCCTGTGCCTGCCTGAAGATGTGAGAGCTTAACTTCCGCTGCTCCTGCTCCAGCCACTTCCAGCCACTTCCAGCCACCATGGCTCCTTGCCATGATGGACTTTAATTCCCCTGCAACCGTAAGCTCAAAAAAACTCTTCCTTCTATAAGTTGCTTTGGCCAATGTTTCTATCACAGCAACAGAAAAATGACTAATACAGGGCCTGCTGCCCATTTCCACAGTTCTATGCTGCGTTTCTGTCATTCTTCAGACTTAATCTTTACACTTTGGCCATTTGTGACCTTTTGTGTTCCTGTCCCTCTGTTGCATGAAGGAGCTTCATTAATGAAAATTGAGAGATTCATTAGTGTCCTCTTCCTTACTCCTGTTCTATGTTTCATAAGCCTTAGGTGTAGAGGTTACATTGTAGATGTGTCACTTAGGCCTGGGCGATTCATAGACAATATCTGTGTGTGACCAGTTGTGGTATTTGGTAATAGTCTCAGACTGGTGGAAAATGGGCTTCTTTGATGAATGGTGGCTGGGATATTTGTCTGTAAATGTAAGGATACATATTTTGCACATAGTAAGAAATCAAATTAGTCTAGCGATGTGACAGTCTTGGGGTTTTCTCTAAGATCTATGACCACTCCAGCCATGTGTATTAGGTTATGTTTACAGTACCACACTTGAGTTTCCTCCCTTCTAGGTAGCTGTTGATTGCCCCCAAGATAAAAGTGCCACTACTGCACCAATGTTGTACATTGTGCTGGCCATTGATGTGGTTATTTGGTCTTGAAGATGGTATTGGACCATTGATTGATGTTTCTTCTTAGAACCTTCATAGTGCTCTCCAAATCTGTGAGAGCTATCCTTCAGGGGAAGTGATTTCAGGTCAGTTCCAGCTCTGTTGATCCAAATTGTGTGTCTGAAGTACGTGTCTTCAGCAGTAGGGTCTTACTTTCAAGTTCTGGGAGGCCATCAAGGCTGGAAAAGAGACTGTTGTGTTGGATAGCCTTAGTGTCAACTTGACAAACCTGGGTAGACAGAACCTCAATTGAGGAATTTCCTCCATTGTATTTGTCTGTGGCCATGTCTGTGGGACATCTTCTTGATGAGTGATGTGGGAGGGCCCAGCCCACTGTGGGTGGTGCCACCACTGAGCAGGTGGGCCTATGTTGTATAAGAAAGCAGATTGAGCAGGGACCAGGGGAGCAAGCCAGTAAGCAGCATTCCTCCATGGCTTGTGCTCCAGCTCCTGCCTCCAGGTTCCTGCCCAGAGTTCCTACATTGGGCTCCCTGATGAACCCTGACCCGGGCGATGTAAGCTGAATAAACCCTTCCCTCCCCAAGTTGGTATTGGTCAGAGTATTTGTCTACACCAATAGAGAGACAAATTAGGACAACTGTGCAAATTTGGAAGTCTCTTGGGCCACCTTGGCCAACAACTCAAAAGAAGGTTTCTCCTGTCTGGCACTGTTTCTTGTTATGTAGCCTTTAGCTATATACATGGACTCATGTAAAGATATTGTGTGTATAATTTCTCATTAGGTTGTTGGACTAATGTTTCCCTCTGTTTTCTTTTTAAAATTAGCTAGCCATTATTTCTCTCTCTCTGTCTCTGTCTCTGTCTCTGTCTCTCTCTCTCTCTCTCTCTCTCTCTCTCTCCAT
>NW_008339433.1:253491-262241 GCF_000622305.1 Nannospalax galili
TGCCATGGGTTCCCCATTGAAGTGTCCACATTTTCCCGTGATAACACCAGTCTCTTCTGGTCCCATCTCTCTTGAGCTCCTTTCCCTTTATCCCCAAGGTTCCTTGTACAACCCTTCTTCTCCCTCCCATTTAAATAGCACCATTTTTATCCATTTTTTCCCTTAGTAACACTGGTCTCCTACTGTTCTTCTTGCTCAGGTTCTTTCTTTCTTTTTACCTCCCTGTTTCCTTTTCATTATTCTGGTTCCTGCAGGGAGCATCACAGAAGAGGGGGAAGAAAGATTGTAAGAGCCAGGGTGGAGGTGCATGACCGTATGAAAACAGAGTCCTACAATCTCCTGGGACCCTGCTTAAATGAGTCTACAACAATGGTGTGAGCATACACAAGTCCCATGCAAACTCAGACAAAAACCCAGCATAGACCTGGGGAAATGGACAGTAGACCACAATTTTAGTTGAAGAAATATTGGCAACTGATTACTGCTGGCTGAGGAATAGCTGATATTCCTAAAACAAGAGACTCTAGATACCCTGACTAGACCTCAGTGGATGGACTTTCACTGGGGAATGTCTGGGGACACTGACTTGATACAATAGGCCTTAACTCGGATTGACATAGTATATGAGTTTCAGTGGGGGGGGGCGTGTGGGATGGTGCCAGTGGGGACAGGGGTATAAAGATGATTAAGATTGTTTGAGGTGTTCTGTATGAAATACCCCAAAATTCAATTAAAACAAACTAAAAAAAATCAACACTATCAGAGGCTCCTTCACTACAAAATATATGAAAGTTCCCATCGTTCTGCATCCATTCCAGAATTGGACATGATCACATTTAATATTTTCTAGGCTAGTTTTCTGTTCCCTGTGTGGGAAACATAAATGCTTGTCTGTGATTGGCATATCTGGTTGAGCATACCCTTCTTTTTTTAAATTTTCTTTTTAAGTGAGCTTTTAAAATGTCATATATTTCCCCCACACACGCAGACTCCTCCCGCATCCATGCCTCACCTCCTCCATGGGACCCTATGCACTCTGCCATACATGCTGAATCCTATTCATTCAGGTGTTTGTACCCAAATGTCTTTCAATGTAAATGTGACCACAGGAGTCCAGTCAGCCCATCCACTGGTCATACATAATACTCTCTCTCACTCAGAAGCAAACAGTCTCAAATAGTTCTTGATCTAGTGCTGACCTGCCACCTTTTTCTCACCTCCTCTTTGGGCCCTTAATTGAGCTGACATGGGTCCCATATTTGATGGCATTGCTCCCACAGGCACACATGAACAAGCCTCCACTAGTCTGGAAGCCTCCACCTCATACTTTCAAGAACCACCCTTGGCTCTTACAATCTTTCTGCATCCTCTTCTGCAATGGCCCCTGAGCCATGGGTGGGTGAAGTTCCATATAGGAGTCCCATCCTAAACTCTACAGGCTTTTATTCTCCAAAACTTGGCCAGTCGAGGCCTTGTGTGTGCATCACACTCTGATGTACATGGAAGCCTCAATGGTGAGAGTTGAGGGGTGCATTAGCCCTCTCTTTACCTCTTATTCTGCTATGGTACATGATCCTTGGTTGTAGAGATTCAACTGCAGATATGTCACCTAGTACTGGGCATCTCCTAGGTGTATGTTCTCTATGGCTGACCAGATGCACAACTTTGCAGTACCCTCCATTTGTTGTGAAAAGAAGCTTCTTTGATGAGTGCTGTATGGCATAACTGTTGCTCTGAGGGAGGTCTCTTCTATCTTGCACTGTTCCTTTCCAAGCAGCTCCTAGGTATACATATGTATTAATATTCAGACACTCTATATGCATTTCTCATAGGGTTTCTAGGGCATCACTTTCCCTCTAGGTTTCCTAGCCCTCTGAGATTCACTCATCTCTACTTTTTTTTCTCCCCTCTGGCTTCCCTCCTCCCTCCCTCCCTAGTCACAGTGCCCCCACTATCCCCACCCTCCCCCAATAACTCCCAACCCCCAAAATCTTTCTGTTCCTGACTTCCCTCTCTCCCCACACTATGGTCTCTTGCATGTCTCTCCGTCCTCTCCTAGCTGCCAACTACAATTTTTCCACCTCCCTCAGGTAGCATCTGTTCCCTACTATTCCCCTTTGGGGTTGTTTCTTTTCCTTTACCTCCATGTATCCTTTGCCTTTACCTGGCTCCTGGTGTTACTTCAGAATTTATATACTCACATATAAGGGATTGGTGCTACAATCCACAAGTGAGGGAAAACGTATGTTGCTTGCTTTTCTGCATTTGCGTTACTTCACTTAGTATAACACTCTCTAGCTCCATCCATTTACCTGCAAATTTCATAATTTCATCTTTTCTTAGTGCTGACTAGAACTCCATTGAGTAGATATACCATATTTTCATTAACCATTCGTCAGTTGAGGGACCTTTAGGTTGTTTTCATTTCTTAGCTATAGTGAAGAAGGCAGCAACAAACGTGGATGTACAGGTATCTCTACAGTACGAAGAGTCCTTTGGGTATATACCAAGGAGCTGTATAACAGGATCATATGATATATTCATTTCTAGTTTTTTGAGGGTTCTTCACACTACTTTCCTTAGTGGTTACATGAGTTTTCATTCCCACCAGCAGCGAATGAGCATTCCTCTTTCTCCACATCCTCTCTAGCATTTGGAGTCTTCCGTTCTCTTGATCTTGGCCAATCTGACTGGGGAAAGATGAGATCTTAAAGTGGTTTTGATTTGCATTTCTCTAATTACTAAGGACGTTGAGCACTTTTTAAGGTGCGTTTTATATCTTTGTTTGAGAATTCTCTGTTTAGGTCTATCACCAATCTTTTTATTGGGTCCTTTATCTTCTTCTTTCTTTCTTTTTTGAGTTATCTGTATATTCTAGAAATTAACCTTTGTCAGCTGTGTATCTGGTGAAGATTTTCTCCCACTCAGAGGGTTTCCTCTTCCTTTCCTTAGTTGTTTATTTTGCTACACAGAAACTTTGTAATTTAATGAGGTCCCACTAATTGGTTGTTGACTTTAGTGCCTGAGCAGCTGGTGTCTGGTTTAGAAAATCATTTCCTATGCCTTTCTACCCTTGGAGGGTGCTGGCTATGTTTTCTTCTAGCAGTTTCTGAGTTTCAGGTTTTATATTGAAGTCCTTGATCCATTTGGAGTTGTCTTTTGTGCAGGGTAAAAGATAAGGGTCAAGTTTTGTTTTTCTACAAGCAGAGATCCAGTTTTGCCAGCACCATTTGTTGAAGATGCCATCTTTCCTCCATTGTGTTTTCTTAGCACCTTTGTTGAATATCAGCGGGCTGAAATTACATGAACTCATGTTTGGGTCTTCAATTGTGTTTCATTGATCTATGTGTCTATTTTTGTGCCAGTACCATGCTGTTTCTATGACTATAGCTCTGTAATATAATTTGAGATCTCGTATGGTGATTCACCGCCCCCCAGCATTGTTCTTTTTGTCTAAGATTGTTTTTGCTATTCGAGGTCTTTTTTGCTTCCATATGAATTTTAGTATTATTTTGTCAAGCTCTCTGAAGAATGCCATGGGTATTTTGATTGGGATTTCATTGAATCTATAAATTGCTTTTGGTAAGATGGTCATTTTCACAATATTGATTCCACCTATCCATGGGCATGGTAGAATGGTCTTTCCTAGTGCCTTCCTCTGTCTCTTTAGGGTTTTGAAATTTTCATTGTAGAGATCTTTAATGTCTTTGGTTAAGTTTATTCCTAAATATTTTATTTTTTTTAAGACTATTGAGAATGGGAGGATTTCCTCTAGTGCTTTTTCTGATTGCTTGTTATTGGTATGTAGATAGGCTACTGATTTTTGTAAGTTGATTTTGTATCCTGCCGCTTTACTGAAAGCATTAATCGATTCTAACATTTTTCTAGTGAAATTTTTGGGGTCTTGTATGTATAATATAAGCAAAAAGGTATAATTTGATCTCTTCTTTTCCAATTAGTATGCCTTTAATATCCTTCTCTTATCTTATTGCTCTTGCAAGAGATTCAAGCACTATGTTAAAAAAGAGTGGAGATAGTGGACAGCCCTGTCTGGTTCCTGAATTTAATGGAATGCTTCCAGTTTTTCTCCATTTAGGATGATGTCAGCTATGGGTTTGTTTTGTATAGCTTTAATTATGTGGCTGTATGTTCCCTCCAGATCAACTCCTTCCAAAACTTTCAACATGAATGCATGTTGGATTTTGTCAAATGACTTTTGTGCATCTACTGAGATGATCATGTGGTTTTTTTCTTTAAGTCCATTTATATGTTTTATTGCATTTATTGACTTACAAATGTTGAATCATCCCTGCATCTCTGGAGTAAAGCTGACTTGATCATGGTGGGTGTGTGTCTTGGTTTGATGTGTGCCTATATGTTGTTTGTCATGGTTTGATGTGTGTCTGTATGTGGTTTGCAAGTATTTTGTTGAGTATATATTAGCATCTATGTTCATGAAAGATATGGGTCTATAGTTTTATTTTTGTAGCTTTACCTGGTTTTGGTATTAGAGTGATACTGGTTTCATAGAAGGATTTTGGGAGTTCACCCTCTGTTTCTATCTGAATAATTTAGGCAGTATTGGTTGTAAATTTTCTTTGATTGTCTGGTAGAATTCGGCTGTGAATACAACTGGGTTATGGGTCTGTTTAGGCTGTTGATCTCCTCTTGGTTTAACTTCCATGGTACCCCCCTAATTTTAGGAATTCATTCATTTCTTTTACGCTTTCAAATTTAAAGGGGTATATATTTTTAAAGTATTATCTTACAAAGTTTTGGATTTTTTTCATGTCTGTTGTGATGATTCCTCTTTCATCTCTGATTTTGGTAATTTGGATTTACTTTCTTTCTTTTGGTTAATGGGGCTAAGGGTCTGTCCGTCTTGTTTAACTTTTCAAAGAACCAGATCTTATATTTTTAATTTTTTGTATTATTTTCTTTGTTTCTATTTCTTAAATTTCTACTATGAGTTTTGGTATTTATTCTCATCTATTAGGTTTGTGGTTGGTTTGTTCTAGCATTTCCAGATCTTGAGTTGTATTGTCAAATCATTTACGTGTGTTCTTTCTGGTTTTTTAATGTAGGCACCAAGAGCTATAAACTTTCCTCTTAGGAATGCTTTTAAGGTGTCCCAAAAGTTTTGTTGTGTTTTGTTCTAGTTTTCATTTTGTTCCAGGAATACTTTTATTTCTTTCTTAATTTCTTCTTTGACCAATTCATGATTCAGGAGTGTGTTGTTTAATCTTCATGAGTTCATGTATTTACTAGAGCTTCTTTTGCTGTTGATTATAAGCTTTATTGCACTGTGTTCTGATAGAAGGCATGGAATTATTTAATTTTTTTTATTTGTTGAGAGTTGGTTTTTTTTTTGTCCAAGAATTTGGTCAATTTAAAAATAACTTTTGTGAGCTCCTGAGTAGAAAGTATATGCTTTGGTGGTTGTATGGAATATTTTGTATATTTCTCTTAGGTCCATTTCCTATAGTATAACACTTAATTCAGATGTCTCTCTGTTTATTCTTTGTCCAGTTGACCTGTCTATTGAAGAAAGTGGGGTATTAAAGTCACCTACTGTCACTGAGTTGGTGCCAACCTCTGTTTTATAATCCTGTACTACTGATTTTATGAATTGGGTGCTCCAGAGTTTGGTGCACCAATATTCATGATTTTAACATCTTCTTCATAAATTGTTCCTTTGGTTAGAATGAAATAACCCTCCTTATCTCTTCTGATGAGTTTTAATTTGAAGTCTATCTTGTCAGATATTAAAATTGCAACACTTCCTTGATTCTTAGGGCCATTCGCTTGGAGTATTTTTTTCCATCCTTTCACCCTAAGATAGTGTCTATCCTTGAAGGTGAGATGAGTTTCTTGAAGACAGTAAAAAGATAGGTGTTCTTTCTTGACCCATTGCACCACCCTGTGTCTTTTAACAGGGGAGATGAGGCCACTGATATTTAGTGTTATTATTGAAAGGTGCATATTGTGCACTGTCATTTTAATTTCTTTGTGATTGTTGCCCTATTTTGTGTTTCTGTTGCTATAACTTTATTTTATTTCTATAGGCTCTTGGACATACTTGTTCCTTTCTTTGGTCCTTTGTATTGCTTCAAGTATTCTCTGCAGTGGTAATTTGGAAGACACAAATTCTTTCAGGCTATTTGTATCATGGAAAATTTTCTGTTCCCCTCAACCTTGAGAGATAGTTGTGCTGGATAAAGTATTCGGGGTTGGCATCCGTGGTTGTGTTGAACTGGGAATACTTTGTTCCAGGCTCTTTTGGAGTTACCCCCATTCCTCTTAGCCCTGCAGGCAGGCCCAGCCTTGGCTCCAAATCATTCTCCACAGGAGGACTAGCTACCCCATTCCTCTTCTCCCTGGCCCTGCAGGACTAGCTCACAGGCTGGCTCCTGTTCCTTAATCCCAAATCCCAGGACTACCTTCCCAAACCAGATTAGCCACTCACCCTACCATAGATTCCTAAATTCCCTCCCAAGCAGACCCTCACCATCAAATTCCCAGCCCTAGAATCAGGCAGACAGACCTGCTCAGGCAGGATTTTGGTAAACTGGATAAAGCTCACTGCCTCCCTCCCCCATGTTTCACATCAATCCACACTCTGTCCCTTACTGGCCTCTCTCACAGGCTCCAGTTCCTTAACCCCAAATCCCAAGGCACACCCCTTTTTGTGTGTGCTTTCTTACCTGCAGAATGGGACTAAAACCTTGCTCATAAAGCTTATGTGAAATTTGGGAAAGTGAGTATGAACCAGATTATGTGCTTCTTTGCATATTTAAGTAAGGATTTAATATTTTATTTTGAGTGTGAGATGAATTCAACAAAGGCTTTAAGCATTACTCATGATAAGATTTGGTATTTGCATTAAAAGATGGCAGTGACCAGCAACATTAATGTTAAAAAAATTCAAAAGGAGCCCAGGTACTGGTGTACTCTTCTTCCACCTATCCTTCTTATGGATTGAAATAGTTTCAGGAAGTGTCACAGAGATTATAGAATACACCCATGAGGCACAACAAATAAAGATATATGATGGCTAGTTAAATTTTCATCGTAAGCATGTATTGATTTTTTAATGTAAATTACACCAAATAATACTTAGGACATAATTATGTGGAACATGCTCATTTGAAATTCAAATTTGACTGGTCACCCTGTGCTTCATTTGCATGAGGTATTGTTTTTGAAATATTCTGAAAAGTTTCTCCATGCTCCAGATACTACTCTTAAAAACCACAGGCAATTCCCAAGGCTCAGGGATCATTAGAGAAGAGGGGGAAGAAAGATTATAAGAGCCAATGATGGTGGATGACCACAGGGAAACAGAGTTTTCTACAGAGCTAGGAAGTGACTCATAAGAACTTACAGCAGTGATGACCATGTACACAAGTAGCTCAAGGCAGGCTAAAAGCTTGGCATAGAAGTGGGGGAGTAGGTAGGAAACAACAGCACTAACTGAGGAACTATTGGCAACTAATAGCTATTGCATAGGAGAGAATCAGTATTTAAGGGTATGGCTCTGGGTAGGTGAACCAGACTCCAGTGGATGGACCCACACCAAAGACACTTGGGGGCACAAGTCTGACTCAAGTTTGACACGTGTGTGTGTGTGTGTGTGTGTGTGTTTGTGTGTGTGTGTGTGTGTGTGTGTGTGTGTGAGAGAGAGAGAGAGAGAGAGAGAATTTGTAAAAGCCAATAGTGGGAGAGACTGGAAAGGATGAAGGATATCTTAATGTAATCAAAATAGATTGTATGTAGGGCTAGAGGATTGACTCAGCATTTAAGATCACTGACTATTCTTGCAGAGAATCAGGGTTCAGTTCCCAGCACTCACATGGAGGCTACTCACCATCCCTAACTCCAGTTCCAGGGAATCCAACACCTTCTTCAGGCCTTTGTGGGCACTGAATGCATAGATGCAATTAAATGCATGCAGGCACAATACTTACACAGATAAAATATAAATAAATAAATTTAAAAATACATTCTCTGAAATTTTAGAATCATTAAAAAATTATTTTTAAAATCCACAGGGATTGTCAGAAAAAAGAAGCTTCCTAAATAATGATCAAATACACTTAAAAATCTTTTAAAATTTTATGTAAGTCAGATCCCACCCACTGGGTCTTGATTTCCCCTACGCTGGGACCAGCTACATTCTTGCTGCTCCAGGGCTCACATCTGCTCTGTTTAGCTACTGAAACCCTCCTGAAGCTGTCCCCATCCCTGCCTTGGGCATAGTCCTCCTCCTGTTCTTCCTGCCTGAGACATCTGGACTATCTGGACTAGCCTGAGAAGTATACTGTTCACCACTCATCAATGAAACTTCTTTTTGCAATAGACAGAGACTATTACAGAATTTTTTTTTTAAATTTTCGAATTCATTTAATTATTATGGAGGCGTATACATGTTTGGAGGTCAGAAGACATCTTGTGGGAGTTGATAAAGGAAAGCTATGTGGATCCTGGGGATGGCATTCAGGTCATCAGTCTTGTCAGCTAACGCTTTACCTCCTGGGCATCTCAACAGCCCCATTCAGTATTTTCTATATATCATTTTGAACAATGATTAAAACACAATAACAACAGAATTTATCAACCACTTCATAGATGCTGCTTAAGAAAAAGTAATTTTACATTTTAAAGGCAACTGTATCTTAGCTCTTTTTGAAAATGAATAACTAGGGTCTGGAGCGATGGCTCAGAGGCTAAGAGCACTGACTGCTCTTGCA
>NW_008339433.1:268398-269933 GCF_000622305.1 Nannospalax galili
GAGTGGGTTGCTCTGGGTGAGAAGGGTCAGGAAGCAGTATTGGTTCCCCAGGTGTCTGGGGCCCCAAGACTAGGAATGGCGCAGGGCTAAAACTAGGAGTATAGAAGGGCGAGGCGGGGGGGATGGAAGGGTGAATGTGGCTTAGGGAGTCCCGGCGCAGAGAGCTGCGTTATAGACTTACCCCAAGAGGCCTGAGGATAGTAGTGCAGGCTAGGAGAGTTAGCTGGTGGTGCAGGCCCAGGGAACCAGCGAGAGGTGAGGGCGGGGCCAGGACCAGAAGTGGTGCTCCTGAAGCCCAAGAAAGGGACTGCGTTGCTCTGGGTGAGAAGGGTCAGGAAGAAGTATTGGTTCCC
The DNA here is from genome assembly GCF_000622305.1 of Nannospalax galili. Taxonomy (NCBI): domain Eukaryota; kingdom Metazoa; phylum Chordata; class Mammalia; order Rodentia; family Spalacidae; genus Nannospalax; species Nannospalax galili. The sequence continues at coordinate 268,752 of NW_008339433.1, forward strand.
CAGGTGTCTGGGGCCCCAAGACTAGGGGTGGCTCAGGGCTCAAACTAGGAGTATAGAATGGCGAGGGGGGGGGATGGAAGGGTGAATGTGGCTTAGGGAGTCCCAGCGCAGAGAGCTGCGCTGTAGACTTACCCCAAGAGGCCTGAGGATAGTCGACTATTACAGAATTTTACAATGAGTCAAACACATTGAGAAAGTATCTGTGAAGATTTCCAGCCCTGAGTGAAACATCTATAAACAACCTCCACAGCTAAGGCTCAGGGAACATAGCAGAACAGGGGGCAGAGAGAATATTAATGCATCGCTCAGCTCTCACCTCTTGAAACAGATGACAATGTAATAGGGCACCTTCTTGTCCATAGCTACACCATGTTAAAGTTTAGGCTGACTCTAGTCTCTGAAATTATCAGGCAGTTGGCCCAGGGTGTGAGAACACATGTCAGCTGGACCCTGGTTGTCTTGGGAACTGGTCAGAGTGTCCTGGAGAGCACCTGCTAACTGCAGATGTATGGCTTCTGTAGGTTATGCTTGGCTTGCTGCTGCAAAATAGTAATTGTTGCTTAATAGACTAGAGATTGTTAAGGAGGCTTTGCACCTGTAAGCTTGGGAACTTAACCCCTGGTTATGGTTTCTCTGCATAAAAGCTTACCCTAGAGATGGCTCTGGGCTACACACTGGGGTTCTGACACCTTTGTGTAGCCCTGGCCAGCAATGACTTTCATTTGGCAAAACGTTGCCTGAGTGGTCTTCTCTGGTGAACCACCTCACAACAGTGATTAACCCAGAAAACCACAACTGGCCAAAATATAGAGAATAAGAGATGAGGTGTTTATCCCTGAATAGGACACTTAAATCAAACCTCTGTCACCCAAGACTCAGGGAAGAGGGCACAGAAAGATTATAAGAGCCAGAGGTGGTTGATGTCTACAAGGAAACAGTTTTCTAGACAGCTGGGAAATCACTCATATGAACTCACAGCAATAGTAACAGCATGCACAAAACCTACCCAAAACATAATTTCAGCATAGAACTGGGGAAGTGGTTAAGAATCCCCAACATTAGCTGAGGAACCATTGGCAACCAATAACTGCCAGGAGAGGGAGAGTCGTTTACTTTAAGGGTGTGATGTTAGGTAGGTTAACCAGGCTCTAGAGAATGGATGCACACCGAAGGACATTTAGA
>NW_008339433.1:270042-276264 GCF_000622305.1 Nannospalax galili
ACGTAAACATTTTTGCCCATTTTAAATACAGCTCCTTATATCTTTTTCTCTTCTGAATTTTCATATTCTTTTATTTGTCTCTTATTAAACTCCTTAAGGGCAGAGCTCTTATCTGATTCATTCCCTTTTGTATGCACACAATACCTTGCATGCAGCAGTTACTCTGAAATTATCTGTAGAGTTAAAAAATAAGATCTACTGAAGTAGAGGCCATGAGGACTTGAGCAGCCACTGTTTTATCTTTTTGTTTCTCTTCGGTATTTTGAAGTCAGAGTAATGTACAATGAGACTATGGAGAGATAAGTCTAATTAAGGCATTTGGTGATTTATGGAACTTGGGATATAAGGAGGACTGATCCCCATTGATTAACCTTCTAGCAGAAGGATGACACATACTAGCTTAAGAGCTCTATTAACAAGACTCTCCAGCTCTATAAACTGTTACTTTTCTGCTGCCAATCCACTTATTCCCTGGATGTTTCATTCTACTCTTTCTTTTCTAGAGGGAGATGAAATCAAGTCTCTTGAGTATTGAAGAATCCAGCCTCTCTGTTCTTCAGTTATTTGTCAAAGCTTTGTTTTTTCAAAAGGGTAGATGGAAACTTCCTGGCCTCCCATGTGAGTTTCTTTTTTTTTTTTTTTGACATGCTAACTGGTCCATCGGTGCATTCTTTTATTATTTCTATTAACGGTGGCTGAATTCTTTGGCAGGTTGCTAAATGAAAGTGATTTTCCCTTAGGAAAATTAGTTAATGCTAATCTTCTTGATTTTAAACCTAGTGTCAGTGAGAAAGGAAGCTCAGATAAATTATTTTGTTTGCCATTCCCTTACACCACAATACACATGCCTCAGCATCATGTATAATATGATATATATATGCATATATCAGGCTTATGTATATATGTATATGTACATATACATGTAGAAAGATAGGCTGAGGTAGGTAAAGGAAGGGTAAAATCAATTGTGTATACACACACACACACACAAACACATACACATACACACACACAAGCATCAGCACCAGCATGAGTCAGAGATCCAACTCCATCTTTTCATTTCTTCCATGAATTTTAGAACTTGCCTTTTAAAAAATATTTTAATGAAATTTTTGCAAATTTTGTACACTTGCCCTTTAAAATTAAATGCTTTACTTTGAGATGAGCAGCTTGTAATTAACTTGAAACTGGCAGTAGCTAAATGTATCATCAGAGCTGGGGTGCCTGATGTTTGAGTTGATGTGTTGACATACACGTGCAGAAGGATTTCTATCTTTGCTTTATGGAAATCACCAATCACCCTGGTTATTTTGGTCTTAATGTATTTTAAGATTTTTACATTGGTGTCACCTTGGTTTTTCTTTGGCTTCATCTTTCTCTTTTTTTTCTCTTTTTTATCATTTGCAAAATCTGAAGGGGAGGAAGTTCTTCTTTTTTTTTATTTGTAAAAGCCCTGACTAAATACTATGAGGTTTACTTCAGGCCTGGGTAATGTATTTTCATAGCTGATGGCTAAGAGTTCTTTCTCAAGTTTGTGGGGATCTGCTCAAATGTCTTCATTACCCACTTCCAATGTCTTCCTACCTATTATAGGCTTCCACTTTCCATCTAAATAAGTAAATTTGAAATACATCATTACTACATACATACAAAGATACATGTCAACTGTGAATTCCACATGTAATTGTCCTGTATTCTATGCATTGAAGGTTTCCCTATGAGTTACTTGAATATACTAAACTCAAAAGGGAAAAGAGAAAAAGTGAAAGAGAAAATAAATCCCTAAGAATTATTAAGATGAATTTCCTTATTCACTGTCACAGTAGTAGAATTTTATATTTCTTTTCAAGTAACTGATGGATCAAGCGTGTGGAACAAAAAAGTTTTAAGCTTAATCTTGGGATGCATATGTAATGAGAACACTTTTCTCAAATATAAAGAAGAAAAGTTCTTTTCACGCACATAACCAATGGATAATAGCTTATAGCATAGAAAAAGTTGTAATGAATATCTGAGAACCAGTATCATAAGATTTACTAATCATAAGGTTATATTTTTTATTCAAGATGTGTTTAAGAAACAGCATCAATATGAACAAATACCATATATTTTGAAACTTTCTTTAAAATATATATGCTTTGACAAAGCATATTGCTGTTCAACCCATGCATTATATAAAAAATCATAGAAATTGAAACACATACAGAAATTAATAATAAAATTACTGTACATCATTGTATATTGGGTGATTATAAAGTGATACTTATAGTTAAATAGTGAGAAATACATGCGAAAATAAGAAAAAAGCTGAAAGTCAGTGCATTATTAATAATTAAAAAATAACATATGCAAGACAAAGATTTAAATTTTCAGGTGATATGTCAACTAATAATCCCCAGTCCTTATTGAAATTTATGGTTAGTTTTAGTGTTTAAAAAATACTCATCCTGGGTCATTTAGATTAGAACTGTTGGGAGTATATCCTCAGCCATCAATTCTTAAAGCTTTCTAAAATGATTTCAGTACATAGAACGTCTTGAGATCCACTGAATAAAAAAAACAAATGAAGTGGTATTTTTAAAAGAGCTAAAATATTATTAAAATGTTTAAAGTACTGACTTAAGATCAAAGGTATATAGCCCAGAGCATTAGAAGTATAAAGAAAAATTAGATAAAAATACAGATTCAGCAAATAAGGAAATGGAATTAATGATGGTGTGAATGAATCCATGACAATGAATATGAGATGCAGATGAAAGGAAGAATTTCCTACAAATATGAAATCATCAAAACAGACTTGGGAAGAAAGAGAAATTGCGAACTATTAGTCTAAAATATTTCCCCAGAGCTAACATCCATATGTGTATGATTTAAAGTTGTGACTATGACTATGAAATATTTAAGTAACATGAATCCTAATCTCACAGAATGTAGAAAAATAAGGAATACTCCACATTTATTTTATAAGATCATTAATAATCTTGTCAAAAAAAAACAGATAAGGACGATATAAAGGAGCGAATTTACAGATTGGCTCAGTCTTAGGCATAGATACAAAAACTGAAAACAAAATATCAGTAAGCTGAATCAAGCAATGAGTAATAAATATAACATCATATGCATTTTGAGGTTTTCTAGAAATTAAATATTAGTACTTTGAATGCAATTTGCCATTACGATTTGATGGAATTAAAGCCACATCACTGGTCATTTAACTATATACAGAAACAAATTAGATTGAACTTAATATTTTCTATAATAAAACCTCTTATTAAGAAGTTCTTAGGAAACATGAAACAATTCTTTACTGGATGATGGATATATGCAAACATTTTAGCTAAATTTATAGTTAATCATGAATCACTGTGGAAACATTGTTTTAACAGCAGGAACAACATAAATGATGCTGATAATCACCACTTTCAGTCAGTTTTACAGGTGGTCCCATGCAGTGCAATAAGGCACAAAATGAAGTTATATGAATTGGAATGATAAAATAAAAATTCTGGAGCTGGTTAAGTGGCTGCCTTACAGGTATGAGGACATGAATTCAGTTCCCAAAACCCTTGTAAAAATAAGATAGCTTTAATTCAGGCCCTGCAGAGGTAGAGATATGTGGGACCCCTGTGGATCACTAGCTATCCAGCATAGTTCCAAGCCAGTGAAAGAATCTGTCTCAAAAACAAAAGTGGATGGAGCCCGAGGAGTGACACCTGAGGCTGTCCTCTGATCTCCACATGGGCATGCACACATGTGCACCCCAAAACATACCATAAACAGGCACACACACACACACAAGCACACACATTAAATAAATAAATACTTACGCTATTGTTTGCAGGTAAATGATTATTTACCCAGACAATTTTAAAAAGCAGTTCACTAATTAAAGAGGTTAGTTAGGTTGGTGGACACAAGATCAATATTAAAAATCCAGACACTACTATTTGTCGACACCAGCAACAACAAGACTATTAGTTAAGTCAATCTATCATAACATTCATGCAACTATTGCACAAGTGAGCATATCTTGTTAGGCCAGTTGTTGTTATAGTTCAGAGGATTCATATCTGGGCAAGGTTGATGATTACTTCTCCCTTCTGGTAGCATGCATTGCACCTTTCAGGACTTATGAAAGCTAGTTAGTAGAGATGAAGCTTTGAAGTCAGTACCCAGCATGATTTACCTTTGTTTGCTCTACAGATCATGTATGTAATGTCTTCAGCAATAGGGTCTTACTGTCAAGTTCTGGTGTGTAACCAAGAGGAGAGACAATGGCCAGTATTTTTTGAGAATCTATGTGACAACTGGTCAACTGCTTGGAAAGATGGAGTCCATTCCTAGCATTGTGCTTTACTTTGCTAGCCTATGGTGTATATAGTGGCACTATCTCCCTGTTATAAGGTAACTTCTCTTAATTTCTTTTAAAATTATACATGTATATACTTTAAGATACTTCTATAGTGGTATGTTTATATATGGCTTTTTGTAAGGGCTTTCAGTGTTATTTTCCCTCCCTATACTCCCTCATCTGCTCTAATCTATAAACTCCCGCCCTCTTTAACATTTCCTACACCATTATTCCCATTTCTCCATATCGCTTCACAGGTATGAAGCCCATACCTGACACTGATATTAGACATATGAATCTGTGGCTTTACAGGCCACAGGCCATAGGGGATAGCCCAATACTATTATTCTTTTAAATAGATTTATACTGATTCCTAATGACTTATTGTTCTATACACAGATTAATGCATCTATCAACTCTCAGCAGTATAACTTCCTCATGCAGCAGACAGTGATTAACACAGAGATCCACAGCTGGCCAATGTGCAGAGAATAAAAGATTTCAGAGTACTTATCCCTGAGCAAGACACCTAGATTAAACCTCTGCCTCCCAAAGCTCAGGAATCATTGTGGACGAGTGGTTGGAAAAATTGTTTAAGTCAGTGGTGGTCGATGACCATAAGGAAACACAGTTTCCAGACAGCTCTTGAGTTGTTTACTTCCTGAGCTTAAGGAGCTTCCCTGCAGCATGGGCTGCTTCATCTCCCCTTAAAATTATCTAGTTGTTAACCTTCCTTTAGACTATCCTCCCTTCAGGTATCCATTTTTTAAACTTTTCTCAGATATCCTGTTGCTTTCCTTCTTTTAGAACATTCTATTGTTTATCTATCTTCCCTCCAAGATGAAAGATTTTATCTTGGAGAAAATTGGTGCACAACAATATATTATATAGTACATGAAATTGGGCAGGGGGTATTGAGGAAGTATGCAGATAGCAGAGGGGATGAAAGCTTATGGTATGAAATTTTCAAAATTTCAATGAAAAAGAAAAAAAAAGATAGATTATCAGTTAAAATGTGGGGTACCCAGCATGGCTAGGGGAGGTAGCAGGAAGCCCCTGCCCTAACCAAGGCTCTACTGGCAGTTGATAGATGCTCAGGGAGGGATAGTTCCTTTTCCTTACTGGTGTGATTCTTGGTAGATTGACCAGTTTCCAAGCGATAGAACCACACTCCAGAGCATTTAGGAACTACAGATTAGAATTGGTAGGACTTAAACAAATAATAATAGAGGATAGGAAGTGAGTGGGGGTTAGTAAAGTGTGGGCAGGGAAGGGGGAGGGAGTCTGAATAGAATCCAAATAAATTGTATGAGATACTTGAATCACTACAAATATTAAAAATATAAAAAATAATGTTGGATTGAATTTAATGAAAATGTGTAATATATCCATGAATAAATTTATACTTGTGAAATCCATTGAATTGATAGATTTACCTTGTTTACAGACAGGAAAACTAACTTTTGTAGATAAATACATTTTTTACCAAATTGAATAATCCTAATAAAAATTCACCGAAGACTTTGTATAGAACCTAAAATGCTAAATTTAAATTTATATCCATTCATATATTCTCTTGAAGAAAGAGAAGAATGTGATAATAATTAGTCCCAGTCTCCAAGACATGTTATAAAATCTGCATTAATTATAACTTATTAGTACAGGTGTGTTTAATCACATAAATCAATAAAACAAAACAAATACAAACTCATGTGATCTCTATATAAGACAACCTAAAATGCAAATTTATATCCATTCATATATTCTCTTGAAGAAAGAGAAGAATGTGATAATAATTAGTCCCAGTCTCCAAGACATGTTATAAAATCTGCATTAATTATAACTTATTAGTACAGGTGTGTGGTGTGTTT
>NW_008339433.1:277734-297378 GCF_000622305.1 Nannospalax galili
TTACATAGTATGTTACTGAGAAAAAAGATAATGGTATTTACTTAATTATGCTAGAACATTTGACTATGTACATGGAGAAATAAATTATAGCCCTTGTGTCATTCAGAAAAAGTATAAGTGGATTAAAATATTTTAAGAATAAAAGAAACAATTTAAAAACATAGAACATATAAAATGTTTTCTTATTTCAGCATGGAAAATGATACTTTAATTAAGATAAGTGTGGAAACCATAAAGAAAAAATGATGAATGTGATAAATTTATATAAATCATCTGATCATTGGCACCAGTAAGATAGCTGAGTAGGAGTTTCTAACGTCTATCTTTCCCCTCAAAACATAAATTAGACCAATCATTCACAGAGGAAATTTTCTTTATGCTCACTAAGGAACACAGGAAAAAAATAGCGGCACTTAGATAGGATATAGAAATAAGAAAGCATGCATTGATGAGTATGAAAAGGGTAGATTCACAGTACCCACAGTGCTCTGCATCCTAAACCTGGGCAGAAAATAGATTGAAAGCTTTCTTGTGGATTAAGAAAACTGCAACGCATACCAGACCTCTCCAGTGACTCCAGCACTGGGCCGGTGAGAGTGAACCTTGATACCTTGCCAAATCCTTCAGAACCAGGCTTTAGGACTACCTCGCCACCATTGACCAAGAAGAGGAAGGAAAAAACAGAATAATAAAACAGATATTTTTCAAAATGAAAATGATAAGTATGTTAATAATATAAACTCATTATATTATCACATAAAAGAGTTCTTAAACACATGAGTAAATAATATGTAATTATATGATGTCTTTTAAAGACTCACTTTGGTTTAAAGACACTTTGAAAATGAGAGATGGAAAAGGTATTTCATTAAAATGGTAACCCAAATCAAACAAGCTTGGCTGTGCGCATGACAGACAAATTAGACTTAAGAAAAATGCCATAAAGGAGAAAAACGTCATTATATAATGAAAATCAAGTCAATTCTATAAAATGATAATTTGTAAACATATGCACTCAGCATTAGAACACCTAGATATACAGCATTATGAAGACTGAAACTAGTAGGATAATAGTATATGAGTACAATAGGCTACACTCAAAATTGGGAAAATCATTCAAACAATAGCATAACATGAAATCATAAACTGATGCATGAATTTTTTAAGCTGATACAATCTACTAGGAAATATTATTTAGCCACAGATAAATTTGCGCTATTATATACATATCTACATGTCATCATGTCAACTGAAAGGCACAGAAATATATATTCTACATGATTGCACTATTATCTGAAATGTATAAAAGTTTAGGCTATAGAGGCAGAAAACAGAAGAGTAGTTAGCAGAGGACGGTGGACATAGAGGAGAGAGAAAGATGAGGAAAGGTTAGTCAATGAGTTGTTAAGTTACGAATAGAGAAGTACTGGTGTTTTATTGTGAAACAAAGCAAAGCAAAACAAAACCAAAACAAAACAACAACAACCAAAAAAAAAAAAAAAAAAACAAGATGAAACCTCACATGAAATACCAGGAAAAACTGTGACAAGAGAATTAGGGTGACATGGGGAGAAAAGGCTGGAAGTTAAAGAAGGTTCTGCTATGGAAACCTGGTCTGATGAGAAAAGCTGGAGACCCTGGATTCTGCTAAGGGCCCAATGGCCCACAGATACAGTTTGTGTTTTCCAAAAGGCATATTGTCAAAGGCAACAAATAAATTGTTCTTTCTTAGGGCCATAAATTAAGAAAAGAAAAAAAATAATAACCAACAAAGAACTCTACCAGGAACAGTTCAAAACAGTGAAAAAATCAAAGAAGATGTTAGGCAAGGAAAGACCATGTTCCTGTATTGGATAAATTAATATCATGAAAATGACTATACTGCCAAAAGTAACAGATTCATTCAATCCCCTTAAGAAATCCGATAACATTTTCCACAGAGCTAGAAAAAATAATTCTAAAATTCATATGATAACACAAAAGACCAAGAGTAGCCACAGAAATCCAAAACAGAAAGAGCACTGACAAAGGCAATTATAGTAGAGCCATGGTGACAGAGATAGTGCTGTACTGGTCCTGAAACAGATGTATAGGCCAATGAGCAGAATAGAGGCTCCATGACCTGGGTGATAGTTCAATAAGTAGAATATTTTCCTTGTAAGTATTAAGACCTGAGTTTGATCCCCCAGAGCCCACATAAAAAGGGAAAGCCAGGCACAGTGATGTGAAGTTGTAATCCCAGTAATGGGGGAATAGGGAAAGGTAGATACCTGGGACTTGGTGGCCAACCATTCTAGTCTACTTGGTGACCTCCAGGACAATGAGAAATCATGTTTTAAAAAGCAAAAAAATGTTTAAAACACCCAGTAAATGAATAAATGACAGCTGATGTTGTCCTCTGTCCTCCACATATATGCACATACACACGCACTTACGCACATGGATACACATACACGTTAATTTGTACATACTCATACCAAACCCCATAAAAAATAGAGAGCCCCAAAATGAATTCAAACATCTATGACCACCTAACATTTTACAAAATTCTTAAAAACATACACTGCAAAAAAAACCAGCTTATTCAACAAATGGTGGTAGCACAACTGGTTACTGACCTACAGAAAAATGAAATTAGACCCATATCACCCTCAGTATATTTCAAAATTAACTAAAGACTATAATTTAAAAACTGAAATGCTAAAACTGCTAGAGGAAAATACATTAAGATATTAGTCATAGGCAGGAAATTTCTCAATTGGACTCCAATCGGTCAGAAATTGGGAAATTAGATTATATTAAATTACACATATTCTGCACAGGAGGGTAAACCATAAGCAGAGTGAAGAGAATGGGAGAAAGTCTCTTCCATTTATACTTTGAACAGGCTTTATTGTTTATAATATATAAATACTAAAATTAAACACCAACCCCCCTCCCAAAGCTGGCTGTCAATGGACTGATAAACTGAACAAATGGTTCTGAAAAAATTACAGACAAGTAACCAAAGAATATATTACAAATTGTCCTTAAAGGTCCTTAACCATTGGGGTAATGCAAATTAAATTCAATTTTTATATCTTATATTGATTTCCTCATTTTAACCAGATATTTATTTTTTTTAATCCTTTTTCAAACCACAGTTTTAATCATTCTTTTCAATTATTGTTTGAAAGGTCTTCCAGGTCCTTCACACTAAGGATCATTACTATGGGAATAGTAACTTTTGGGGGTGAGAAGATGTCTTGATTTTTCCTGTTAATTTTGTTTTTGCACTGGGACTTGCACATCTGAAGTAGTTTGTTAGTTGTGTATTTTTTCCTTAAGTCACCTTTCCTCATTGAGGATAGGTATATACAATGTTCATGAAAGGATTAAGATGAAAGAGAGTTGAAATATTGCTTTCTTTGTCGATCTCGGGTTACAGGTTCTATCCATTGACTTTTAGAATCTATTACTGTCTACCTGAACAGATGCTATGCAAGGGTCAGCACATCCCTTACTGTACCCCTCCTCTGCTGCCTTCTGATGTGGCTTCTCCAAATCTAGTTGTTCTACATTGAATAAGCTCTGGTCAATTCAAAGTTGTGGATAGCTGATCTTGGTAAACTGAGTTTATAGTGAGGAGGACTGTGGGAGGTGCGTGTTTCTACATGGTACTCAGGTAGTCAAGCTGGGCTATGGGGGAAGCTGTGCTATCTGTGAGATGTGCTACAGGAAAAACAATTATCATTATCATCTACCTGTTAACTTGAGAGCTTCAATAATGACTGGCCATGTAGTGCTTACTGGTGTACTCATGAAACAAAGTTTTTGAGAATAATCAGTTTCTGGTTGGATTTAAGGCCTGTTCCATAAAACAGAACTAATGCTTGGCGAAGAGCACAAGTGTAGGTAAGTCATGTGCTATACATGAGAACCTACTACTATTGTTCTACTAAATGAATATTATTAAACCAACTCCTAAAGACTGATTATTAAACCCATAAGTAAGCACATCGCTCAACACTCTTCAGAGAAGTTTCTTTTTGCAGAAGACTACCAATAACAGAAACCCACAACTGGTCAATATCAGGGAGTAAAAGATTGTGAAATAAGTACTCAGACCTAAATGGGATAGCAATATCATAGCTCCTCCACTTGAATATCAAGGGGCATTATAGAAGTGGGGCCTCAAGGCCAGAGGCAGTGGATGAAGACAGAGAAATGGTATTTTCCAGACACAGCAAGGGCAGCCACACATATAAGAGCAGCAATGACTATATACACGGACCCGTAAAAATTCAAACCAGACAAAAATGCCCGTGTGGAGGGTGGTGATGGACAGGAAATCCCACCTCTATCTGAGAACCTATTGGTAATCAATGACTATTAGGAGAGGAAGAGTCAGTTTACTTCAGGGATACCCATGACAGGCTACCCATACTCCATTAGATGGCCCTAAACCAATTGAAATACTGGAAGCCCTAAGTGAGCTCTGGGTTTAAGAAAAAAAAAAAACTGAAAATGGGAGGGCATAATGGTGGTGTGGATAGGGGAAGAATTGGAAGGCAGAAGAATAGGGAGGGGGAAATTGATCAAAACACATTATATAAATGTAAGAATTCCCAATAAATTTAAATTTGAAAATTCCACGATAAAATCTAATACTTTGTACCTTTGTAGGCTGATTTTAACAAGATGTTGATATGTGGGCGGGAGAGATGGCTCAGTGGTTGAGAGCACTGGCAGCACTTGCAGAGGACTCAGGTTTGAATTCCAGCACCCACATGGTGGCTAACAACCACCCATAACTCTTCTGACCTCTATGGGCATTGCACGAAACAGATGCACTTACATACATGTAGGCGATGCACTCATACACATAAAATTAAAATAATAAATAAAAAGATGTTCATATGCAAAATATATGAGAAACTCAATTCATTACCAAGAAAACAAATAACTTGATTAAAAATGGTTTAAAATGCTAAATAGACATTTTCAAAAGAAGATAAATGAATTCCCTAAAGACACATGAAAAGATGTTCAAAATTAGTAATTGTCACATAAATGGGAATTAAAACTATAGTGGCATATCACCTTATAATCTTTGAATAACTATTTTCCAAAAGTGAAACATAAGTGTTTGATATATTGTGAACAAAAGAGAATGTTTTTAAGGATACAAATTAGAATACCTATAATGGAAATCTATACAAGTTATTTTTAAAAACAACAGATGGAGGCTATTACAGAGTTCCACAACTTTTCACACACAAAAAATATATGTCTGAGGGATGCCCAGCCCTAAGTGATACATCTACAGTGGAACCTCTCTACACCTAAAGCTACATAGCAGAACGGGGGGTGGGGAGTAATGAAAATACTAATACATCCCTTAGCTCTTACCAGCAAAGCTTCCTCAGATAACAGAGTATGATACACACAAAAGGCCACAACTGGCTAAGTTTTAGAGAACAAGAGACTTCAAAGTGTGTTCCCTTGGATAGGACTCATATTAAAACTCACTCACCCATGACTCAGGGACCATTGCGGAAAAGTGGACAGAAAGATTGTAAGAGTCAAGGTTGGTGCATGAACATAAGGAAACAGAGGCTTTCTACGATGGTGACAGCATGTACAAGGCCCATGCGGACTTAATCAGAAAAAAAACTCAGTTTAGGAAAAGGTAAATGGGCAGCAGGTCCCAACTCTATCTGAAGAACTATTGGCAACTGATTACTGCTGGGTGAGGAAGAGTAAATCTTCTTTAAGGGAGTCATTCTACATAGGCTCACTAGACTCCAGAAGATGAACTTGCAGCAAGGGATATCTGGGTACAAATGCTTGACTGGATAAGACTTAATCTATGAAAGAATGCATGAAATCCAGTGGATGGGGTATAGGGGGCATGGATGGGTGAGAGGTCCTAAATTTGAATAAGATCTATTATATGAAATGCACAAAAAAGAAATTTTTATCAAAAAAGAAACTGACCACTTAGCCCTGCTTTATTGAGTTGTTGATGTTGGAAGTATGAAATCATATTTTCTCAATGAATATTTAATATAATTTTTATCAATACTAATATGGTTATAATTGGTTTATTCAATAATTCGGTTTGAAGATAATTTGTGTTTTAATTATATGCAAAGTAAATATCATTTTCTATCACTTGACTTTCAAGATTTTAAGTTAGATGACTTGAATATATTTTGACTTATGTTGATTTAAAATTGCCAAATATGTCTTTAAGTCTTTTTTCTTTTCTTTTCTTTTCTTTTCTTTTCTTTTCTTTTCTTGCGAAAGGATCTTGTGTAGTCTAAGCAGGTCTTGAATTGGCTGTGTAGCCAAGGATGACCTTGACTTCTGATTATTCTGCCTTCACACCCTCAGTGCTGGGATTGCAGCCATGTACTACATGCTGTCCTGGAGATAAACCCAGAACGTTATGCATACTAGGCCAGCGTCCCACCAACTTAGCTATGTTCTTAGCCTTCCTTTAAGATTTTAAGGTCAATTTATTTTAACATCCCCAATCTCATGCATGCGTATGCATGCCATTTTATAGCTTCAAATTCTGCTTTGAAATGACTTTATTTTTTAATTATAAAGTGTTATGACAAGGATGTTTCACATAAGGCTGAGCACTCAGTCTTTTCCTCTTGGTACTGTGACCAATTTTGGATCTGTATACTGACTGTAGCCCACTACAAAAAGTTTCCTTGACCTAGGTTGTGATTCAATCCCAGCTCCTGCCAAGGCTCAAGAAACATAGCAGAAAAGGAGACAGAAAGAATGTAAGAACTGGAGGATATGGAGGAGTGCTGTATAATGCTGTTTTCTAGTCTTGACATAGCTATTGTACTTAAGAAATCAAATCAGCCATGGTTACCTGCAGAAGAGCTACACAAGGTCAAAATTGCCAAGATCTTGCATACATGGGATAAATGATGTTCAGACCTTACTGCTTACTGAGGAACTATTAGCAATTGGCAACTGCAGGGAGACGGAGAATCATCTTTTCAGGGTGTGGCCACTGGTAGGCTCCCCATGCTCTGGTGGATGGCTCTTCACTCATGCACGTATGGGCAGTACAAACTGGACTTAGTAGGTTATCAATCGAATCAAACAGAAGACATGCAATTAGGAGAAGGAGGTGTTGGGTAGGATACAAAGAGGGTTGGTGGGGAGAAATGGGGGAAGGTATATATGATGAAAAGACATTTTTATTGTGTACATGCATGAAATTTTCAAAGAATAAAACAAGCAAAAATAGAAAGTAGAACTACCATATTATTTAACAAACATACATCTGAGTACATATCCAAAGTAGAATATGTTATTATATTGAAAAATATGCACATATATATGTACACTTATGTAAATATTACAGATATCTGTGTGAAATGAAATAATTTTCAGGCCTCAAACAAAGGAAATTCTGTCACTTAGAGAACATGGATACACCTAGAAGAAATTATGTTCAGTAAAATAAGCCAGGACTAGAAAGATAAATCTACCTGTCATCTATATATGAAATACAAAAACATTAGTTTCATAAAAGAAGTTATTAAAATGGTAATTACTAGAGTTTGGGGGTGGCCATATGGAAAAGCATTGGCTAAAGAGTACAAACCTTAAGTTGTATAGGATAATTACTTGGAATATAAAATATTAATGATGACTAATACATAACACTAATGTATGCATGAAGTTTGCTAATGTAGTAGATTTAAAATGTTCTCAGTGGAGGCTGGAGAGATTGCTCAATGGTTAGGAGCACTTGCTGTTCTTGGAGAAGACCCAGGACTTGTTCTCAGCACTACTTTGTGTAACTCACCACCTCCTGCAACTCCAGATTCTGGAGATGCTGTGATGGCTAATTTTGGTGGTCAACATGACAAACCTGGGAAGAGGGAAAATCAATTAAGAAACTTCACCCATCAGATTGGTCTGTAGACATGCCTTTGACGCATCTTACTCATAGCTAATTGCTGTGATAGGGCCCAACCTACTGTGGGAAGTACCATCTTGGGCAGGTAAACCTGGGCTATATAATAAAGGCAGATGAATGTGATCCTGAGAGCAAGCTAGTATGCAACTTGCCTTAATGATCTCTGTTTCAGTTCCTGTGTTCAGGTTCTTACCTTGAGCTCTTGCCTGCAATTCCATCCATGATGGAATGTAACTTGTAAGCTGAAACAAACTCTGTTCTGACTAAGTTGGTTTTGGTTAGTGCTTTATCACAGCAACGAATAGCAAACTGGAATAAATACCTTCTTCTGACCTCTACGGGTACCTGGCTCTGTCAGAGCCCTGTGAACTAATAATCTCTCAAATGCCATCCTCCTAATACTATCACACTGTGGTTGGGATTTCAAAACGAATTTCAGAGAGACTTATGCAATCATTTCATTAGATTACCTATTAAAACTTGAACTACAAATAATCTAGATGCCCATCAATAGAAAGGATGAACACATTGTATCTTCATACACTGAAATACTGCTCAGAGGGATGAAGCAATAGCTCAGAGGTTAAGAGCATTAGCTGCTCTTGCAGAAGATTCGGGTTTGATTCCTAGCACTCACGTGGTGGCTAACAATCTTCCATAACACCATTCCAGGGGATCCAAAGCCCTCTTCTGACTTCTGCAGGCATTGCATGCATGACACAGGTGCATTACATACATGTAGGCAATACACTCGTACACATAAAATAAAAATGATAAATAAAATATTTTTAAAACAAAATACTACTTAGAGTGAAAGACAACTTATTACTGACACATGTATCCTGTGGATGATTTAAAAATGCACTGAGTGAAAATTAGGCAGGTAAGGAATATATTGGGTATTTTTTGAAGTATTAGAGATTGAGCCCATGGCCCTGTACATGCTAAGCAGATGCTGTACCACTCAGCTACATCCGCAGCACCTATGTTAAATTCTACACAGGAAAAGTAACATACCGTGGCAGAAATTGCATGGCTGGTTACTTATGGTAGAGGGTAAAGAAATGTGGTGGGAAATAAGAGACAGAAGGAAAGTTTCTGATGTATTCAACTGTTTTTTTAAATATGAATGTGGATATGGGTTACACAGTTGTACACATTTTCCAAAAATGAGGCATTCTACACTAAAAGTCTGTGCATGCAAAGGATTACTAAATTTCAAAATGTCTTCTAAGTACTAAAAGTGATTTTTCTGTGGACATTATTTAAAACACCAAAACCTTACCCAAAGCTTACGGTAAAAATTTCAGCAAAATTATCACTGACATTTTTTTGATGGTATGATAAGAATAGGTGGTAGGAATTGTCTAGGCAGTTAGGGTAAAAAGACCCCAAAGAAATGCAGCCAGTTTCTTGGCTAAAAGTCAAAATGTCCTTGGGCCTGTGAGCAACATACTCTGTTCCAAAGGCCAAAAATGTCAAAAGTATTTGGGAGCTTGTATCTAATCCTTAAAAGATGTTAGGGTTACCTCTTCAGAGGGGGGAATGTTGGAGGGGAGGGAGTGAACATGGATTTGATCAAAACACCTTATATACATGTATGAAATTCTCAATAAAGTTTTTGTAAAAATTAAGAAAAACCTACCTTAAAAATCTTAGAAGAATATACAATGTGATTCAAAAAGGTGCCCTGGATTTTGTGAAAAATTCTTACATTGATAAAAGTGTTGAAATAAAATTGTTTCATGGAAAATCAGAGACATTTCAATCACATTACTTATCAGGGAAATAATTCTATAATTTTAGTAATATATCTGAAACCTCTTAATATGCAGAAATATTAACCTCTGATAATATTAAGTGTTGAAAAGTTGGGGAGCTCTTGAGAGCTCTTTATAGGTTACCAGTGTGAATATATATGTATTGATATGGCTGTATTTGAAAGATGATGACTTTCATTAGAAAATCTGAAAATGCACATACACTATAATACGGAATTTTTACCTTCATAGAAGATACATACTCAGTAATTTTTTTTCTCTTCCTTAATAAAAGCTCAAAGGAAATCCAAACAATTATCTGAAAGTATATGTAATCTGTTCCTCTCACTTTCTCAATACCTATATGATGTCATGTCCTTTTACTCTCTTCCTTGCTTACACATGTCTGATCTTAAACTCCTCCTTGATGTTTACATTACATAAAAGAATGCTCTTGTCTGAGAGGTTGTGCAGTTGTTTTTACCTCTGAAACACTCTTCATCCAGATCAGAATGATTTGGTCCTTTATCTATTTCAGGGTTTTTCTCATCTGTCATGGTGCATGATCATAAGGAAACAGAGTCTTCCAGGCCTCTGGGAACTTATTCCTATGGACTTAACATCAGTGGTGTCAGCATGCACAAGGCCCAGTCAAACTCAATCAGACAAAAACCCAGCATATAACTGGGGAAAGCGACAGCAGGCCTCAACCTTAAACAGAGAACTATTGGCAGCTGATTACTGCTGGGTGAAGGAGAGTTGATCTTTAAGGGAGAGACTCCAGATAGACTGAGTAGACTTGAGTGGATGAACTCACACTGAGGGACATCTGGGTACACAAACTTGACTCGGTAAGCCTCAACATATATGACTGAATGAGTGAAACGAT
This sequence comes from Nannospalax galili, assembly GCF_000622305.1. Lineage (NCBI taxonomy): Eukaryota > Metazoa > Chordata > Mammalia > Rodentia > Spalacidae > Nannospalax > Nannospalax galili. Next base: position 288,323 of record NW_008339433.1, read on the forward strand.
TAAGATATTCTGTATGAAGTACACAAACATTCAATAAAAGTATACATTGAACAAAAAGGCTTTTCCTTGACATTTCTATTCTAAAATTATACCCAGTTACTATACTTTGGATCTGAAATGTCCCCCAGAGTTTCAGTGTTTGAGGCTTGGTCACCAACAACTGGAGCTATTGTGAGTTGGTGGAATTTTGACAAGATAATTTGTGATAGAAGAAAGTCGTATTAACTATGCTACTGAACTTTTTTCCTTCTTGGTTTATTCCTGAAATATATCAACCTAGATTAGTCCCTGCTTTATTGTAAGTATTCAGTGACTGTTCAGAAAGAGTGTGGAGGTTCATAACATCTTTGCTTTATAAAGAAAGCATTTTAGAGCATGTATAGGTTCACAGAAAGATTGAATAAAGTCTAAAGAATTTACTTCAAATGGCTACCCATATGCATGGATAGACTCCTTAGGTATTAATAAGCTTATGATAGTGGTACATTTCTTATCATTGACAAATCTTATCACTGATAACTCAAAACTTCCTTATCACTCAAAAATCTATAGTTTATAATAGGACTAATACTTGGTGTTATATATCCTAGGGTTTTCGATGAATATGCAATGACATGTTTAATATTATATGTGTTAGTTTAACTGCCTTAATGTTCTGTGTTCTGCCTGTTCATCATTTTCTCTTCTAACAGTGTCATTTTTAATCACAGACACCTGCAAGCAACATAAATGTCCATTCATTGGAGAATGGTAAATAACACATGGTGAATTTATGAAGTAACATACCCTGAAAACTGATATGTTGAAAGCTTGATTCTTCATGCATTATTTAGAGATTGGGAATTGGGAAAGTGATTGCCTTCTGGGGCACTGATCAAATCAATGGATTAATCTATACCAAATGGACTATTGGGGATTGGTAGAAACTGGAATGTTCAATCTGATTAGAGAAAGCTTTTTGCTAAAGGCATGTCTTTGAAGAGCATATTTTGTCACTAGACTTCCTTTTTTTTTTGTCTTCCTGTGCTTGTTCTCCTTGACGGATACAGTTTTGCTCCACAATATTGTTGCCTTCATTAGCCATGCCCTTCCTGTGACAAAGTACCTGATAAAAGCAACGTAGGAAGGAAGAGTTCATTCTCAGAGTTCAAAGGGATACAGTCCACCACGATGGGGAAGACAGGACAGCAGGAGCTGGAGCCTGACTCATCACACAAGGAAGACTTACTTTAGATGAACATGAGTGCGTAGAACTTGGGCCAATGGGTAAAATTTATAAGGAGATGCCTCTGTGCAAGTGAAGAAGAATTTGTAAGATTTAGGGACTTACACAACATGACTTCATGAAACAAGTTCCTTGTCGCTGATGTATTCCCTAGTCACTTGGAGGGTTAATCACATGTAATTTTATGTGTATATTTTCTTTTGTGATCCTCATATCTTCATTTATTTTCTTCTAAAAATAGTTTCCAATTTTGTTTAAGTGTGTGGCCATTCCTCCTTTCCCATACACAATGTGGTATGAATAATAGTTAAGATGCCCTGGCTTACCTGAGAACGAAACCAAGCCAAACCTCTTTTTCTCTCTCTAAATCAATCTTTCTCCTCTTCCCGCCTCATTTGGTCTGTGTATGTCCTAGGACTAAGAATTTCTTCTTCTCAGTAGTACAAAGAAAAAGGCATATAATACTTTTCAAAGGTTTTTCAAGTTTTAGTGTATGTACAGGCACAGTTTAAGGGCGATCACCAGGTTTGGTGGCTGTGTTTACATGATACTTTAAATAACAATGTGATGATATCAGTTGCCGATATGATCGTATGAAATAACATCAGTATTCTAATGTCATCCATTTTCCCACTTTGAGAAGACAGTTGGTTCATTCCCTCCTGCTATCATGATCTCTGAATCTAGGTTGATTACTGCCTTTTGGTCCTTGTGGTTTGTCTATTCATCACATCTAATGATATATCACTCTAATACATCTCTCTGTCTCTTTTTGCTTTTAATTCAACACTCATGTTCATCACATATATTGTGCTTTCTTTACATTTGATGAAAAGCCAGTATGGTATAACATTATGTACATCTAATTACAGGATCTCATATGGGACAAAAATACTCACTAAAGGATAAAACCTTCCATCTGGCACTACATTATAAATGGTGAAATTAACTGAAGTAGGATGGCTTGATCATATTCTGTTTTTATTTTTGGTGTATGAAACCATCCTACACCACTGTTTGAGTCCCTTGGGGCATCACTAATAATTTGGGATAGTCTTTTAGTTAATTCAGTCTAATTTTTCAGGTGCCGTTAGGAAAAACCAGCTGGCTTCAATGAAATTGTCCCCTAGATGCTAGCTAGCCATGATATTATCAGTGTTTGAGGGTTTTAAGAATGACATACGAGATAATAGTAGGCTTTTAAAATCCTGGTTTAGATCTGATTTGCTGTGTTTGACTCCAATGAGACTGCAAAAGCTGTTATGATTCTGCATTATTCCTTATAAAATGGCCTCTCTTCTTTTACACTTTACTTTCTTGAAAAGTCAAACATCTCCTTTTTCCTCTTTCCATCTATTTCTCTGTCACATAAACAGAAATATAAGTACTAAAGAGATCTCAGATCATCCTTGGTGCAATAGGGAAGTTCAACTTCCAGCCTTCCTATAGCAGACTGAAGTGCATGAGAGACATTTGTATTAACTAGGCAGATGTTAGGCTAAATGAAAGAACCTGGACAAAGACAGAAAATACCATGTGATCTCACGTATATGGAGTGTAAAAGAGTCACAGTCCTAGAATCACATGGAACAATAGTGGTTACCAGGGGCAAGGGAGGGAAAGAGAATGGAAAGGTGTTTGTCAAAGGATACAAAGTTATACATTTATCCAATGAAAAAGGACTAGCAAATACTGCATTATATATTTGAAATAGTCAAAGGAGTAAACCTTAAGCACTGTTACCACATCCAAATCCATAGCAATGATATGGTGATTTGTTTGAATTCAATAATTAGTTTCTGTGTACACCTAAACATCATGTTATATCCTTAATCATTGACAATTTCAATAATTTTTTGAAAGTTATTCAGGAAAGTCTAACATAACAATTGCTTAATTTTGTATTATATTCAATCAAAATTTGGGCTGACTTTGCCAAATGTATTGAAATATCTGATAGAATGCTAGCAATGTTATGCTTCTGTTACAAAGATCTTCAGTGAAAATAAGCCAAAATATATATCTTTGTTAAAGTAAGTTCATCATTCTTTTGGCACACTTTCTGCAGTATCCTGAGGTATAGTTCTAGCCAAACAGTAAAGTACAGGTAGACTATCTTATTTGGGCTGACTTTGCCAAATGTATTGAAATATCTGATAGAATGCTAGCAATGTTATGCTTCTGTTACAAAGATCTTCAGTGAAAATAAGCCAAAATATATATCTTTGTTAAAATAAGTTCATCATTCTTTTGGCACACTTTCTGCAGTATCCTGAGGTATAGTTCTAGCCAAACAGTAAAGTACAGGTAGACTATCTTAGAAAGTTTTGGTTTGTGGAAATTATATGTGGAATAGATTAAGAACCTGTAGGAGGCAAGATCTTTTAAAAATTAAGTGACCACCCATCATTAAACCCATTACTATGAATTAGTTACAATTCTCAATCAGAGGGCTAGGAATAATGGGCATGACAAAGACCAATAACATGGCCTAGAAGTGTATGTTTAAACTATCTTTCCACAACTTCAAATAAATTAACTACATATTTATCATTTATGCTATCTTGAAACACTGTATTATCACATTCAATTTAGTGTTAAAACATTTGGCTATCACTATTATGACACAGTGAATTCTATAATTTTGGCATTGGAAAGAATCATTGAGATCATAATTTTCAACCATGTCATTTCACAGGTAATGAATATGAGGCACAACAAATTGTGTCATTTACCCAAGGTCATACAGCTTGCTAGTGGCCATGAGTGCGTGTTGGTTCTGCACAGGTTTCTCTCTTTTCTTACAAATACTCTTGCTGTGTTTCTTTTGGGGCACAGTCACATGAATTCCTCAGGAGCAGAAGTGACCATATTATAGCCCACTACTCATTTTCAGTTAGCAGATGGTTTCATAAATAAATTTTAGTAGAACATAGTTACAATACATTCATTTCTCATTATTCATGTCTGGTTTTGTACCACAAAGGCAAAGCTGAGTAATTCTGACAGAGACTACATGATCTATAGTACATAAAATATTTCATATTTGGCTGTTTACAGAAAAAAATGCCTACCTCTGACATAGAGCCTGAAGTCCCTTCTAACTTAGCTGAACAGAGTGAGTCTATCCCTTCTCTAAATTATGCTCATCCAATGAATGTGATCAGAAGAAGGAAAAAATGAGCTTAATGCCATGTTTTGTGGCTTCCTACCAGCAAAGCGAATCCTTGAAATGGCCCTTTTCCAATTAGCACTTTTCCTTGCCTGCCAGCTTCCTAGCCACTCCAGGATGCTAACACCTCCCTCTACCTACCATTTGCCAGGCCAACTGCATACATTTGGTCTCCTTAGAAATAATCACAGCACTATTAATATTAATGTTCACACTTTTTAAATTTTTATGTATTATTTTTATTTTATGTGTATGAGTATATTGCCTGCATGTGTGTAAGTACACCTGTGTCATGCAATACCCACAGAGGTCAGAAATGGATGTTGAATTCCCCCTGGAACTGGAGTTTACAGATAGTTGTTAGCTGCTTTGTGGTATAGCTGGGATTCAAACCTGGGTCCTCTGCAGTGCTCTTCACCACTGAGCAATCTCTCCTGCCCTATTGTTCACTCTTAACCTAAGTTATGATTTTTAAAGGGTCATCTATTATTTTATTAGGATGCATTTTACAAAATACAGACAATTAAAAGTGGCATGATACATACACACACACATACATGCATACACACATACATATTTAGAAAGATGCTTTTCTTCTGGAAGCCAACTGCTGGATCATGTACTACTCATTTGCCTTGAGGCCTGTAGAATATCTTATACTATATGCAGCATAAGCCTGGTGACACAAATCAAGATTGCTAAAGCTCTAAAAGTTCAGTGGATTATTCCTCACCCATTTGGTTGGAGTGGTTTAGTTGTGCTTCAGCCTTTGGGAGAGAAGTCGATGAGGATTTAAAGGACTGCATTGAAGCTATCACTGTGCTTTACTCAGGGTCTGCCATTCTTCCAGAGATATAGACTAAGTCTTACTATTAGCTTTCAATACCATTAGCTAGTATTAATGGAGCACTTAACATTTGTCAAAATTTTTTATATGATAAAATGGTTATTTTTGATTGTCAAATTGATAGGATTAAGAATAACCATGGAAACAAATGTCTGTACATATCTGTGAGGGAAAAATCTACATTAGGTTAACTGAGGTAGAAAGTACCACCCTAAATGTGGGTGGTACTGTTCCATTGTCTGAGGTCTCATACTGAATAAAAGAAGAAAGTGAGCTGAGCACAAGCATTCACTGCTCTCTGCTTTCTTACTGTAGATGCAGTTATCATCCCCCTTAAACCTCTGCAGCCATGACTTTTTGGCCAGTCTACTCAAACTGTGAACCAAAATAAACCCTTCTTTTTAAGTGTATTATGTCAGATATTTCATCACAAAATTGGGCTGAATAACTGATATAGCAAACTGATACTGACCTTACTGCAATAAGCTGTGATAAACATTTATTATACCTAGGCATTTGGAACTGGTTTTGGGAAGGAGTTTCTAGTTGTAGTATCCAAAAGCCCTAAAGTGAAGAAAGTAGAGCTTAAATGGGCCATTTTGATGAGATTCTGGAAGCTGAGAATGATGAAAGAAATGTAATCCATGGAGACCCACATCATTAGGTTTCAGAGGGGAAGAAATACTCTATCAGAAACTAGGCTACATTCAGTTTATGGTCTTCATTTTGTCTGTGTTTTGTGAACTTAAGGAAAACTGAGTTTAAAAGTTATTGACTAATGTGTTTGGCAGAGGAAATTTCAAGGCAAGAGAGAATTTAGATGGTGGCATGGTTACTACTCAGTGGTTTTACACAAGTCTGAAGTAACATGCAGGAACAAATAGGGAAGAAATACACACACACACACACACATACACACACACACACACACTTTAATATATATATTTAAAAGCTTTCTAGTTGGTCAAGGAAAAGAGAAGTTTGAACAAGTTTGACATTGTAGCTAAGGCACATGCTAAAGCAGAGGCTGTAACTGTTACAGACAAAACCATGTGCTGGGACAATAGGGAAGGTGTACTAAGGGCAAAACCCTACCCATTAGAGGCTGTATCTTGGCAAGATCCAAATTTATTTGAAGAAAGAAAGAGTAAACTTAAAAGGGTCTCCATTCCTCATAAGCAATAGCCTAGGGAAGAGTTCCCCCAGGTTTAGCATACAGAAGCTGATAGGGCTGGTGGTCCAAGGGGGGCAGGATATACCTCAAAGAAGTCACCTTATCTCTTTAATCTCAATTTCTTCACTTAGGAATTTAGAGAAAAGTAGGCCCTGTCTGTATTAATTTTCAAGTTTCTGACAAAAGCAGTTAGGGAATGAAGGTATTATGTTGACTTACAATTCTAGAATATGCATTCCGTCCTGGCAGGGAATTCATGATTGCAAGATGTTGAAACATCTGATCACATTGTATCCATAATCAAGAAACAGAGAGTAGTGAATGCTTGTACTCAACTTGCTTTATCCTTTTTATATAGTCTGGACACCATCTCAGGACACTGAGATAACCACATTTAGTGTGGGTCTTCCTATCTCAATTAATCTAATGTAGATAATACCTCATAGACATATCCAGAGGAAGCCTGAACAGAAATGTAACAGTAAAGACAGTATAGGACAAGTCCACTGATTTGCAACTTTGGACCTAGAGATTTATTGAGAGAAGAGAAGAATGACTCATTATCAGATACCAAGGGCATGATTAAACTGTCTGCAGTCTGAGTAAGTAATATCTGTGTTCAAAATTTTTTTTAAAGTTATTAAACTTTTTGTTTATTTGTACGTGCACACAGATGTGTACACATGCCACAATGCATTTGTGCAAGTTAGAAGAAAACTGTTGTGAGTCAATTCTCTCTTTCCATCATGTAGGTACTGAAAATCAAACTCGGGTTATTATGCTTACTATCAATCACCTTCATTCTCTAATCCATCTTTGTGGTCCGAATATTTTTTCTCTTTATCTTTCTGATGTTGAAGTTTGAACCCTACTCTTTTTGCATGTTATTCAAGTGCTATACCAGTGACCTATATTCCAGCCCTGAGTACTATTGTTGATCAAATAAATGCGTGCTATTTAAGGATGAATATAGTGTAAGTTTATGTAAATAATTGCACAATTCAACCACTATTTATTAGCATAGATGATCACTAGCTGTTCAGTTAACTCCTATGGTAGGGCAGCAAATATTTCCATAACTACACTGTTTAAGAGAAAGACTTTAGAGTCATAAAAACTTGAAATCCAGAGGTTTTAGAGAAATAGAAAATAATGCTATTTCTATATGGCTGTTCTATAGCTAGACTCTATGCTGGCACTAGTCTGATAAGGAGGAATAGGCAACATGCTGAAATAAAATTTAGCATAGTAGCATAGATGGTAAGATTTTTCAGGATCATATTTAGTTTAAACCGGCACAAAAAAAGAATAGGATTTTTTTTCTCAAATAGTAATATTTTTCCAGGGAGATGAAGAAACAAATGTAAATGTGTTCCAAGAACTAAAGACCCAATGTAACCCCAAGAAGAGAGGAATGGGAATGTGATTTGGAGCAGTAATGCTAGGCAAATGCCAATGCCCAGATGTTTTTGAAGGTAACTTTTTTTTCCCAAGATTTCCTTAAGATTACCTTTCCCGGTTTCATAGCAACATGCTCAGAAGAAAATATAGGAAGCCCTATTTCCCTTTCTTCTCCAAATGGCAAAATGGCCAATTAGAGAAAGGACAGAATAAGCCATCTATTTCCAGGCCATTGGAGGTTAATAGTTAACTACTGATGTGAGGAACAGTTGCGTTTTCAATGGTTCTTTTCTGACTCAAATAAAAATTTACCATTGTCTCACTTTTTCTTTCTTTTCCTAGTGTCCTATTTGTTTTGTACCATCTTTTGACTGCTGAGTGCTGGGATCATAAGAATACCACACCACGTTCTGTTCATGAGGTGAAGGGGATTGAATCTAGAGTTTCCTGCATTCTAGGCAAGCACTGTACCAAGCAAGCTATACCATCACCCCCTGTTCCCATATTTTCTTATCCTCTATTTTCTTCATCCTATTTTTCCTTTTGTTCACACTTTCTACTGTCTCTGTTCTCTCTCTGTGTTCTCTCTCTGTGTTCTCTCTCTGTGTTCTCTCTCTCTCCCCCCCCACCACCCAGAGAACTTAATCTAAAACTTAGTGAGGAAAGAGTAACTTTTCACCTTAGACACAGACAAAAGACACACTTCTTTCATGTACTCATTAGAATAAGACTGGACCTAAGTCTAAACTGCACACTGAAATTCAGTTGTATCAGTGTCCTATCCGACATTTTCTGAAAGTTTACTGCCCTCCCAATTTTATTCTGTAAATTTTAAGGACTCATTTTATTATCTATTCTAATTCTGTGTTCTGTTTCCATTGACTGAGCTCTCATTCTCATTAACCTATAGTTTAGCCCCATTGCTCTCTTTTCTCTTTTTTCTTCCCATGATACCTCAATTGAAAGCTGAGTCATATTTGTTTGATTTTCAAAACAAAAGTCCAGCCATATAAGTCTTTGATTTTGGAGGAATGGGGAAGGGTTATCACAGAATACACATACCATTTTCCCTTTCTTGTCGAGTACAAACCATTAGTCTATTTTTTTGCTCTAATTAATTTTTTATTAATGAGTTGAAATGAAACAATTATTCTTTTTATGATTTCAATTTTATTTTTTAATTTCCTGTTATGCTTGTTCAGTTATTTTATTTCTTTAATATTTTTATTGAATATTT
>NW_008339433.1:297409-306553 GCF_000622305.1 Nannospalax galili
CCTCCCACTGGAATTCATACATTCCTGCATTTCTCTTAAGGCCTATTGCATTAAGTTAGTCTTCCCAGACATCCCTCAGTTCAAGTTCACCTACTGAAAAAAAACAAAAGCAAAACAAAACAATTATTCTTAAAAAATTATTAAACTTTTGTGTATTAAATACATAACACCATTAGTCTATTTTTATATAGTAAAATTTAGGTTTTGTTTTTAAGATTTTTTTAAAATTAAGATCATCCTAGTCCCACTTTCCATACCCAAATAACTTTTAATAAAAAAGTCTCTTACTCTGAGGATCTTCTCTGGTTTTTAAAATAATATATTTTTCTTGACATAAAATTAGTTGGAAAGATAACTTTTGACCTGACTGTTAGTAAAACCTTCTCCCACTAAAGCATTGAGGAGAATAGAGAGATACAATCAGAAGGTTTGTGTGCTCTCAAATGACCTTCAACTACATCAATCAGTTCACTTTAGCCTCTCTTAAAATTTTCATTTTTGTATTATTTGGGACAAGAGAATTTCCACTGCAAATAACATTTGAAAAAAAAAACCACTGTTTTAATATATGTCAATGCATGAAATGTGTGGGCAGGTTATAGATGATTAAGATAAGGGAGGGGTTCTAAATATGATTCAGATGTATTGTATGAAATGCTCAAAATTCAATAAAATATACATTGAAAAAAAACACTATTTTAAGAGATTAATTTTTTTTTACCCCATTAAACAGTATAAATATTTTCCAGAAGAAAAATAAAAGAATGGCAAGAATATCATAACAGCAATATTCATTTCAAAATGATTCAAGGCAAAGTAGGATGCTTAAGAGTCATGGAATATTCCAAACATTGCCAAAAGGAGGATAATCATTTCATATAGTGAACTCATCTGAGGTTAATTCCTGATAAAATAGACTGGAGCATGAGAGTATTTCTTGGAAAAAAAATCCTTATCTATTTCTGCAGATTGTTGCTATGTCCTGATTGTATGGACAAGAACTAAGGAACTTAAGGGGAACTAAAAAAGAATCAGTACTTGAGAAATCCAACTCTTACTTTTCTACTTTATTGCTTCCTAAGTGTCAGTGATGAACAGTTTGGTTTTTGAGTTTAGGAATATTTTAGTATAATTGTCTGCTTCATGTATTCCCCTGATCTTGACTGTGCCTGACAATGTGAGACTGGACTCCAGCTGTCTCTCAGATGGATTGGTTTGATATATATTCCTGTCATTTAAGAAAATTAAAATTCTATGAATTATGCATTGTTCTTCTGATGAACTGTTGTGATTAATTAAAAATAACTGGTGGATTTTCCGGGACTTTCAAATCTATTGCATTTTGGCTTGGTCTTCAAATTGAGGTCATTTATGCACATACTATTTAATTTATGGGCTATTAGATCCTCTAGGTTGTGGAGAGGATGTGTTTGATTCATCTTTATGTCCTCTATAATGTTGGGCAGGTAGGACGTATACAAAAATAGTTCGTAGAATTGAATTAATGCTAAAGTAGATCCTGGCACTGTGTCAGTGTATCAGTGTTTTAACCCCCCCCCTCTCTGTATGTGTCATGGATGTTTGTTCATGTTCATGTGTAAATATGCAGGTGTGCCTGTGCTACAGTGTACAAGTGAAGGTCAGAAGACAATCATGGGTATTGGCTCTCACCTTCCACTTGTTTGAGACAGTATCTATTGTTTGTCACTATGTAGACCAGTCTAGCTGGCTCATGAGCTTCTAAGAATTCTCTTGTCTCTGCCACATCCAGTTTTAGGTAGGTTCTTAGAATCCAAAATCAGGTCCTTATGCTTGCAAAGCAAGTCCTTGACCTCCTGAGCCATCTTTCCAGCTCTATTTTGTGAGTTTTAAAGGTGTAATGTTGAAGATGATTTGGGATTAGTAGCAAATGAAGACAAAGAGAAATTGCAATGCTACAAATTTAAGATGTGCTATGCATTGCCTTGGGATCTTTTTATGCCACCTAATGTATTGCCTTATATGCCCGGGTTTCAGGCTCTGTGCTAAGTATTTGGATCTGATTTACCATGATGTTGGATTCTTGTTAAATCTACCATGCACCTTGTAAGATTCAAAGTTTCATCTTGCCATTCTTGTTAGAACCTTAGTCATCCTGTCTTCTTTATGGGTGCCACCCAAAGAACTATAATTTCTTCTTAGTCCACAGCAGTAAAACTAGGTTTTTTGGCTATTTTCTAATCTGCTTTAGGTATGAGAATATTACAGGGCACAAAATGCTAAAGAGGAAGTAATTTAACATGACAATTATCTTGGTTACTTTGACTTTTCATACCTTTCCACGACTGGCCCATTCTGAGCAACATTTTTCTATTCTTGGGCAGCTAAATGGCTTTCACTCCCCAGTTCTGTCTTTATATACCAGGCAATGGTATAGACTTGTGTAAGTTCACCTTGCCATGGAAGGAATTATTGACCCTGTCTTGCCCCCTAATTCTTTCTCTAATTTTGGAAAACTATCATCTCAAGTCTTGGTGTCCTGAGCTTCGTAGAATTAGGTCTTTACACTTCTCAGTGTTATGGAATCCTTTCGGTTTTAACTTCCTTCATTGTACTTTGATTTTCTTCTACACAGAGGCCTGAACTCTTTTTACCTTTTGTCCTGCTGGCTTCTGGCAGCCCTTCAGTCTAATCACCCTAGTTAACATGCAACACTACTTGTTTACTTCTCTAAATAGTTCCATGTAAATCACAGACTTGTGAGAAGGTCACATATTGAACAGAAGGCTAGCCAAGAGAACTTAGACAATGGAGAGAACATTTCTTCCCAGCAGGTGAACTCCGATATGAAAATCTGGATTTATGCAGCAAATAAATCAAGGGATTTTTCAATTTGCAGGAGGATTCACCGTGGGGTTCCTTTAAATAGCTGGTTCCTTTAGTGAAAGTTACGATGTTTTTTTTGTTTGTTTGTTTTGTTTTGTTTTGTTTTGTTTTTTATCAAAAAAATCAGATTCAAGTGTAATGTTGCAGAAAAAGAGGCAATTATAAGACCTGGTGAATTGTGTAGAGTTTTTTTTCTTTTTTGAAAATACATTTTTATAGTAAGACCCAGAATTAAGGCACATGTGGTATGCTGGAGAGATGGCTCAGTGGTTAAGAACACTGGATGTTCTTGCAAAAGACCCAGGTTTGCATCCTAGCACACACATGGCAGCTAACGACTGTCTGAAATTCCAATTCCAGAGGATCCGATAGCCTCTTCTGACCTCCGCAGGTAGGTCAGAATTATCAGTCAGAGAAATTAAAACAGTCAGAGAATTAAACAGTCAGAGAAAAAGACTGTTTAGCGAGATCAGAATTATCCATAAAAACTACTTGCAGCAGAATCATCTATGGTACTTCTTTCAGCAATGCTGTAAGTGAAACCATGGGATTTACTCAGGCTATGCAAACACTGTATCACTGAGCTATAGACCCAGCCCAGCCTGTGGTATATTAATGTGCAAACTCTCCATGAGAAAGTCCTAAGAATCTATATTAAGAAACTCTTCCGTGTGGTTCTAATTCACATTAAAGGTATTATAAACAATTTGAAATAGAAGTTTTAAAAAATGTAGATATTTTCGCCACTCTCTTTTGGAAGAGAATGAATAATAAACTAATAATATCTGATCAACCTTGCTCTTGTAGCCTTTATATGATGAGCCTTCTACCTGTGTCTCCTATCACATCACTGGTTTTATTCTTCTAAGAATGTAAGTCAGATTGTAAGTTCTTCTTTTAAAATCCTCCAAAGACTTCCCATTAGACTTAAGTTGAAATTTTCTTTTAATTGCCTATAGAGATCTATCATAGCATCTTATTCCAAGCTCTGCTTTAATCTTGTTTTTTCACTCTGTGTGCACTTCTGTGCACTTTACTCCCTCTGTGTTTGTTTCTGTCCCCTCCCCCTTTGAGCTTTTGTTCCTGATCTGAAATCATTTCACCATGATCCTGACCTCTGCCTGACAGACTCCTCAAAAGCTTAAACATCTCAGGTCATAGCTGGGCGTGGTGGCACATGCCTTTAATCCCAGCACTTGGGAGGCAGAGGCAGGCAGATCTTTGTGAGTTCAAGGCCAGCCTGGTCCACATAGTGAGTTCCAGGACAGCTGGGGCTACAGGGAGACCTTGGCTCAGAAAGACAAAAAAAAAAAGTTAATTGGCATTACTTCAAACAAACCATCCTTTATCATCCCATGTAAATTTCTAATCACTCTAATTACTGTGGCATTTACCAAATACCTTCCTAAACAAATTCCCTTTATATTGCTCATATAATCTAAACTTCTATTTTTCTAGATTATTTTCTTCCCTAGTAGAATGTACATTCCTTAGATCCCGAGGCATTATCATATTCCTACTATTGAAATTCCAGTGTCTAGGAAGAAATTAACACATAATATCAATAGATATTTTCTAAGAAGTTGATTGAATTCAATAGGCACTATCAAAGGTCTTTTCCTAATGTAATCACTTCATTTTCCTCCATCTGTCAAAATTTCCTGTTTGTTTTCCTCAGAGAGAGCCATTTTCCCATCTTAAAGTTCTTTTGTGATTTTAGAATGTTTTAAAATGGAATACAGAGAGGCTGGAGAGTTGGCTCAGTGACTAAGAACACTGGCTGATCTTGTAGAGGACCTGGATTTGAATCCCACCACTTACATGGCAGCTAACAATTGTAACTCCTGTTCCAGGGAACCTGATGTCCTCTTCTGACCTCTGTACAACACAACACAGGTGCACTTACACACATGCAGGCAATAAACTCATACACATAAAATAAAATAATAAAATACACAAAACAAAATAAAATAAAATGGAATATAGAGTATGCTCCTGAGAAGAATAATGCCTTGAAGTTTTTCAGCCTTGAGTCAGATACTGAGTCAGTAGAAATTTGAGGTTGGGAGTAGAATAGGTGGGAGCTGAGAGGAAGCATTCTAGAGAGCCTTTTGGTGGGGGGCAGAGATACAGACATTGGTGGGGGCCCACAATACTTAATCCACATACTGAGTACACTGAGAAAATAGAAGAGTAACTATAAATAGCAATGGTCTGAATTCCTAACTTGGCCGGGGGCTAAAGCCGGAATCGGAACCCTATCTATCTCTCCAGTTTGTAAGCAGTTTTATTTCTTATGGAGGTACAACATTTGCCCTCCTTTCAGAAAACTGTCTTGTCAAATTCGTAGGACTTATTTGTCATTTTCTTATGTGCTACAACTAGTTGTGTCTGTTGTTGCATTGTACTGTTGACATAATCTACTGTGACAGATGCAACCATGGTATCTTAGTGACTCATAAATGAGAGACGACAGAGATTTGGATTCTGAAGAAGTGTGATGGCGCATGCATTTGCTCACAGAATCTTAATGACCAGATGTGATTTCAAGCCCCTCATTTGCGGGCTGAGGCTTCAGTGGCAGGATTTTGGGCTTTTAGTGGGATAGCAAGTTTAGTAACACAGACTGAGTAATTGCTGTGAGCTGAAGGAACCATTTGGACCTGTGAGCCAAGCCCTCAAGATGTTTACTGAAATACTGACAATCGTAGCTAATATTTACATGGCACTTCCTCTGTGCCAGGTACCATTTCTATATGTGTAAGTATGTTAGCTTATTTCATCTTCACAATCTTGTGAGGCAGTGTAGCTAAGATTCATTCTTCAGGGGGAGGCTTAAACAACATTCACCCCTTCCTCTCTTGTTCCCAACAATAAACTGAGATACAATATCACTAAACTGCTGTCTGGGAAACCAGTGAGTTTATTGAACTTACTTACAGAGCAATGGGAGAGAGTTTACATACAGGAGTGTAGGTGCCCCCCCCTTAAACCACACTGGAAAATCTCCATCCAAGTATGGATAGTGGCTTTCTCACAGCTACATAAAATGATGAGCCTCCCCTAGGCTTCCTCAGTCTATATACCCTTTAGCTACTACCACAGACCACATGTAACTAGGACCAACTGGTTGGTTGGGAGGTGGGTTGACTCTCAGATGATAGTCCCATGACTCTCTCCTTGCAGCACATGATAGTAAACAAGTTCAGCACTGATGATCCTAGGTAAGCTAGGCAAGATGGCATCTGTCCAAGGTTTGTCTGTCACAAAACAGTGGTATACAACAGGCAGACAAAGCCAGTGTCACAGAGCTATAAAGGCAAGGATGAGTGGTACAGCACATACTGGAACTCAGGTCTAGCTAACAAATCTGGGCTCATAATGGTAACTATCCTATACTATTTTGGTGATATCAGAGATAACTGAATTATAGTAATAGTATGCATAAAAATACGTACTTATGTACAATAATTCTCATTGTCCTGTTTAACCTCACAATAGTTCTAGGAAATCAATACCTTTAGAATTCTGTCTTATAGATGGGGAATAGGACGCTGAGAGTGTGTATACACTGTCACCAAGGCATTAGGAAGTAAGATGGCCATGACTTGAACTCAGGTCTCTCAAAATATAGTTCTTCAAAAACTTCAAATTCTTGTACCTCAGGGTGATGCTGGAGTAAACTTCTAAGGGTAATATGCAAAGATTTGCTCTGTCCTACAATGAGGCTGAGGCTTTCTGGTGAGGCAGTAGAAATCACTAACTTACTTGCCTGTTCTCATATGAAGTAAACTTAGAGCATGTGCAATGGGCATTGTTTTCTACCCCTCTACCTTATTAAACAACAATGGAAGCCAATCTAACATCTGGAACCTGTAGGTGAAATTTCTGGCAAAAGATAACTGAGACAGGCTTTCTTTTTCCTTTATAGAACCACAATTTGCCCTTCATTATCCAGATAGTAACATAATCTAACCCTCGTACTCCCCATAAATGTTACTTTGAATTGGTTCTGTTACCGTAGGGTAGAGCAAACTGATGCTTCCTATTCCATTTCATCCCTGGTGTGATTTTTAAAACACCTGGTCAAAATTCAAGGCTCAGGCTGTGATCAGGACTTAGCATCCCACTCTCGTCCCAGGTTAAAGTCTGAGGCAGTGATGAAGATAAGACCAAACTAATTCAGTCACAGGGGGATTATACCCTTTCTTTAATTGCACTGCCCTTTAAATAGCCAGTTCCTGGCAAGGCAGCAGGGACTTCAATTTTCTGGTCTTAGTGCCATTTGCAATGCAATTCAACTTGTTCAATATAGTTTTCCCAGCTCCCACCTGCTGCCATACATTTGAGTTCCCTGCCACTTCTTCCCCTCTGTGAAGTGTGCAGTGAAATGAACCTATTTTATTTCTCTTACACACAGCAGTCACTGAATCCCTGTTAGTATAGTGAGACAAGGCAAGGGTAGCACACCTAGCCACTTGCTTGCCTACTGAGAACTGGCCTCTACAAATTATTCTGACCCCTACACAAGATCACTCAACTGACCAGGTAATATCTCCAGAAGACTTATCAAAGGCAAAGACAAAATATATACCCAAGAAACAATGCAAAAATACAGCTCAATTTATCTGGAGGGAAACCTAGCTCAGTTTGAAAGTTCTCTTTACACGCCCCCATCTCTGGTTCTAATGACTTCCTTTGGCATTAGGAAAACTGAACTTGGCTTTCAGTGGACCCCTTAAGTCACTAAGGATGAGTGGAGATTGGCATGCTGCCTTGATTTTGTGAAGTTGTAGCAGTGTCTTCTTACATTCAATTCAACATTAAGGTCAAAGATTTAGAAACAAAAAACAGTCTTTAAAACCTTAAAAGGGCAGACTATCTACTTCATTACAGCTTCTTCCACAGTAGTACTTAATACCACTGACCTGAAGTATTGATGACAGAAGGAAATATATTGTGAAAGAGGCAATACAAGGAATATAGGTGAGGGAAATGACAAGTGTATCCTTACAAGAAATGAACCACTGTCAAACACTATTATTTGTAGAGAAAAAGCATTCTTCCTACTTTAAAGTTTCATCCTGTTTTCTATCCCACAGCCCACATTTTGTATGGCATTTGTGTCTAGAGCAGTGAGTTTCAAGTGATGGGCAAGTTTGTTCTGTGTGTACTTGGGGAATAAGTAGGCAGGGATGATGGGGGAAGATAGGAATACATCAAAATAGGGCAGGGACATGGATGATTAAAGATAAATATTTTTCAATTTTGTAACAAAAGCAAAATTTAATGAATATTTCTTGCCTGGTGGATATCAGTAGCACACATGCTAGCTTCCTTACACGAGTGATTTTCAAATGGCTGAATGGCAAGCCTCTGTAGGAGCATTGACTACAACACAGAGAGAAGTTATAGTCTATGTCTATTTAAAGGGGTTAGGAATTAAAAACTGATCAAACTGCTTCATTTTTCAAGTCTTCCTTGCTTACACATTTTCAGTTTGAGTGATGACACTTTGAATTCACCTAAGTCCTGCACAGTCAAACAAGCAGCACCCTTTTGAGCAAAACTAAGGTTTAGCCATTCATAAAAGGCTTATTTGCCCCCACTTTCTTTCACCTCAAGCATCTCTCTTGTGGCTTTGATTGCCTTTGTCTTCTTTATTGTTCTTGTTAGTTGTTGAGTTTTCTTGGCTTGACTTTTGTGACTTTAAGTTACTTCTATGAGTCTTGGTGTGCACATATTTCTGTTTTTCTCTTCACGGATATCTGTCTCTTGTCTCAATATTTTGTCTTCTCATTGATCTTTTCTTTGTTTCTTTATCAATGTTACATATACCTTGCGGAAAAATCCCCACTCAGTCACCTGAGTTTGTCCATATACGTTATGGGATATGTGAAGGAATAATGATGCTTCAATTATCTGTGGCTGCTATTCCTTCATTTCTCTTCTTACACACAAGGTCTCTGTATTAGTTTGATATCTGTTGCTGTGATAAAAGCCATGAGCAAAAGCAACTCAGGGAAGGAAGTGTTTATTTCAGCTTAGACTCACAGTTCATCTTTGAGGGAAGTCAGGGGAAGAACTCAAGCATGAACTGATGCAGAAACCATAGAGGAATGCCCCTTATTCTCTCTCTCTCTCTCTCTCTCTCTCTCTCTCTCTCTCTCTCTCACACACAATTCAGGAGGGAAAGATAAATAAAATATATTAGGAGTGAATCTCTTAGAATTTTAAGACCAAGGGCTATGGGCAGAAACTAGAACAGTATTCTTAAAG
>NW_008339433.1:306595-335033 GCF_000622305.1 Nannospalax galili
AAGAGAGAATGGAGAGAAAAATAAGAGACACCCCTCATTCTCTCTCTCTCTCTCTCTCTCTCTCTCTCTCTCTCTCTCTCTCTCTCTCTGTGTCTCTCAGCTAAGTTTATTATATAGCCCACCCCAACCCCCACTAAGAGATGGTGACTCCCGCAGTGAACTAGGCTCTTGTATCACAATCAGCAATCAAAACAATTTCTCACAAATATGGTTACATGCTAATCTGACTTGGGAAATTCCCCAATTGTGGTTCCCCCTTCCCAGGTGAGTTTAGGTTGTGTCAAGTTGACAATGAAAACTATTAAACACACTCTCTTAGTTCAAAAGTTGGCAAACTGGGGACCACATGTCAAATCTGGCTCTGCTTTCACAAATAAACTTTTGCAAACCATTTACTTTTTGATTTTTCGTATAAATGTTTGTAACGTCCTTCCTGATCAGTGATAGTTTAGTGACCATCAAAATTACACCAGGACAGTATTAAAATGCTGACGTCTAGAATTCATAATGAAAAATACCCATTCAGTTTATCTGGAGTGTGTGCTCTAGTTTGCATTTTCCAGTAACCAGAGTCTTGTGATCAGACAAATTTAGAAATTACTGAAAATGAACAGATATGGGGTTGGGAGATAGCTCAGTGGTTAGGAGCACTGGCCACTCTTACAGAGGAAATGGGTAGGATTCCCAGGACCCACATGGCAGCTGAAAACCATCTGTAATTCCAGTTCCAGAGGATCTAATGCCCTCTTCTGACCTCCACTGGCATTGCAAGATATGGGTACACTCACATGCAGGCCCAACACTCATACACAAAAAAATAAATACTTGCCTATATCCATAGATAAACAGGTAAGAAACCTGAATTTAGTGATTTCCAGTTCGACATGCATGCCTATAAATTTAAAAAAACATTTTAGCATGAGTATAATCTTTCATTTGCCTATTTGTTGAAAACTGGAAAGGAGAACACTCTTCCTTTCTTGTCTTTTATCTGAGAGCTGCCGTGGTTTAAGAAGTTGATATTCTATGTGTATTTCACAGAACACATGCTAATCCACAGGCATCCACAAGGAACCTACTACAAACAGTATTAGGTCTTACTCTGTACCTACTGAACACAATGTGCATTTTGACAAGATGCGCAGTGATTGGCATGGAATGTAAACTTTTAGAAACACTGATCTTCGAGTAGAAAACAGTTATCTCAGCCCTAATGGTGTAAACTCCTGAACTATAGTATACATTGTAAAATGAACATATACCATGAAATGGTACCTTAAAACCTTTAATATGCTACATATAAGCAGTTTAACTATGGGCTTCCTCTCTCAGTAGTTTCCTCATCTGCAACAGGGAGAGGATTTTTCTTACTTTCCATGTACATTAACTTCTATCTGGTAGATATTAGTTGCACAATGAACACTTTTTCTGTCCTTACTCTGGGTTTGGGGTTTCTTCCTTCCCTCTCTCCCTCCCTCCCTCCCTCCCTCCCTCCCTTCCTTCCTTCCTTCCTTCCTTCCTTCCTTCCTTTTTGGTCTTTTTGAGACAGGGTCTCCTTGTAGCTCCAAATGGCCTGGAACTCACTTTGTAGACCAGGCTGGCCTGAAACTCACAGAGATCTACCTGCCCCTGCTCCTGAGTGCTGGGACTAAAGGCATGCACCACCATGCTCAGCTAGTCTGGGTTTCTTTAACTGTAACACAGAGGAAATTATCTCTCTCCTACAAAGTTAACATGAGGGCTGGCAATATGCAAGTCCTTTGCAGATCATCCTCATTTTACAAATGTAAAATGGAATCACTACTAGCTCTGAGAAGTTCGTTAAACTCCTGATCGCTATTTGTAATCCCCATAATAAGCTTTACAAATTGTCTTTTCGTTTGTTGATAATGTGGAATGAAGACAAGGCCTATAAAACATGTGACCCCATTTGTTTTAAGAAAATGGCACAGGGAGATGAAGCTTGATTATACCCTTCTTAGTTATTGGTTATGACAATAACTGTTAAGCCCGGACATTCTGTAGATTTTGCTTGATTTGAGATAGCTTTTACTGGCAAAAGCCAGTAGATAGAAGATACTGGAGAATATGATGCCATATTCTAGGAATCACGGTCTTTCCATTGGTGTTTGAAAACTGGAAGGTCAGCACCTGGGGAAAAGGGGTGGGCGATGGCAGTCAGAGCTTCTAGCAGCTGGCAATAATAATAAAAACAACTCCTGAGAAATTTGTGTATAATTAGCATCAGTACAGAAATCCCTAGCCACCTTTCCCTATCACCATGGCAACATGGACAGAACCAAGGCAAGGCTTTGTTTGTTTCTTTGTTTGTTTTTGAGACAAGGTCTCACTGTAGCACCTGCTGTCCTGGAACTCACTATCTAGACCAGGTCTCAGTATCACAGAGATCCACCTGCCTCTGCCTCTGTCTTTGCCTCCAGAGTGCTGGGACTTAAGGAATGTGCCACCATGCCTGGCTTGAGGTGAGGCCTTTTCTCATTTTCCTTACAAACACTGTCTCTTCACACTGCTATAGACTGTGACCTAATGAATATGATGATGATTTTTTATTAATGTAGTTTTTCATTCATATGTATATTATATTGTGTATGTTTCTGTGCATGGGTGTGCATATGCCACAGTACACTAGAACACTTATGGTCAGAGGACAACTTGCAGGAGTTGATTCTCTCCCGCTATGTGAGTTCCAGGAACTGAACAAAGGCCATCAGACTTGGCTGTAAGAGACCCTATCTGCTAAGCCATTTTGCTGGCCCTGGTAATGAATTTTTGTGTTTGGTAGTTATGTGTCAGACGTTATGTTGCCTTCTTCATATGAATCTATTTTCATCAGTCCTCAGAATACTTCCACAAAAGAGAGAACGACTGCTGTCCCTTATTCGTAGATTTGAAAACTTAGTGACACTGAATGTCTTTGTCATGGTATAACACTTTCCACATGGTGAGAGATCTGGATTCAAACTCAGATCTCTTTTATTTCAGATTATGTACTCATTGATTTGGCTTCCTGAACTCCTACTTTCCCAGGCTATTGTGTTTATCTCTTTCATTATGATTCAGAGTACTAAAGTGACTTATTTCCTTTATTTTTAACATTTTATATTAAAATATTTTAAATATTTTATTGCGTTTTTGTGCCTTTCATATAATACATCTTAATCAAATTTAAACCTCTCCCCTGCCTCTCAAGCCCCCTCCAGACCACATTTCAGTTATTCTGTCATATATATATATATATGTCCTATTCAGTCAAGCATTTCTATCCAGGTGTCCCTCTGTGCAAGTTCAACTACTGGAGTCTAGTCAGACTATCTAGAGTCACTCTCTTAATGAATATCTACTCTCCCTAGCCCCACAGTAATCATTTGCCAATAGTTCCTTGGCTAGGGTTGGGCCTGCTGCCCATTTCCCCCGTTCTAGGTTGGGCATTTGTCTGAGTCAGCATGGGTCTTTTGTATGTTGGCAGAATTGCTGAAAGTTCATATGAACACATTTCCAGTGGTCTGATAGTCTCTGTCCCTCTTCCGCAATGGTCCCTGAACCATGGGTAGGTGAGTTTTAATATAGGAGTCCTACCCAAGGGCACACATTCTGCATGCACCTTGGTCAGTTGTCGCCTTCTGTAGGCATCACACTCTTTTGTATGAGCAAGATTTGCTGGTGAAAGTTGAGGGATGTATTAGTATCCTCTCTACCCCCTGTTCCACTATGCTCCATGAGCCTTAGGTGTTGATGTTCCACTGTAGATGTGTCACTTACGGCTGGGCATCTCTCAGACATATTCTCTGTGTGTGACCAGTTGTGGAATTTTGTAATAGTTCCATTTGTAGCAAAACGAAGTTTCTTTGATTAATGGTATACAGTAAATATAAGGATCCCTATTTAGCATACAGTAAGAAATTTCATTTCTCTAGAGATATGACAGAGATAGGGTTTTCTCTAGGATCTTTGACCTCTCCAGCTATGTGTATTTAACTAAAGTAAATGTGAAGCAACTTTCTCATGAAATGCACTCAGTGCAAATTATTTCATCTCTTTTGGTATCAACGGCAATGTAGCTTTATATATGAGGCAAATATTTGACTTTGATGAAATCTATTCTGCTCACTTGCACTGTATGTGTAGTAAGTAGGTAAGGGAAGGAAAGCAAAGGATTTGAATGAGGTGCTAGAAAATGTGAAGAAATCAGTGCAATTGCCAAAAATAACAGTGTTGAAAATGAGCGTAATGGGGATACGTGCCAGCAGCACACTTACTTCCTCTTCATCCCCAGTGCTCCCATTCAAAGGTGGAGACCGGTGGCCATAAAGCCTGAATCATATCCTCTCTCTGCCCCCAGCTGTCTCTTGATTCCCCTCCATATACAAATTTCTTGTTCCTATCTCCACATCAGTTTGTCTATTACCGGCTGTGGGCTGTGTGCAGAGCACCTTGCTCTACGCTGTGTCTTCTTCATGATTGCTGCCCTTACTGATGCACTGCAGGTGGTGAGATTAGAGCAGGGCATTAGTCTTTTCCACAGTAGTCCTTTAGAGATATTTGATGTGGTGTGTGAAGCTTTTGCCAGCTTCCTTTGGTTGTTTTGTCTGCCAAGTTCGGACCACTGTCGCTTAGGCTGCTTATTCTGCATCAGGGTCAAGGATTGCTGCTTTCCCAGGTAGTTCAGCTTCCCTCAGTGTGAACTCATGCCACTTTCTTCTTTTGCTGAATTTTTGGAATTAGAATTGCACTTGTAGTTTCGCTCATTCCAAGGAAGGGTTCCGAGTTCACTACACTAGAATTGTCCACAATTCTCATTAGAATGCAGATTCTTATGCTCCATCTCAAACTTAAGGAGGAATTGGAATCCCAAGACCCTGGGCCTCAGAATCTGCATTCTGATAACATTGACTTTAGAGAACCCAGACTTTAATTGTTTTCCTTCCTCAATTCTAGGCAGACACTTGAGTACTCCTTGATCTTATTGTTTCCTACTTCTAAAGTGGTTTAGAGTCTCCAGGAGATGCTTGAGAGCATCTTTTATGTGCCCAAGAGTTAACTGCTAGCCATTTAAGGGAAATACTCTGAAGCCATCAAGGTAATTAAAGCAAATGTATATCACCCATGCCCTTAGGAGTGCAAGGGCAGTTAAGAGGAAAATGTGCGGACAGTGCCTCCCACTTGCACAGGATGGCCCTATAAGTAGATTTGAATGCCAGGTTGTAACCCATTCAGTAACAGCATGCCTCTCATTTCAACCTCAGGTGCATGGGCTTATCCGTGGGGTGGTTTTCCACATCCCAGTTCATCAGCTCCATTGAACTGTGGAGACACTTATACCTCCAAAATAACCTTAAAAACACCTGGCCCTAAAGGCAGATCTGGGAAAGGGAAATTGATTTCAATTTCCAAGTGTAATAGGTAAAGGTTGGGAGTGTATTGCTATGGAGGGATAGAATACACTTTGGCTTCCAAGGTCATGTGCAAAGCATGCCTAATAAGATGCTGAAAAACAATAATCACATAAGGGACAGTTCCAAACTGCAGAGATGCCCTGCAGACACTTAATGCAGTTTGTACACTTTAAAATCACCACTCACTTTCACTTGACATTACATGGCCTTGAAAATATCTAGTGGTGGATACACAGATAGAAGTCTAAATATTGATTGAATAAGAACACGTCAAACAAATAGCTGACACAAGGAATTGCTTTGTCTCCCACAACCATATTATTCCTAATTCAAACTGGTGCGCCTTTGAGAATGGAAGGTGGTGTTATTCATCAAGTCAGGGCAACAGGTATATAAACAAAACTTATTTCCCTTCAATTTCACCCTTATCAGACATACTCTGTCATAGTCTCTTTACTTATTGCAGTTTGTATTTTGGGATGCAGAAACACAAATAGATTTGGGAGAAGATAAACAGAAAATTGGTATTTGTTTTTCCTTTGTTTTGAATGATGAGATAGGTTTTTGGGAGATCAAATGTGAATACTAAGAATATGATGCCAGGTGACTGGATGACCCATCTACCATGGCAACACTCAGTGTTTTTTAGCTGATAACAGCCAAGTGAAAGGTTATGTATATTACTCTATTTGAGACCATCTGCTAAGCAGTTTCATTGCAAAAATAAGCTTAGAATGCATATGGGCCATTTAAGCTCAAGTTTGGCTTCAGGATTTGGGGAAAATTGAAACCAAATTGAACTCAGAGAGATGCCTTGCCCTTTAATTCTTTTCCTACATTGTTCCAGATACCTTTCACACTTGTTCTCACAAGGACAGGAGCTCTTTCACGTATGTGCACACACTTGCCCACTGTGTGATACCTCATAACCTAACACAATTTTATTGGACTATAAAGATCTAGAGGAAAGAGAATACTGTCCAATGTCAAAGCTGCAGCATAGAGGGAACACTTCCAAACCACCCCCTTGGCTGCCTTCTACCAGTTTCTTAAGGGCAAAATCTCTATTTGCAAGGTAAATTTAGGGAGGTACCTGATATGAAACCACTGCCTGATCAGACCCATCCTTAGTCTCCATTGCCTTTTCTAGAATATTCTCTATAAACTAAATCTTCAACTTTCAGTGGGCTCACTTACAGGTTTCTCATAAATGAGAAACACTGGTAGAAGATGGAGTTGAAATGATTATTGTATGTAAATGCAAGGTATAAAGAGCCCTTTTAAAGCCCAAATGACACACTATAAACATCCAGAGCTTCTGTGCTTTGTCTTCCAAAGGTCCTTTGGAGATGTGTAGGTTGTCCAAGATTTAGCTGCTTCATGAGGAGGAAGATGTTCAGAAGTTGATAGTGAACATTCAGGAGTTGATGTGCAAGGTATATTTAAAATTGATTCCGTCTCTAGGATTTAGGCCAGCCAACGACATGAACTGAGATTTTGCAGATGTTTTGAAGCTCCTAATTATTCCTTCTTTCCCATGCTCTCTCCAGAGAGTAGCTGAAGGTTGGTAAGTGATGGGGTCATTGTATTTTGTTGTTGTTGTGTTTACAATCCCTGGTCCAGTCAGCATTGTTCTTGACTCTCCAATTAGGCACTGGAAAAAACACAAAGCCATGTCACAGGACCATAACACACTGGAGCGTGACGACACTAAAGAGGTTAGCTTGTCTATCCCCTCTCTCTCTGATGAGATCCACAACTGATATACTTCTTGTTAGGCTCGGATTTAGCTTCAGGGTTGGAGAAGGACAAGAGTTTTGAAACCATTTAATCCCAGGAATACCTTATCTCTTTTTAGCTCTTATTTTAAATCACTGTGATTCTTCTCTCTCTGCCATGTCTCCCACAACCAGCTACAGATCCGGCATTCAATGCCACCCTTTGCTGTCAGGATTTTGATCAAAGAATGGCTTCTCCTTGTTTGCTTTTATTTTCCACAGCCACAATTGGGAGTCTGATAACCCTTCTCTCTCCTCAAGGTAGATTAAACAATGGATGGATAATCACTAGTATCTACCTATCTCAAATCCACACTGACATGCAAAGGCTGCTACTCAATACTTTATTCTTCCAATTAAAATTCATCTTCTTTTAGCACTTGCAGAATTTCCATTGGCTTCTGAATACTGTGCCTATATTTTAAGATAAAGTGTTAGTTCCTGGGGGGGGGAACCAATGACATAATTATTTCTATGTTTCTAACCCTGCCAATAACTCCTTGCACATGAAGGTAACAAAAAAAGTTTATTAAAATGAAATTTAAAGTTTATTTAAATCATCTGTCCATTGAAAAATCACTATAAAGCTAAATACCACAGTGATCTAACAAATACCATGTCCTTAATTATTTAATTTTTCAAGAAAACAAATACTGAGCATCTACAATAGTTTAAGGACTTAAGAAATAGCAAGGATTTTTAATAGTTTTCATCTAGAGAGCTTTATGCATATAATAAATATTACATTGTATTCTGGGTCTAAAAAGCCATGTTGTATTGTTTATTTGCACACTTCTTGACATCCACACAGCAATTTTACGTCAAATGAGCAGACCTCCAAGTACAATCTTGTAATCCTTCCCTCAAACTCTACCACTTTCCAGAGCCTCCAACCCAGCCTCATACACCAGTTCTGACATCTGCCCCTATCTCCCACTACATAGAACTAGTGAATAACTCCTTTACCTATAGCATGTAGGAAATAAAAAATCCATGAATGATTTCTGAAGGCACAATTTGAGTTAGGCCTTGAGCAATGGATAGAAAAGAAGAGAAAAGGTGATCTAGAAAGAGACATCAGTAAGAATAAACTACACATGATTTAAAAAAGTTGTTTACTAAATTTACTTTGCACTGGGGTTAACTGGTGTGGCCCTACTGTTTATTTTTTTTAAAAAAAAAACTATTCTTAGCTAAATCTATTTTAATCAGCAGCATCTCTTAGAGTAAGTTAGCCAGCTGACTTTTCATTTGCCATCTTAATGGTGTTCTCCATACTCTTCCCTTACGAGAGACTTCTTTCTCCTTCCCCTAATAGAGTCAAATCCATTTGCCAACACACCTCGAACTTCTCATTTCTTCCCCAAATCCATTCTTAGCTAAATACACTAGACCTATGTCCTCGCTTATTCTGAACACTGATCTAAGCAAAATGCAACCTTCTATGCATTTTGGAAGTAGTTTTCTTATCAGCTTGTTTTACAGAGGGAAAATTAAACATTGAAGAAAATTATAGCTCTTTAGGTTTTCCTTACCACTTCACAGGGCTATGCACAGCATACACTTTTGTTAGGTATTTATGTAATTTGCTTGACTACTATAGCCAACAATACCTTTGCTTGCAGTGAGGAGTATAAGGACTTGAGTTAGATTTGCAATCATGAACCATTGTTTTAATTTAATTTTTTATTTTTGAAAATTTCACATAGGAATATTGTCTTTGCAACATTTCCATCCTTTGAAGTCCCCCATCAACTCCTCCCACATCCTCCCATTCACCCCTCTCAATTCTTTGTCCTCTTTGTTGATTATTTGTGTTACATATACATACACACACACAATGCACAGAGTCCATTTAGTGCTGATCATGTACATCCATGTTTAGAGCTGACCACTGGGATTAGATAACCTGTCAGGGAGCTAGTCTCTTGACTCTCTGTCCATCAGCATCCATTGATTTCCTGTAGCACTTCATCTTTAAGTGGAACCACATGACATTTCTCCCATCCACCTTGGCTTGTCAACTGGTTTTGTCATTATACAGGTATCATTAGACCATAATATTGTGGATATTTCATTGGTGCAACCTCTCTATCATATCTAGAATGCATTAACTAGCAGCAGGTCCCTCTGGCTAGTAAATTTTTTTCTGCCCCCACTTCCACAATGTTTTTGAATCTTGGGTATAGAGGTTGTAGAGTAGATGTGTCACTTAGAGCTGGGAACCTTGTCCTCTGAAATTAACCAGTTGTGGAACTTTGTAATAGTCTTCATCTATTGTAAAAAGAAGCTTCCATGATGAGTGGCGAGAAGCATACTTATCTATAATTTACAGCTAGGTAGGATCATTGGTTGGCATCTTGCATAGTAGCTTCTGATACTATGAGATCTAGTCTTCAGGGAAGAGGATTCCAGGTCTTTCCTAGCTCAACTGCTCTAAGTTCTGTGTCTGAAGTAGATCATGACTTCAAGATTAGTGTCTTACCTTCCAAGTTCTGAGAAGCAATTAAAGGCTATGTTGGTAGCCTGTGTTGTTTTCAGAGTCTCTTGGACTACTGTGACCTATACTCAAAAGGAGGCTTCCCTTGCCTGGAACTGTGATGTTTGTTAAATAACTTTCAGCTACACACACACACACACACACACACACACACACACACACACACACATGTGTCTGTGTCCACGCACATGTGTGTGTGTGTGTATTTTTCAATAGGTATATAAATACTACATTTCCCTTTGGATTTTCACAACACTTAAGCATTATCTCTCTTGTCTCTCCCACTATAGAGCTCTCCTTCCTCCTTCCCCAGGTAAATTACCTCCTCATTTCCTCCTTGATATATATATATACTCCTCCTATATATACTCCCACTCTCGAGCTGTTTCTTCTCCTTTACACCCATGGTTATTTTCCAATTTTCTAGCTCTTGCAGTTAAACCAGGATATATACTGACATCCAAGGATTTGCAGCTAGGATCCATATTTGACAGTGAACATATGTTGCTTGTTTTCTGACTCTGAGTTACCTCACAGTATGACAATTTCTAGTTCCATCCATTTACCTACAAATTTCATAATTTTGTTTGCCTTTACCACAAGAAGAACTCAACTGAGTAAATGTACTACATTTTCATTATCCATTAATTGATTGAGGGAAATTTAGGTTGTTTCCGTTTCCTAGCTATTGTGAAAGGAGCAGCAACAAACCTAGCTGAGAAAGTATCTCTGTAGTAGCTTCTTTGATCATGTAAGGAGTGATATAACTGGATCATATGGTAGATCTATTTCTAGTTTTTAATGAGTTCATTACACTGATTCCACAGTGATTTCACCAGTTTGCAATCCCACCAGCAGTGAAAGATGCTTCCCCTTTCACATCATCCTTGTCAGCATTTGGTATCATTTGCTCAAACTCAGAGAGCTGTCTGCCTCCTGAGAGTGCTGTGATTAAAGGTACACTCCTGGTGTCTTCTTCAATCTCATTCTTCAACTATTTAAATTTTAATTGTGGAAATATTAATGTCTTTAGTTAGGCTTGTGTTTTTTAGATCTGTTAATTTTTGAGAACATTGTGAATGGGGGTGTTTCCATTTACCTTTGCCCATATTTGCGTCTGAGAGCATTAGTTTCTGTGACCTTCTAGAGAACTGAAATAAACCTCTCAAGTGAAAAATTATAAAGGATTGTAGGAGTAAATCATTTGTGATTACAGGATGTGTGTTCACTGGATTTAAGTGGGAAATTAGCCATTTGTGTTACAAACTAGGCAGCAACCACTAGTAAGTCAAAGTCTATGAGTGTCAGGACTGGAGGGATGGCTTGGCTGATAAATTCCCTGCTGTATGGGCATGGAGACTGAAATTCAGATCCCTAGCACACTTGTAAGAAAGACAGGTATGCAGAAGATCAAGTCATTTAAAAATTCCAGCATGGAGAGGGGAGGGCTAATGAAATTCTACCTCTTGAAGAGCTAATGATATTTGATGGCTACTGAGGGAGTGAGAGACACTTTCTGTTTTGGGTGGTGGGGACTGGCTATTTGCCCATACTCCAGTAGATGACTCCACCCCAATCTTCCTTTGGGAAGCACTAATTGAACTCAGTGGGTTATTTATATAATAAAAGAGGATATGAAGTTGGAAGATTTTTAAAGTGTAGGGACCCAGGGAGAGTTGGAAACATGCAAAGAAGGGTGGAGATGACCAAGGTAAATTGTATACAGGTATGAAACTTTCAAAAAATAAAAACAAATTAAAATAGCACATTCGAAAAAATGCCAGGCATGGTGGTATGTGCACCAGTAACTTCAGCATTGGGCAGTGGAACAGGGGGATCCCTGAAGCTCCTTGGTTAGGCAGTCGAGCCAAACTAATGAGCTTCACATTCAGTGCGGGAACTTGTCTCAAGAATTAAGGTGGGGATCGATCAAGGTAAGACACCCAACATTGACCTCTGGCCTCCACATGTAATGCAGTGGCACACTCACATAGTTTCACACTAGCAGGTACACCATATACCCACAGTACACTGCCACCACATATACCACAAAAAATAAGAAGAGAGTCATATATGTCAAACATTTTGTAAAGAACCTAATTGCAGTCTGTAAGAGACTGTTATCTTGTCCAATCTCGCAGTCTTGAAAATGTGAGAGTGCATGTAGAATCTCTGTTTCCCCATTAGTAACACGAGGACACATGTTTACCTCAAGAATCTTGCTAAGAACAAATCAGGATACGTTAATGTGTCACTAATCCTGTTATAAAATTTTTTAAAAACGATCAAATTTATGAAGATGTGATAGAGAGCTGTGTGGACAAAGGAGATTGAAAAAGCTTGCTTATGGAAAATACTTGAACTGAGCTTTGGAGTACACATATAAACCAAATATTATAAAAAACCCTGTTATCCAGCATACCTCAGGCCTTGAACCAAAACTGATGACTGTATTAACTGTGTACTTATAAGGACTCAGCTGTTAGTCATTTCTGAAGATGAATAAGCTTGAAGTATTTCCAGGAATGTTTATTCACGATCATTTATACTGTTACAAAGATGAACAATGCAGTTGTCGTGTCTACTCATCATAATCAGGTTTTGAACCTGTGGAAATGTGATACTTTTCCTTAAAGTTACTCATCACTATTCAACTTACTTTAGATAATAACATGTAAGAATCTGTGATGTGTCTCTTTGGCTCAATATTATTTAATTGCTAAATTTCTATCCAACCCTTTCTTCCACAGATAACAAGATTGTGGAGTTGATATAGAAGCCCAGTAACTAATGATCTCACACAAAACAGCAGCTACATAGTCATTTGGATATATCATGAATTTTGTATGTGTGAAGAACAAATAAGCTACTGTCATCAGAAGCAAATGAGAGTTATGCATGTTACTGCAGCATATATTACCCTATTTTACTATAAGCATCAAAGAAATGCTGAATTTGCCCTGATGAATGTTATAGATGAGATGAATTGGAAAGCAGGATCCACTGATCAACTTGCTGTCTCCAGGAAACACATGTCACCAACAATGATTGTCACTGCCTTAGGACGAAAAGGAAAGAAAATATATTCTAAGCAACACCTAGGAAGAGTATATGGGGCTAGACAAATAAAATCAAGGCAGAATTATAAACCAAGTTAGCTAACTCAGAGATGAAAACAGAAATAACAGACCATGAGGAAATTCAGAAATCTGTAAGGACCTACTTTAAAAATCTTTATTCCACTAAAATGGAAAATCTAAAAGAAATGGTTAAATGTCAAGATACACACATCTTTCACAAGTTAAATGAAAATGTTATAAATATTTAAACAGACCCATAATGAATTATATAGATGAAGTAATTAAAACTTTCCCAACGGGGGCTGGAGAGATGGCTCAGCAGATAAGAGCACTGACTGCTCTTGCAGAGGACCTGGGTTTGATTCCCGGCACCCACATGGCAGCTATGAACTGTCCTTAACTCCAGTTCCAGGGGAATCTGAATTCCCCTTCTGACCTCCAGGGCATTGCACGACACGGGTGCACTCACATACAGGCAGACAATACACTCATACACATAAAATAAATAATAAAAATAAAATATTTTTTAAAAAATTCCCAACAAAAAAGGGACCAGAACCAGAAGGATACAGTGCCAAAATCTACCAATCCAAAGAAGTACTAATATCAATACTCCTCAAACTATTCTTCAAAATAGCACAGGAAGGAACAAATCCAGATTCACTCTATAAAGTCAGTATTGCTCTACTACCTAAACCACATAAAGATCCAACAAAAAATTGAAAGGCTAACCTCTCTGATTAACATAGATGCAAAAATTATCAATAAAAATATTGCAAGTTAAATGCAAGAGTACTTAAAAATATTATGCACTATGGTCAAATTGTCTTCATCTGAGAGATGCAAAGATATTTCAACATGCATGAATCAATGAATTTAATCCACCACATAAACAGACTCAAGAACAGAAACCACATGATGATCTCATTAGACATAGGAAAGTCATTGACAAAATCCAACATCTATTCATTATAGAAGTTATGGAGACTCTGGGAACACAGTGAACATATCTCAACAAAATAAAGGCAATATCCAACAAGGCCATAGCTAACATAATACTAAATGGAGAAAAACTCAGAATGTTCCCATTAAAATCAGGAACAAAATCAGGATCAGGATGTCCATTCTCTCCACTCCTGTTGAATATAACACTTGATTTCTTACCTAGAGCAATAAGAAAAATGGAGGTGACTGGCATACAAATTGGAAAGGAAGAAATTAAAGTATTTTTACATGCAGATGATAGGATTCCATATATAAAAGGTGCAAAATACTCCAGCAGAAAACTCCTAGAACTGATAAATACTTTCATCAACATATCAGGATATAAAATTAACACCTCCAAACCAGTAGCCTTTCTATGTAATAACAAGAAACATGCTGAGAAAGAAATCATGGAAATGATCTCATTCACGGTAGCCTCAAAAACCGTAAAATACCTTGGAATAAATTAACCAAGGAAGTGAAGAACTTGTATAATAAAAACTGTAAGATATTGAAGGAAGATACTGAAAGTTTCAGAAGATGGAAAGACCTCCTATGCTAATGGATCAGTAGGATTAGTATTGTATAAATGCCACTGTACCGAAAACTATGTACAAATTCAGTGTAATACCATTTAAATTAAAATATGATTCTTATTCTTCACAGAAATTGCAAAAATAATCTCAAATTTCATATGGAAATAAAAACTTCAGGATATACAAAATAATCCAGAATAACAAGACCTGCTGGAACCATTACCATCCCTGATCTCAAATTATACTACAGAGCTATAGCCATAAAAGAGCATGTTACTGGGATAAAAACAGACACATGGACCAGTGGAATAGAATTGAGGAACAAGATTTAAATCTACACATTTACAGGCTCCTACTAACATGGAGGCCAGAAATAGATATAATAAAAAAGTCAGTATGTTCAACAAATGATGCTGATAAAAAGATAGTGACATGTAGAATAATGAAGAGATCCTTACCTGTCAGCGTGCACAAAACTCAACTCCAAATGGATCAAGGACCAAAATATCACTCCCAACACCCTGAATGAGATAGAGCAGAAAGAAGGGGGATACTTTGAAACTTATAGGTGCAGGAAATGACTTTATGAAGAGGACTCCTATAGCACTAGCATTAAGTCCAACAATTGATGAATGGGACCTCATGAAACTAAAAAGGTTTTGTACTGTGAAGGAAACTGTCATTTGAGTGAAGAAGCAACCTATGTAATGGGGAATTTTTTTTCCAGCTATTCCTTGGACAGATTGTTGCTATTTAGAATATACAAGAAACTCAAAAAGCAAAATATAAAAAAAAACAAACCAAGCCAAATAAAAGTTGAGGAAGTAGCTGAACATGGAATTGTCCAAACATGAATTGTAAAGGATGAGAAACACTTTTTAAAAATGTTCAGCATCTTTAGTCATCAGGGAAATACAAATTGAAACCTGTTTGTGTGGTTACTCCAGTCAGAATGGCTAAAAAAAAAAGAAAGAAAGAAAGAAAAGAAAAAAAAAAGACCAGCAAGGACCAATGCTGGCAAGGATATAGAGAAAGGAGAACATTTATCCACTACTGGTAGGAATGTAAACTAGTGCAGTCACTGTGGAAATCAATGTAGGGATTCCTCAGAAACCTAGAAATCAATCTACCATATGATCTAGTCATACCACTCTTGGGCATATACACAGAAGACTGTATACCCCACTACAGAAATACCTATTGATCCATGTTCATTGCTATCCTATTCATAATAGCCAGAACCTATAAACAACCTCGATGTCCATCAAATTATGAATTGATAATGAAGGTGTGGGACATATACACAATGGAATATTTTTCTTATTTTATCTTACTTATTATTTTTATTTTGTGTATATATTGCTTGTGTATGTGTAAGTGCGTGTGTCATGTTGTGCTACACCCTTGGAGGGCATTGAATTCCACTGGAACTTGAGTTATGGACAGTTGTTAGTCACCATGTGGGTACTGGGAATCAAACCCAGGTCCTCTGCAAGAGCAGCCAGTGCTCTTAACCACTGAGATATTATTTTTCCAGTCCTCACACAATGGAATATTTTTCAAGTCCTTAAAAAGATGAAATTATAGCTAAGTATGGTGTGGACATCTTTAATCCATACACTTGGGAGGCAGAAGTATGGGGTCTTTGTTAGATCGAGTCCAGCCTAGTCTATATAGTAAGTTCCAGGACAGCTGTAGCTAAAGGAAGACCTTGTCTCAAAATACCCTAAAAGGCATCAGCCCCTTCCCCCAAATAACAAATAAATGAAATTTTCAGGTAAATGAATGGAACTGGAAACAATTAAACTGATTGAGGGAACCCAGACCCAAAAGAAAAATGTTACATATATTCTCTCATAGATGAATGCTAACTTTGAAATCTTAGATATGCATATTATTTGAAAATCCAGAGAGGTCAGAAATGAATAAACAGCCAAAGAGTGGACCGTCCCTGGATGGGAAGTAAGATGCATTGATATGAAGGTGGAAAGGGGATTAATGAAGTAGGAATTATTGAATGGAGTTGGGAGTGGGAATAATGGGAAGGATAATTGACACAAAAGTCCTTTAGACAAAGCCATGTAAAAACCTACCATTATATGATCTTCTTAAGGTATATACATATACACTATAAAAATACATTAAACAGGAGACATTGCCCCTACTAGGCATCAACGGCTAGTAAATAAACTCCCTCTTTCGAAGCTGCTTCAAGTTTCTGCCACCTTCAAATTCCAGTTCACCATGATGAATTGTAATCTGGAACTGTGAGCTAAACTAAATCCATTTTCTGATAAAAATAAATAAAAAAGTTGAAGTACCTTAGATCAGGCACAAATCTCTTGAAAGCTGACTTGAAATGGAAAAGAGATTTTTCATTTTATCCAAGTCAGCCCCTTCCCTAAGACATCATGGCTCAGCACTGAAAGGAATTTGTTTCCGTGAAGTTTCCTCTTGAAGGAAAGAGTGAGTGAAGCAGGAATACAACATCCAGAGCCTTCAAGTCACTATCTAAAGACACACTTCTATCTTACGTTACTTAGAGTGCTACTGCAGCTTCATAGCTAGAATGTCTGGGGGCAACTAAAAAATATTTGGCAATCACATACACACACACACACACACAAAAACACACACACACACACACACACACAAACACACACACACACACACACACACACACACAGGAGCCTGAACAGTGTTTGTGAGGCTGAAATAAGGTGTAAATCTCTGAGACTTCTCTTTTAGAAGGAAGAGAGAACATTGTAATAGGCATCCAATAATCCAGGAAGTCTCTCAAAGAAAAGGGTAAGTGATTGCCAGCAGCTAGCTTAG
This sequence comes from Nannospalax galili, assembly GCF_000622305.1. Taxonomy (NCBI): domain Eukaryota; kingdom Metazoa; phylum Chordata; class Mammalia; order Rodentia; family Spalacidae; genus Nannospalax; species Nannospalax galili. The sequence continues at coordinate 323,723 of NW_008339433.1, forward strand.
AACTGCGAGACTGAGACTAGAGGTTCAATCTTGATACTTTTCCTTCTGAAAAAAAATGAAGAAAAGTGAAGTTGGTACACAGCACGGCAGTATTTTAGTCCAATTCCCTGGTTAGAAAAGGGCTAAAGGTTTATAGTGGCCTGAATGGTCCTTCTAGATTAGGAGAAAACATACAACACAAAACAGACCTTTCTCTCAGGAGGGAAGGAGAATACCAGGGGCATGTACAGCTAAATAAAATGTTTGAAAATCTCCCAGAGTTTTTCTTTTTTTTTAAATCTGGAATGATGGGTAAAGGTTTTCCTGTTTGAACAGATCCTCAATGACTTCAGTGTGCCTCTTGAAATGTTTAGGCACCAGTGTAGTACTGAAAGAATATGAAGACTCATAGTACCCATGACACCCAAAATTTATCTCTAGTAACTGATTATAATAGATGGAGATAGATGAATTGCCCACTCAGGATCACACATTTTAAACATAAAAATAAAATCATTTAAAAAGAAGATGAGTCAGTTACAAGAAAACAGAAACAACTGATCAAAATCAAGAAAATTATATATATATATATAGAGAGGGGGGGGAACATGATACTATGGATGGAGATGAAAACTATTAAAGTACCAAAAAGACGTTCTGAATCTAATTATTTAATTGAGAGATTCAGCAGAAGTATTGGTCAGAGGAAAGAAAAAGAACTTGCAATATTGAAAATAGTTAATTTAGAATTTTCTAGTCAGAGAACAAGGTAAAATAGAGAAGAAAGAAGGAAAGTGAAAAACAGCTTATTAGAATCATGGGACACAATTTTGAAAATTTCAGGAGGAACACAATTTCACAAAGAATATTTATAAAAATAATTGATTCAAACTTCCCAAAGCTAAGAGTGAGATGGATATTCAGAGTCATCAACAAAAGCAAGAGGTATCAAAGAAGTCTACAATAAAATACATTAAAATCAAGTGTTTAAATGTCAATGACTGCTATCCTTACACAGAGAAAATTTGAAGAATTTCTTATGAAGATTGGAGTTATGCTGATACAAGTCATTTGTGATGGTTAAATCCTGTTTTTCAATTTAATGGGACTTAGAATCACCATTAAATAAATCTCTGGGGAGGCCTAAGGAGGGATAATCTAGGAAGATCCATAAAGTGTGGGTGGTACCATTCTGTGGGCTACAGTCCTTAACTGAATAAAAATGAGAAAGTAACCTGAGAAAAGAGAAAGAAAAACATTTATATCAAAATTAAAATAAGTTATATTTTGTTTTGATACAAAGGAAATATTTTTACCTTAAAAAAGTTAAGAACATAGAGAATTTGGAAGACTGCAAGAGAAAAAATGCTAATGTATGAAATAGCTCTTAGAGTAGCCATGATTTTCTCAGCAGCAACTGTCTAAAGCAGAAGGCACAGTGGTATTATAATCAAAATGCTGACAGAAAGTAAAAATCTGTGAACCAAGAAGGCTCTACCTTGGTCTTCTAAAAGGAATGAGAAAAAAATACTTTTCCAGACCAGTAAATAAGTAAAAGCCTAAGGAAATCATTACCATTGAATTGGCTGTAAAACATATCTTCATATGAAAGAATGTTAAATAACATCATAGAATTATAAGAAAATGTAAAACTCCCTGATAAAGTTGAAAAAAACAAATATACAATATTTTAATGGTAGAACATAAATCACTATTTTTCCCTTTATTTTTAAAATATTTATTGCACAAATTTGTGAGGTACATGCATACAGTATGTAATGACAAAATCATTTTTATTTACTTAATATTTATATGTAAAATATAGAATATTTATACAGTACAGGGAAATGTATCAATAAATGTACAAAAAAGTGATGATCAGTTATGGTCCTTAACATTTCTGTCTCATTTTTACCTTTTTTGTCTAGACTCTTTAAGATATTCTCCTTGTGATTCACAAAATATAAAATTTGTTATTGTGAGCTATACTCAGCACATTGTACTGAGTAACTATACAATGTATTTCTACCTAATTGTGTTTGGTACATTTTATACAGCCTCCCTCTATACTCCCACTTTGTACCTTCCTCTAGGAATCTATGTTAGTTTCTAATAAGCTTTTATACTATATCCATGTATAAGAGAGAATGTGATATTCAACTTCTTGCATCTGACTTATTTCACTTAACATAATGGTCAAGTCTATCAAATGTACTGAAAATGATAGGAAATATTTTCCTTATAGCTGTGATTTTACAAATATTCAGTAATTTCTTTTTCCATCTATTTAGTGATGGGCATCTAGGTTGATTCCATATCTTATCTATTGTGAATAAGAAAGCAATAGGCCTGGCCATGTAGGTAGCTTGGACAGACTGAAATAATTACCTCGGCAATATACCCATGTGACTGTTAAGCATGAATGTCAACTTAATTGGATTAGAAGCATCTAGGAGATTAGTATGGCACACATGTGTATATACCTGTGAGAGAATTTCTACAGAGTACTATACTAAGGCAAGTGAGGAAGGAATTGTGTTGAATGTAGAGAACACCTCCCATAGACTGTAAATCCAGATAGAATAGAAGGGATAAAAGAGAGATCCAGCTAAAACAGGCATTACCTGTTTCTGTGCTTCTTGTGCACTATGATATGAGCTTTTCTGTTCTGTCTAACTCTCCTGTGTTGGAGGGAAACCTCTGAAATCATGAACCAAGATAAAACTTTCTTGTCTAATTTGTATTGCCAGAAACACTTTCAAAATGATAAGGAAGCTAGCTACCACCACTGAAAAAAATTAAACAAAGAAAGAGATAGAAAAAATCTCAAATAAATGAAGCTAGAAATGAGGGAGGGAACATACAGGATCATGTGAGACTAGAACGAAAAAGATGTAAACAGAGGGGAGAGCTACAAAGAATGGATAAATTTTCTAGTTACATACAGCCACGAGGACTAAATCATGAAGAAAGAGAAAATCAGAGTAATACCAATAATGGATAATGACGTTTAAGTAGTAATAAGCAACCCCTAACAAAGAAAATTCTAGGGTGAGATGGCTTTGCTAGTGAATTCTATCTAAAAAAAGACTAAATGCCAATCCTTCTGCCTCTGTTTCCAAAACATTAGATCTAAGGGAATACTTCCAAAATTATTTTATGAAATATCTTTATATTGATAGAAATGCAAGATGAAGAGACAAATGAAAAGAAAACCACAGGCAAATAAACCACACAAAAGTATCTTCAAAAATCATCAACAATCTACTAATATGATAAAGTCAAGAACATATTAAAAAACGTAACCCACCATGAGCACATGGGATTCAGCCTAACAGTGTAAAGATGGTTTGACATGTATCAATCAATCAATATAATTTATCACATTGATGGGATGGAATGACCAATAAAAATCACATGATCACCTTAAAGTGCACAAAAAGTATTTGACAAAATTTAAATTCTCATTAGAAAAGCAGAACAAAAAACCCATAGAGAAAAACATCCTAGTACTAAGACTCCTGATTACAAAATACATTATAAAGTATAGTAATTAAAATAGCATGATATTATAAGGAAGACATAGTATATAATATAAAGGAATAGAATAGAGAACCTCCTAAAAAGTCATGCATTTGTGGTCAAGTTATTTTCAGTAAAAGTCCTCTAAATACACAACTGTCTTTTCGACACATAGTCCCAGGAAAACTGGGTATCTGCATGCCCAAAACAAATAACTGACAGTGGACTTGTACCTTACATCAGATAAAAAATAAACTCGAAACAGCTTTAAAACTTAGACCTCAGACTTGAAAACTGGAAAAATCCTAGAAGAAAACTTAGATGAAAAGTTTCTTTACATTGGCCATGGCATTTGTTTCTATAAGATACCAAAGAGCAAAGGGAACAAACTCCAAAACAGTCAAGTGGGACTACATCCAAGTAAAACTATTCCATATACAAAGGAAAGAATAGAATGTAAAGGCAAGTTAAGGGATGCAAGAAGTATTGCAGGCTATATATCTAACAGGAGGTTGGTTTACAAATTAGATCAGGAGGTGCTGAAGAAATGGCTCATAGGTTAAGAGCGCTGGCTGCTCTTGCAGAGGTTCAGGGTTCAATTCCCAGGACCTACATGGCAGCTAGCAACTGTCCATAAGTACAGTTTGAGGAGATCAGATGCCCTCTTCCGATCTCCATAAGCATTGCATGACATGGGTGCACTTACATACATGCAGGCAATACACTCGTACATATAAAATATAAGTAATAAATAAAATATTTTAAAAATTATATTAGGAACTCTAGAAATCAACTGTGATAAAATAAAGAAACTACAAATGAAGAAAGTTGTGGGGATAGGAAAAAAGTGTTCAGTACTTTATACAGCTAGATATCATTAAGAATTCCTTGTGTACCATTCTACACGAGGTCACCAATAGTTTATATTCTGCAAAACATTTCAAAAAGTTAGAAGTAAAGACTCTGAAATATTTGACTATAGAAAAAAAAATAAATGCTTGAGGAGTTAGGTATGTTTAATCAATGTTAATTAACTATTATATAATGTTTATACATATTAAAATATTACATTTTACTCCTATGCTAAGCACAACTTACACTGAATAATTTATTAGTTAAAACTAGTTAAATAACAAAAGGCATGTATAATATAATTCCATTTTTCTAAGGTATATGTAATTATTAGTCTCACAGAAGGAAAAGATACAATAGTGGTTACCAAGTCTGGCAGGCAGGAGTAATTTTTTTTCTTCAGTGGATATAGTATTTCAGTTATTCTAGATGAATAAATTCTACAGATACACCATAGAATACAATGCCTATAGTTAATATATCATTTTATACTTTCAAATTTGTTAGAGGGTACATACCACATTAAATGCTTTTAACCACATAAAAATAAAGGGACAAATATGAAGGGGCTCATTTTATAATACCTCAGCTAGAATGCATATGAGGCCCTGAATTAAGTGTCCAGAACCCAAAAAAAATTGAATGGGGGGGAAGGTGATATTCATGCAATACAATTTGAAGACTTAAGGAGTAAACTGTATTATGCCTTTATGCAGTACATTGGGTAGGTGGCAGCCTAGGAAGCACCATTTCATGACTATTATGAAGGGAAGAAGATATATACTTATTGCTTGTCACATTTGGCCTTTCACTATTAGATATTTATTTGCTAATTTCTTAAGTTGCGTAGTGCTTAGAGTAGTATAGTTTTGACCAGTATTTGCCAACACTCTGCTAAAAGCAAAACTCCACAAGATTGGACACAGTGGGACATCTGGAAATAAAAGACAGAACCAAAGACAAATACTGCTAATTGCAGACTACAAGTCCCTCTGGGTACCATAGCTAGGGATATTACTATTTCTAATTCATTGTGAGCCTGAGAACCTAAAGCAAAGCTCTTATCCAGGCATTCTTCTAGATATAATTTGCTAGTACTTTTGAAATAAACTCTTCAGTCACTTCACAGCTTCACAGTTGATTCAAAATGCAAAGCTACAAAAAAATCTTTATATTCCAAGAATAAAACACAAATGAATCCTGGAAAGTAGGGAGATACTATAGTTCAGATTTTCTAGGAATGGACAAAAAGTCATTTAAAATTAGATTACCATATTCTGTGGTGAATGTACCGTTTTCCCACCCCCAGGCTTCACTCAGCCCACAAGTCATCAGCAGAAGGTAAATTAAAGTTAAAAAGAAACTTTTAAGGATTTTAGGACTAAATACACGTGGCATTCTCTTTAGTCTAAAGGTAAATGTTTCCAGGGGACAAATGCTATCATTTTGATGATACAGGTGTTTAACATGTAATTGAACAAAACACAGTATGTATTTACCTCTCTCACAAATGCTGCAATATTTACCTTTAGCAATTTACAACTTCCAGCAATCTATACATGTCTACATGTAAGGAAAGTATTTGTTTTGACTATTTGGGGCATTTCATCATAGAAAGGCAGAACAGAGATTTTGAACTGAATTATTTTTAGAAGGATAATGCCAGAACCCTTCATAATTCTAAACATAGGATACCAGATCAAGCTCAGGGATATGTTCAAGATAGCTTTTCAGTTTGTTGATTTGCTTTGATAAATGTGTGAAAATATAGTAGCATTCTAGATACTTAAAAATATTCTTTGAAAATTTCAGGAATGAGTAATTGTGAAATTTGATAATTTTTACATTTCATTCACCTCTCTTATTTCACTTCCTCCCTCTAGATCACTTATTCTTCTCAATAAATCCCTTTCCTATTTTCAGTCCTTAGAAAAGTAATTCATGGTACCAGAGAGATAACTCAGAAGACCCGCCCGGATTTGATTCCTAGCACTCACATGGTGGTTAACAACCATCTGTAACTCCAGTTCCAGGGAATCTGACACCATCTTCTGATTTCCTTGGGCATTGCACCACACTGGTTTACTTATACACATGCGGGCAATATACTCATACATGTAAAAAATAAAAATAAAATGAATAAAATTTTAAAAAGTAATTCACTGAGTTTAATGTGGTTTGCTTACTGAGCTCAGAACTGGGCAGAGACATTTCATTTTTTTGCAATTCACAACAGTTAATGCAGAGATTCATAACTGGTCAAAATGCTGAAAACAAATGATTTTTGAGTGCTCTGCTTGAATGGGGCATTTATATCAACTCCTAAGGCTCAGGGAACCTCATGAAAGATGGGACAGAAAGAATGTAAGAACCAGAGGATGTGAGGAAATGCTATGGAATGCTGTCTTATAGACATGTCATAATCATTGCATTCATAAATTCATAGAAGCCGTGGATACTTGCCCAAGTCCTATACAAGAGCAAGCCACTTAATGTTCCACCATGGACCCGAGAGGGGTTCATAGGGCCCCCTGCTAGCTGAGGAGCTATTTGCCATTAATGGCTCCTAGAACATTTTTCCTCTTTTATCTGTTCATGAGGGGATGCATGAACAACCAACATTCTTTATCAGATTACAAAACAATTGATGATGACTAAATAGAAGTCATTGATTCAAATTTACAGCTTTTAAATTTTTTGAAAAGCAATTGCCTGATTTTCTGCTTCAGGAAGGACTTAGATGATGTTATGGATGTATAATATAGGCCATTTATCTCTTAGCCAGAAGTTGACCAAATATTGGAACAAATCAGTCTACCCAAAGTAGATGTGCTATCACAATCATTGCACTGGGGATAACCATTTGCAGTGCTCTATCATTTCAAAATGTACAAGGTTACTGTTCCATTGATGAAGATGGATTAAGATAGGTGTTATACAGAGGCTTGCTTCACATTTTTTTCTCCACATATATTTTCTGTATCTGAACATGAGTTAGGACTAAATTCCTCTAAGCGACATGACTTTTATTCTTAGCAATCAGTGTTGCTGTTAAAGTCCAGAATCCAGCTCTGGGGTCCAATGAAGTCTAGATTTTGAGGCTTCAATCACACTTAAGTTCCTGCCTCTGTTACACACTGAGTCTAGGCATTTTTTGTCCCTGAATTTCTTGTGCATTTGAAAAGTATGAAGGAAAGGATCAGAAGTGAGAGATTATGGAAAGCCACATAGCAACATCAGCAATGACATAATTTATTATCTTTAGTCTATATGTAAAATAACTTTTGGTCTTGGGATAAAGTACTTGATTCCTGTTCATATGTTCTTGTGATAGTGCCCCTAGGGGGTCTCAGAACCTGACTATGACATGTTTAAAGTCAGTATGCAATCTGCCTATAGAATTCTCGAGTGCTTCTTAGTGTATAACACTGGCTTACTTGTTCATATTCATACGTGAAATACCTAGAACATTTTCTGATGTCTATGACATTCACCCTCAGACATTTATCACTTGCCTGGGAGTTACAACTATAGAATCTTTCAACTAAGATGTAACAGCAGTGTTCACACTATGATGAAGAAGAACAACAGAATACAGACAGATCTCCAACATTTAGCTTGCAGTTTGCCTAATTGAATGTCCTTTGCCTCCAGTGGTAGCAAAATCCATATGCCACCTACTTCCAACAAACCAAAAGGGTTACCAAATTCAGTTGAATTCCTCATTCTCATGAAGCTTTCTTAAGAACTGAAGCCATATTCAGAGGCAGTGTTGAGACAGTCACATTCAAGGGAGAAGGCAACTAGCTACCTTGTTTTGATCAGAACAACCTCCTCAACAATTCTCATCTTTATAACTTGAGGGAGCTGGTCAAGATGGTCCATTACATCAATGCAATGGTATACAAGGTTTGTGCCATGCACTGAAGATTTTGTGGGTTTCCATATTTCTAAATGGATCTGACATAAGATGAAGTTTCACAGTCACTGGTGGCTTCCTATTGTAATTGGCATATTTGTATCAGCAGAAATTTGACAGAAAGACTGCTTGAGACTGCCACTGGGGACAGGGATAATTATGATAAATGGTACACAGTTCCCAATTAGAACCTAAATATGCCACCTGGCAAACTCTCCTTTATTTCTGGAAAAAGATTGCAGTGTAAAAAACAAAATTTCTGTAGCTTTTTTTCCTTGGGTGGGGGGTGCAGAGGCAACTCATCAGTTACAACTTGACCTCTTATTTCCAATGCCCCCATAAGCAAGCAAGTTAAATGGGTAAAAGAACAGCTTGGTAATTGAGCCTGTAACAAAATCACACCCTGACATTGGTTCAAGACCACTTAGGGAGGTGAGATACATTGAGAGGAGAAAAGTTCTTCACCTTCTAATTTTGTGAAATACCACCAGTTCTTTCTCAATCATCCTAGGACTGAATGATTAGAGCTAGAACAGGCAGGTTGCTAGTCCCAGATACCCAGCCCATTGTGAAGGTGGATATTAAAGGGTGATATGATCTTCATGTGTTGCTCTCTCTGTTCTTTAATATTTCCACCCAAAGAATGATGTGATATTTTAGCACTTTTCATTCAGTTCCTCCATAGTCCCGTTGGCTAATATGATAAATGTATTTGCATGAAAGTGTTAATGAAAGATAATGAAAATTCATTTTGATTTTTAAGATTTTTTTCCCTGTATTTTTGATGAGTCTTCCATGCCATAACATAAGCAAAGTAAGAAATATCTGGAGATTTCTGATACTGCATTAAGCACTGTAAATGTCAGTATTTTAAGAGAGAGGATTTTTCACTGTCTTCCCCAGCTACTCAAGGCTCAGCTACTTAAGAGGTGCCCTAGTTACCCCAATTCATGTGTCACCCTCCTCTATCCCCATCAAGCAGAAAGCAAACAAAATTTAACCTGGTTAACCCTGCAGCTTTCAGTACCCAAAGCCTTGAAATTGAGAGTGAAGAAAGTGTTAATTTAATTTTTTTAGCCTCATGTTCCCCTCTCCTAGCACTTCTTTGCTATTTAAAAAGAGACTTGACATTTCTAATTAGGAAGTTTTACATTCAGGCAAGAGGAATTTACCCCCAGCTGGGAAAACATGGCTTAGTAAGAGTTTGACATCAGACCTCATTGATTTGAAGATTATCTCCAGTTTGAGACGGCAGAGCCTATGGGAGCCTGGGGAGGGGAAGCAAATGTGGGAAAGTGTGTGAAAATGCATTATTTGACTTTTGGGTTAGGTGGATAAAATCCAGAAAGCATTTTTTAAAAAAAATTTGTCCTGCTGCAGACTTCTTCTTCTAACTTCCCTTTTCAATAATTCAGAATCCAAACTTGGTAAAGGAATGACAAGGAACTTGACTACAGTCATTTGCCTAATCCTGCATCACTTTTACCTGACCAATAAAATGGCTATTTCTTTTTGGTTTTCAGTGACTGGAAGTTGTGTCAGATGTGTGAATTTGATGAGGAAAGTACTCCGAAAGTGAATGATCTTGCCTTACTCTATTTTGTGCTGCTGTAACAAAGTATCATAAGCCTAGTGGTTTATCAACAATGGGTATTTATTCCTCACATTTCTGTAGTCTGGAAAGTCCAAGATCAATGTGTCATCAGATTCAGAGTTTTGCAACAGCCCATTCTGCATCCCAGAAAGCAATGCTATGTCTTGGATAGGATGTACTTTATGCCGTTATATAAAAGATGGGACGAAAGGGAAATAGGGTCTACTTGGTTGCTTACAGCTATTTCATAAGATTCCTATTCTTCATTGTCTCGTAACATAGTAAATGCCTAAAAAGCCTATCTCTTATTACTATTATATTAGAAATAGCTTTAACATCAGTTTTGTTGCATACATTAACACTAGAACAGAGTTTGCGTTTTCTCCGAGAACAAGTAGTAATCTTAAAAGTATGATTATCAGAAAGCCTGACTCCAAATTGGAAATTTTTATATAATCTACTTCACTTGATTTCTTCCCTTTGTGCATGTGTGATATAACAAGATTTCCCATAAAGTCCCTCTATGACTTATAGAAATTGTATAATTCCCTTTATGTTTTTATTGAATTGCTGTGTCTTGAATTATCCAGAATGCCTCATGAGAGGGTGTAAGTTCCACATTCCAAACCCTTTAGCCTGGGTATTCAGGGAAAGTCCAAAGTGATGATAATGGTTCTTTTTCCACATCTTTCTGGAGGCTACTCTACTTTCCCTTGGAACCACCCTGTTATATTTGTGACCCTAAGGTCACAATGAACATTGAAATCAGCAGTTAACTTTATATTGAGCTCCACTGAATAGCTGTTATTCAGTGGACTGTGCTTCTTCAACTTCTAAAAGTTGCAACATCGCCCAACTCCATTACCTTAAAATTACCCTGTAAATTCTCAAGTCATTAGGTATGTAACTCAGGAACCTGCTTGATATTCTCTCCCTGTCCCTCTCCCTCCTCTCCCTCCTCTCCCTCCTCTCCCTCCAGTCCTCCCTCTTCCCCCTCTCCCTGATCCTCTCCTTCTCCCTCTCTCCTGTCTTCACAGGATCTCATGTGATCTGAGCTGTTCTTGGACTCATTATATAGTTGTGTAATCTTCCACCTTCCATTTCCAGAGCATTGGGATTAGAGGTGTATCCCACCATGTCAATTTTTTTTTGTGTGAGGCGGTACTGAGAATCAGTTTTGGGACTTTGCACATACTACACAAGCACTCTACAAAGTGAAACATACCCAGCTTGATTTTGATATTTTATGAGATTTTGCCAGCCCCTTAAGACAGGACTTATAAAGTCTGCACTTTGGTTTGCTTTTGAAGTGATCTTATATGATCATAGAAGTTAGGGTATTCATGTCTTTCTAAAAGCTTATCTTAACTTTTACATAAGTGAAGTGACAGGATTGCCATCTAGGTCTCCAATAAATCCTGAAATTAATTTCATTCATATATATA
>NW_008339433.1:335066-340576 GCF_000622305.1 Nannospalax galili
AATACATAAAGTTTTCTATAGCTTGTACCTAGGCTTAAACTGATCAGCATAAAAGTAGAAAAGAGTTTATATATGACAAAGTGCCTTACAAGTACATTTTAAGATGTAATATTCTTGCCTTTGAGTTGTAGCTTTAAACAGTTAAAGCGGGGCTGGAGAGATGGCTCAACGGTTAAAAATACTGGTTGTTCTTGCAGAAGATCCAGGTTCGAATCCCAGCACCCACATGGCAGCTAACAACAACTGTCCGTAACTTCAGTTCCAGGGGATCTGACAGCCTCTTCTGTCCTCTGCGGGCATTGCGTGACACGGGTGCACTTACCTACATGCAGGCAATACACACATACACATAAAATAAAAATAAAAATAAAATATTTAAAAAAAATAAAGAAACAGTTAAGGCAGTGTTAAATTTTATATGGAAGAGAACACAACTGAGAAAAATTAGTTTAGAGTGTTTTTATTGATATTAAAGACTTAGATGTTCTTTCAGCAAAATTAAGTAAATAGCTGCCTTTATTTCTTCTAAACAGGACCAACTTAGGCCTAGACAATAAAATTGCTGAAGTTAAAACAAGTTAGCCAAGTAGAAAAAGTAGACTGAGTGACCCAACACAGGACTTATGGCATTTTATTTTTTATTGTAAATTTTTCATTGAAATTTTGTGTATTTCATGCAGAACATCTTAATCATCTTTATACCTCTTCCCTATTGGCCAACTCACATAGCTCCAGCACTGGATTTCATGCATTCCGCCATTTTGTTAAGGCCTATTGAGTCAAGTTAGTTTCCCTATATGTCCCTCAGTGCAAGTTCATTCACTGAAGTCTACTCAGTCAGCCTATCTAGAGTTTCTCCCTTTAGGAAAATCAGCTCTTGCTTACCCAGCAGTAATCAGCTGCCAATAGTTCTTCAGCTAAGATTGGAGCCTGCTGCCCATTTCCATAAGTTTTGTGCTGGGTGTTGTCTGCTTGAGTTTGCACGGGTCTTGTGCGTGCTGATACCATTGGTGTAAGTTCATATGAGCAAGGTACCAGGTGCCTATAAAATTCTGTTTCTTTATGGTCAGCCCCCTCCTCCCCAGATCTTACTTTTCTGCCTTCTCTTCTGCAACAGTTCCTGAGCCCTGGGTGGGTGGAATTTAATATGAGACTCCTGTCTAAGGACCTATACTCTACAGACTCTTATTCTCTACTCTTTGGTCATTTGTGTCCTTCTGTGTTCATGGCCCTCTGTTGTAAGAGGGAAGTTCATTGATGAGAATTGAGAGATGCATTAGGATTTTCTCTACCCCTTGTTCCACTTCTTCTGCTAGTCTTAGTATAGAGGTTCCATTGTAGATGTGACACTTAGGGTTGGGAAATTCCCAGACAATCTCTGTTTGTCATCAGTTGTGGAACTCTAATAATCCTCTCTCTGTTGCAAAAGAAGTTTCTTTGATGAGTGGTGGCTGGGATGCTTGTCTGGATCTCAAAATCTGATAGACATCAAAGTTCAAGGCAGACTATAGAGCAATATCAAGTGAAACAAACAGAGTTGGGGTAGACATGAAAAGTGAGGAGCTGGGAAAGTAAGGAGAAGGAAGGTCAATATAAGAAACAACAAAACCATCAGAGAAGTAAATAAAGTGGAAAGGGAAAATTGAGAAAGAGGTGATCCTCAGTAGTAAGAAGAACAGAGAAAAGGAGCTAGTGAACTGACAGTCAATCACTTAGTAGCCTGGAATAACAGGCAACAAGAGAGGTAGACAAAAGACCTACCTCAAAGCACCGGGGCCATGTGACAGAGTACTGAAGTAGCCTCATAGTTTTTATGTAATTTTTTTTTAAAACAAAGACCCATTTTTTAACTGCACATGTTGAGACGGAAATAATTTAAAGCTTTCTTCTGGAATGTGGACTGAAATGTTCGGTGAAAAGCAGTTCCTGGGAGAGCTTTTGTCATCTATTTTGTTTCTCTTCCTGAAATGATGATGTCCTGATCTACTGTTTAGAATACAATGAGCACTTATTAATGCTGAACAAATAAATACTTTCTTATAAATTATGTGCAATGGCATTAAAATGTTCCTCAGCATTAAGAATGAAAATGGAGATGATTGTGGTAAGTAGGATCAGACACGCACAGAAAGAAGTACCACACGATCTCACTCATCTGTAAAATGTGAAAAAGGTAATATTTTTAGGAGTTTAAGAAAGTGGTTATAGGGGATAGAAAGAGTAGCGAGGAGAAAAGGAGGGATGATTTGAACAGTAGTTCCTGAGTTACAGTTAGATGGAAGCAAGAAACTCTGGTTTGCACAGTAGTATGAGAAGAATGAACATCAGTGTGCTGTACATTTCAAAAAAGCTAACAGAAAATGTGTAAAATATTTTAACATGAAGGAATGACAAATATTTGAAGTGAGGCATGGGCTAAGTACCCTGATCTTATCATCACATAATAATTTACCTTTTCTGATGGCTAATCTTAGTTGTTACCTTCACTGGATCTAGAATTAACTAAAATATTAAGGGCTTTTTCATCTGATTATTTGAAGGAGAAGAATCTAAATTTGGCAGCACCTGCTTGTGGACATGGGAGAGGGAAGCTTTTGCTTTTTACTTCCTTCCTTTACTCTTCTGGCCAATTTATTATCCTGTCCCTGTGGTATTCCTTTGTGGATATTAGAACCAGGTTCTTTGGGCTTCCAGTATACACAGAAGACCAGCAGTTCTCCAGGAATCCTCCAGGCCTTCAGCATCCCGTTAAGAATGTTGAGACACAGAACTCATCAAATGAGCAACTACTGGATTCTTGGCCTCCCCAGTGTGAGAGGGCCATTGTTGGACTACCCTGGGCCATATCATGTAAGTTAACCTAATAAATCCCCTTTTAACATATATATATGTATATATATTTTCTATCCATTTTCTGCCTTTAGAGAACATTTAAAAATTTACATTTAAAAAAGCTGGAAGAATGGATTTAAAATTTTATGTCACAAACAAATGGAAATTTTTAAGGTGAGAGATTTATCTAATTAAACAGTCTAGTTGTATGAAAGTATCACATGGAATTCCATAGATATGTATAGTTTTGTGCTTAAGAAAAATGAATTAAATTTTGAAAAGATGTTTACCTCATTCAGTAACAGGACTTTATTTTCCACCTATAAGTAACTAAGTCCATGAAAGGAAGCTTACAAAAGCCCAGTATTTCCACTCTATGATGGTGCTAAGCTCATCTTCAGATCAAAATGAATATTTGTTATATGATTGAAAATGAACATACATAAAAGTTCAAACTGGATCCTGTGTGCTTTGATAAGGTAGCTGCTTAGATATAATGTATCACATTCTTCTCCCTAGTATTCTGAAAATGTAAGGACAACGGAGGATCACATAAAGTTTTCCAATTAGTAAGTCAGAAGGTGAGGATGACATATATTTATTGAGGAAAAAAGAACATCTTTTTTTCTTAGAAAAATATAGAATTTTACTATCTCGGAATCCTATTACATTGTAACTGTGGTGGTCAGAGTTGAAATATGATTTAATTTAAGTTTGATTTCTACAGGATACAATATGAACATGTTTATAAAGTATGCATATAGATCCAGTATTTGGGGGCCATGGTTCACAGGAGTTGCAAATATTCCATTAATGATCACTATATTCTAACAATTTGCTTTGGTGGTAAATAACATCCACTATAGTTTGGAAGAACTAGAGGATGAGGATTCTAATTAGAACTAAATCATTAATCTAAAATAATCATATGCTTGCCCTTTTGGGATGGTGAGCAAACATGGTAAGCAAGCTTCCTATTTTCTCTGTTGAGGTGAAAATCAATCAGTCTGAAGGGAAGGTGGCAAAACTATATAGTCGGCTGAACTTTTCTTGGAGGCTTCATATTTCCCTTTCCCTTCCTGTTCTCTGCCCCTAGAAGTATACCTCTCTTTCCCACTCTTGATACCCTTCTGCTTTCTACCTGCTTTCCTTTATTAACCAGGAAACAACTTGTTAACTTTATATTCACTACATTCCTAGTGTGATGGTTTTCTGCCAGGTGTTATTTTCTGTTCACTTCTGATCAAATCAATGACTACTGAGCATCTACTGTACAAAAGGTGCTAAGTGGACTAGATTTAGCAGATATAACAATTAAATAGTCATGGTCACACCCGTCAGAAACCAGCAAATTTCTTAAATGAGAGAGAAGGATGACAAGGTCTAGGCTTACTCAGAAACCGAAACAAAAGACAGTGAAGCATTCTACAAGTAAAATATCATGTGAGTATCTAAGAAGTTGACTGCTTTAAAAAATGCTTAGAAGTGGGTTATGCTTGAATTCAACCCTTGAGAGCTTACTATCTAGAAAATGCAGATGTAGAAAGGCATTTGGATTGAACTTTCAGCATTTCATGTGCCTACGTCTAAAGTAAGTTAAAGCATGCTATAGATGATCATACGAACAAAGTTTTAAAAAATAATTCATCTTTGACAACTTCATACATTCATGCATTCTGGTCACACTCAACTCCCGTACTTCTCTTATCATCCCCCCTTCCCCAGCAACAGCCCTTCTTCCTGCCTATTGCTCATTCCATTTTCATGTCTTTTGTTTTGGTTTTTGTTTGATTTGTGACCCACTGGTTCTCACCAGGGCCACTTGAGCCTGTGTGTGAGGCTACCCAATGAAACATGAGGAACTCACTAGTGGTTAAACCACTGAAGACAATTACTTCCTTTTCCTCAGCAGTTTTCAAATGTCATTAGCTCCTCTGAGTGTGCGGGTCCCCATGAGTCCCTCCCCATCTGTGACTGAATGTTTAGGGACTCAGTCTTGTGCAGACTCTATATAGGCAATAGTAATTGTTGTAAGTTCACAAGTGTCACAACTATATAGTACCCATTAGACAGCCTTTCATGGGCCTCCTACCTATCACTTGGGTCTTACAGAAAGAGATATTTAGATTTTAACTTTTAAAGGACAGGAATTTATCAACTGATTTTGAAGAAAAGAGTTCTAAATTAAGAATACATGACTGATGGAACTAACAAAGTTAGGTGAAAATGTGGGAAACTGAGGTCTGGGAAACAGTTACAAACTTAATGTAACTATTTAGATAATATGTGGGAGAGAAGATAGAATGTGGAACACTAAAAGAAGATGGGAGAACCAGAGGGGTTGAGCAAGCACAAGGAAACAGAGCTCATATGAACTCACAGCAGAGGTGACAGCATGGGCAAGTCCTATGCAAGCTCAAACCAGACAGACTCCTAGAACAGAGAAGGAGAAATGGATAAGAAATCCCAACCCAACCTAAGGAACTTTTGGAAACTGATGGCTGCTGGGAGGGGAAAGACAGTGTCTTATAGGAATGGAACTCTTGGGGTTGGCAGTTGATGAACCCACACTGAAGGATATTCAGGGATGCAGATGTAAATCAGACTCTATAGGCCATATATACACATATATGTATAAATACACATTACACATATATATCTATATATCTATATCTATA
>NW_008339433.1:340822-348470 GCF_000622305.1 Nannospalax galili
TATACACATTACATTGGGCAGGGGGCAGTTGGGGAAGATGGGGAGGATAGGGGCAGGGATCTAAACATCATCAAACTATATTTTATGAAAATCTCAAAAATTTAATACATTTTTTAAAAAGATGGGAGAGGAATATTTACAGAATTGTAATCAACTCCTTAAAGGTGGTAGATGAATGGAAGCTTAAACATGACATCATGATGTCAATTCTGATCATTCTGTGCGAATGTTACCTCATAGATCAACGTTGGAATCACTGGAGCAGTTTGTTGGAGAAAATAGGTGATGGGATTAGGCTGAAAGCTGCTAAATTTGTTACTTGGACATTCAGTTGGAAATATTTTGAAAGCAGATAGAAATGCATGCAAGAAGATAGTCATAGGAAAAACAGATGTGATTTGTGATATCACTAGAATAAATGGCCTATTTTGTAGAGAAACAACTGAGAGCACTTCCTTGTGTAATGGAAATAGAAAGGAACAAAGCTCAAAAGGGATATCAAGTAACAGCCATCAGAGATTTGATGATCAGTGAATACACATAAGTCCATATGTTCCTTGAGACCAGGATTTTGCTATATTCATTCTTTTCTTCAGCATAGTAACTTTGAAGAAATACTTGTTAAATGAACAAACAAATGAATGTCATAGACCCCAATGTTGAAGACTCTACATTGCTACCAAGGACAAGTGCTGTTGAATGTCTGAAGTCACATAGAACTGAACCTGGTAATTGCAGTGGAGGTAGTTATAAAGAGATCATTCACTGTTGATCTGTTAAGAGTAATAGCTGTGGATAGGTGAGGGAAAAATCAAATTAGATCAGTTTGAGTAGTAAACTGGAACTCGACCCAAAGAAATGGAACTATTAGTCAAAAAGACTTGGTTAAGTTTTATTAATGGAAATTTTATTAAAGGAGAGTTACATTTACATTAAAATTTAGAAAAAAACTTTATTTCTTTGAGAATTTCCTACAATGCATTTTTGATCATATTAATCCCCTCCCCAGCCCTACCCACTCAACTTTCTGTCCCCTTCAAATAAAATCACTTAGTCAAATTTGTTCTGTCCAAAAACTTTTGAGTGTGTGGACATATCCTGGAGTGTGATCAGTGATCAGGGGCCACATTCTTAAAGAAGACTTAGTATCCCTCTCCTAAGTAGCCCTCAGTCACCAATAGCTCCTTGGGTAGAGTTAGATATTTTGCCCATCTTCACTTTCTTTGATGGGATTTTGTCTTTCTTGAGCTTACACAGCTCTTGTGAACTCTGTCATAACTGCTTTGAGTTCATAAGTGTACCTGCCCTGATGTGTTCCCAAAACATGGTTTTCTTAAACTCATTTACCACCTCTGGCTCTTACAATCAATTTAAAAAATATTTTATTTGTTATTTTTATTTTATATGTATGAGCATTATGCCTGCATGTAGGTAGGTACACCTATGTCATAAAATGCCTGTGGAGGTCAGAAGAGGATGTCAGATCCCCTGGAACTGGAATTACAGACAGTTTTTAGCTGCCATGTAGGTGCTGAGAATTGAACCAGGGTCATCTGCAAGAGCAGTCAGTGCTCTTAATCACTCAGCTACCTCTCTAGCCCCAGGCTCTTACAATCTTTATGTCCCCTCTTTCACAATGATCCCTGAGCCTTGGGAGGGGATGATGTGATATAGGTGCCCAGGTTAGTGTTGAGTGTTACACAGTTTCATATTCTCTGCAGCTTGAGCAGTGGTGGATCTTGACATCTACTGCCAAAAGAAGCTTCTCTGATGAGAGGTGTGAGAGATGCACTGATCTATGAGTATGCTATGTTATAGGAGTCAAGTTTATGCTATCCTCACTGAGCATAATTCTACTACTAGGGTCTATGACCTAGGTAGTCACAGGTTCTTGTTCACATTACGTTTTAATATCTTTTGATATTAGATGCTTTGCTGAATCCTAGAAAGTTTTAAAAATAGTCAACTACATTCGCAAGCAAAGGAGATGGGGTTCATTTTTTTTTAATGGCTGAATGTGTATGGAGGGAGGGTCCACCTGACAAAGACGGGGGAAGAGCTGAGAGTGGCAGAGGAGATTCAAACATTGGCTTTTGTAGAGGACACTTCTCCCTCTGAAAAAATAAGCATAAATAAAAGGCAATAATGGTAAACATAGTATTGGAATGTTTTGAAGTTAGATAACTTACAGTTGAGTTTATTTGAATTGGCTGTGTCTTTTGGTCTTAGAGAAGTAGATAGAAGTCATTTGCTGAAGTTTAAAGCTTGAGGGTTTTAGAAAAATGAAATATCTTTCACTTGTTACCTTGTAAATAAGTCCAAGTAGGCTTGAGTGGTAATAACTAAAAGGATGCAATAATAAGGTCTGAAGGTTTATTTCAGTTTGAAAATAAAGGATAGGGGTAAAAATTGCATTAGTGAGCTTTCTACCATTACAAAAATATCCAAGGAAGTTAAATAACAAGTGGGAAGGCTTGATGGGCTCATGACTTTAGAAGTTCTAGTCTATGATAATGTCTCACTGCCTGCTTTGGACCTTGCTTGAAGAAACAAATCAGAGAAGAAATGTGTGGTGTTGCAAAATCTTTCACTTCACCAGTGAGGAAGCAATGCTACTCAAGAAGAGGAAGAGACCTGGGTAACTGAAGGCTCTTTGAACATACATTCAACAACTTAAGGCCCTCAAATAATGCCCCACTTTCTAAAATTTCAATCACCTCCCAATGACATCACCCAGAAGACCAAGGCTTTAATGCACGAGCCTTTAAGTGACACATCCGGAGCATACAAGAAACATATTTTGATAATCACATACCCTTCCATGACAATATTTAGCTTACTAGAAGTCAGAAGGAAGTACATGGGCATCTAAACTATCTAACTATACAATTTACTTCTGGAGCATCATGTTTGAAACACAAAGGTAAGTAATTTACATAGCCAAATACACATAACTAGAGAGGTCATATAGCCTAAAGAAAAACCTACATCTACTTTTTCACATATATATCTTCTTGTATGTATAGATAAGTATAGCAGTCACCACTCATCACAACTCATCAAAGAAGCTACTTTTTGTAACAGATGGAGACTATTAAAAAATTCTACAACTGTTCACACACAGAGAATAAGTGCCTGTGAGATGCCCAGCTCTAAGTGACACATCTAAAATGGATGCTATATACCTAAGGTTCATGGAGCATAGTGGAATAGGGAATACTAATGCAGCTCTCAACTCTCACCAGTGAGGCTTCCTCATACAACAGAAAGTGATGAACACATAAGGCCACAAACACCAAAAATGTAGAGAATATGAGACTGCAAAGTGTATCCCTGCATAAGACCCATATTAAAGCTCACCTACTCAGAGCTCATGGTCCATTGTGGAACAGGGGGCAGAAAGATTGTAAGAGCCAGGGGTGGTGCATGACCATAAAGAAACAGAGTCCTCCAGGCTTCTGGGAAGTTGCTCATATGAACTTACAATGGTGAAAGCATACACAAGACCTATGCAATGTCAATTAGATGAAAAACAGCACAAAGCTGGGGAAATGAGCAGAAAGTCTCAACCTTAGCTGAGGAACTATTGGCAACTGATGACTGCTGGGTGAAGGGGAGTTGACCTTGTTTAAGGGATTGATGCTAGATAGGCTGACCAGGTTCCAGTGAATGAACTCATACCAAGGGACTTGTGGGTACACAAACTTGACTCAATAAGCCTTAACATATATGACAGAAAGCATGAAATCCTGTGAGTGAGCTATGGGTGTGTGCAAATAGGGGAGGGCTCTAAATATGATTAAGATGTATTGTACAAAATGCATAAAAATTCAATAAAAATATGCATTAAAAACATACTGATGAGAAGGAAGATGATTGAATATTGATTTTTTTTTCATGTTCCAATATATACCACATGATGTACTTGGAAAGTGATGTTACAACATGATGATGTTTACAGAAAATAAAACACTGACTCACAAAAGTTCTGTGAAATTTTTATAAGTGTTCTGAAGGGGAATTGGTATTTAATTCCTTGTTTATATTTTTGGAATGCCATGAATGTCATGTCTTAGCAGGGGAATGAAGTATATTATGTTTCTTCTGATTAAGATGTTATTAAGTGAGAATAGAATGAGTAATTTAGAGCATTTGGGACTGATCATTTGGTCCTGAAGGAGTTAAGCACCCATTTCTTGATATTACTGAAGGCTGATCTTTTTATACTTAGTGGTGCAGGTCAAATAATGAATCAGTTTCTAGTTTCCTCTCTCCTTCAAGTTGCTATCCTGAGATGTTTCAGTACTCTTTTTTAATTTTGAAGTTGGAAAATGTGGGTGTTGATCTTGTTACCTACTGTGAAACCTAATTGATTTATATAATCTCTCAGGACCTTACTTTCATTTTCTGTGAATGGACACAAAAATCACATGTATTAGGCTTGGTTACTTTTCTTTCACTATAATAATATTCCTTACCAAAGGAACTTAAAGGAGGGAACGTTTATTTGATTCATTGTATAGAGGTGTATAGGTCATCTTGATGGGAAAAGCATAGTAAGAGGAGTGGCTCAATCCATGGAGGTGGGAGCTTGTGGCTGGTCACACTGTGCTGGCAGAAAAGAAGCATAGAGTTTGGGCTGGAAATTGGGATGGGTTATAACCCTCAAAGGTCTGCCCCTAGTCATCCACTTCTCATATCTATACCTCCAGACCTAAATGTTCCATACCCTCCCTCAAACTGCACCTCCATCTGAACACCAAGAATTCAAACAAATGAACTTGGAGGGAACATTTCAGATACAAACCAGAGCACTGCTTCATAGGAATAAGTAACGTGGTATCTGTCAGTCTCCTAGCAGACTGTGTATAATAAGTATGAAATCACTAAATGCCATTATTATACTAAAATTATTGTCATCATTACTTCCATTTTTGCCTCTACTTTATTATCATGGACATCCTCTATCATTGTTCTGCCCCATGATTCTTATATACTGGGAAATACACTTCCCAGAAATTGTAACTCTACCACTTCACAAACTTCAAGGCTACAAAGCAATTTAAATATCCTGTGGTCCAGAGTATCATGAACTTGAAGACATCCTGTGTCCTAGTTATCTGAGTGGGTCTCTTGAAATCTGTAGGAGGGGTATGATAAAAGACAGGAACTTTGACTGTTATCGAGTAAAACACAGGGTAATTTGGTTCTAGAACATGGCAGGGAACTAGTTTGTTGCAGGTTAATTTTATATATTAGCTGATAAAATATGAGACTGGAGTGGCTATTAGGTTATGTAATACAGGTATTTACTAAATGGAGCCAGAATAAAATGCCCACAGTGACGTTAAAGGACTAAAATAACCAAGAGAAAATGATGAAGGTATTGTCCTTGCTCTCTGCTCTTAATTTATTTCTTCATCTGGCTCTTCCCTTGTTTTCAATCCTAATCTCTGCTTTATACTTCACACCGTAGGAGTGATGAGTTGCTTGCATTTTCCTTGCACACACTCCACAACGTTTTTGCTGTCACTATGTATTTGTACATTGTAATCTATTTGTATTGACTGCACTTCTTCCATTTCCTAGTACACTTCAACTTTTTCATTAAGAATTGGGTTGTGTATCACGTATCACCTCTTCTAGAGAGATTAATTTACAATCTACTCCCTATCCCCAAGAATTGATTGCATCCTCACATCATATTATGCATATTTGCACTATTGTTCTTTTAAGTCAGTTGATCAGTTTGTCTTCTCCCTGTGGATTTTACTCTCCTGGAACAGGATAGCATGTTATTTCTCATTATTCATGACATGACATTCAGCACAGTGCTAATATCAGTAAATATGTTTTAAAAATATTGGACTTTGCATGTAATATGGCAATAATTACATAGTCCAGTTACTGTGTACTGGATGTCAACTCTCTTGAACATTTTATTGGATTATACCCGTGATCTTTCTATGTTTGCTCACTCTTCATAGTTTGTTGCTGATATAGCATGGCTGTCTATTCTCAACTTAAACAAATTACTGGGAACACTGCTTACATGGCACACATTTTTCTTTACAGCTCTTTATTCTTTAACCTCTCGAGAGTTTTAAATTGCTGTTTACTATCTAGTTTGTAACAAAAATTTCAAAGAATGCAGTCTCTTATGAAATAAGCTAAAATACATATATAATATTTCAAAACCCATATTTCATTATACAAGTAAAAGCTGATTTACTTAGCCTCGGATCACCAATAAATCTCCAAGAACTGTTCCCTCTCCACAGTCACTATACAAAGAGTAGTGATGTTCATAGTATGAGGCTTGAGACACTGTGACTTCACAAAGTAATTTCTGAATCATCAAAAAAGGTTGAAACTCTATTCATTCTTGTTTCAAATAAAAACACTTTTTCTTCTTGTTCTTTGAATGTTGCCTCATGCAGAATGGTAATTATCAGGTAGAATCTTAGATTAACCTCATCCCCTGTCCATGCCAGAAAACACATTTCTTTAAACAGGTCTGAATTCAGTAATTGGATCATTGCACTGAATTTAAATAGCATTTCAAGTATGATTTCTCCCTTTAAAGTGAAGAGCCTCAGTTCTGTCTTTTCCTTCAGACACAGTTATTTTAAGGATTAATTAAATGATACCTGAATCACACCTTTGGTCTCTCTGAGAAAGGCGCTAGATAAGTGCCATGTCACCAAATGAAGCAGGTGCCACTTTTCTAGTCAACACTGAAAAAGTCTGATAGTTTTTATCTATGTGACAGAGATATTTTCTCCTCCAGAATATTGAAAGGATGTCTTCCAATCTGCACTTTTCCTAAACTCTGTGATTGATATTATATCATACTGTATTGTGGAGTGAAATGTATATTTCTTATTTAAATGATCATGACTCCAGATAGCAAGATAAGGTCACTTTTAAGGATGTTGATTACTTCCTTCCAACACGATGCTTATTTTTGGTAACTATAATAATAAATATTACAATAATATGTTCCTTGTATCAATTGCTTATTTTTTTCCAACCATTTAGTGCAGGGAATTGTATAAACTGAGCTTCAAATGCTCCTTACTAGAATAGCAGTGTTTAGAAGTACATGGTGCACAGTACTGACACACTACATGATATGTATTAAATAGTCCAAAGTGCAAGTATATTAAGTACATATTCTCTCCCAAGAAACTGAAGCAAGTCTAGAGGTTTCAATGATTCTCTTTGGACATACAAAGTAGGCCAAAACATGTGACTGTGGTGGTTTGACTTTGCACATTTGGCACAGTAAAAGTCATCAAGGTGAGAGTGAAGGATGGGGAAGAAAACGAAGGAAAAAAAGAAAGAAACAGAGCAACAGAGCAGCAGAGACAGAGACAGAGAGAGAAACTGACACAGAGAGATAAAGAGAGAGGGAAGAGAGAGATAGTATTTATGTTTATTCCTGGTCCCAGGTCATCTTGAGTGTTGTCTATGTTGCCTATCAGAGTAATAATGATATATCCTTCCTATATATTACATTGTTATTTTTTAAATTTTTTATTTATTATTTCTATTTTATGTGAATAAGTATATTGCCTACAGGTATGTAAGTGTACCCATGTCGTGCAATGCCAGTGGGGGTCAGATGAGGGTGTTGGATCCCCTG
>NW_008339433.1:349619-402265 GCF_000622305.1 Nannospalax galili
AACATGGGGGCTGGAGAGATGGCTCAGTGGTTCAGAGCACTGACTGCTCTTGCAGAGGACCCTGGTTCAATTCCCGGCACCCACATTGCAGCTGTGAACCGTCCTTAACTTCAGTTCCAGGGGAATCTGAAGCCCTCTTCTGAACTCCGCAGCATTGCACGACATGAGTGCACTCACATACATGCAGGCAATACACTCATACACATAAAATAAAAATAATAAATAAAAAAAATAAATATTGGATCATTGGATGGGTATTTTACACTGAAAATACTGCTTAGTATTTATAAGTTTAGAGTGACATAAATAAGTAAACTATTTTGTAGAAGCCATTACAACAAAATAGATGTTAAACTTCCTTCCTTTAGCATGGACGAAAATAACGCTGATTTGTTCACAGACAACTTTAATTTCAGTGCTGTAGGAGTATATTTTGCACACACACACACACACACACACACATACACACACACACAGTTTACATCGTTCACAAAGATATTTAAAGGTCATGTTGCCTTAATGATTTTTTAGTACACTCTTGCCTGAGACTGGTGATCTTTAATTAAAAGGTCAGGTCTCTCATCTTCCTCCAATGACTTATGATTATTTTCATTACCAATGAGTCTAATTTCTATTATTTAATAAAGCTGGAATCAAATTGCTATTTAATCTCTAGAGTTGTGGAAAGATTTATTAATTATGAAGGTTAAATCAAACTGTAGATTTTCTTCTTTGTGCTCATATATCCTTGATTAAGTGCTATTGTTAGAAACTTCCAATGAATGTTTTTATTGGTACCTTTTCTCTGTGCTCTTCAGTGCACTTGGCAGCCATATCATCTTAAACATCTTGGTCTTAAGAATCAAGGCTAAAGCCACACTTGACTTTATTACCCAATTCATTCACTTGGAGCAGCATTTCATGTTCCAGACCTATCCTAAAATCTAATGTCTTCAAGTGTTTCCTGGCTACTGCAAGTCCTGTTGTTTCTAAGTTCTGCCCTCTTTCCAGGTCCCAGTATTTTCCACTTACCCCTCTTTCTCCATAGCTTCATGCAAAATTACTGTGACTGAAGACTCATTCCTTGGGAGTTCTGTTTACTTTCTTGATCTCATGTGATGCTATCAATAACCATAGATGATATGGCAGTTCTCTACCTTGTTGAAATTGAAACTGAAGTTGGAATTAATCATCTTATGTTCACTTACCCCACAAAAATTAATGATGGTAATAACTTGATGAAAGGAGATAAGGTTAGAAGCTCATATGGTTAGAAACTCTTTCTTTTGAATCATATTGTGAACTTTGAGAAACAAAGATAGAGTAGAACTTGTTTGTTTGTTTTTGTTTATTTGGTCTTTTTGAGTCGGGGTGTCCCTGTAGCCCCAGCTGGCCTGGAACTCACTCTGTAGAGCTGCCCTCCAGCTCACAAAGATCCACATGCCTGTGCCTCCTGAGTGCTGGGATTAAAGGCGTGAGCCACCATGCCTGACTAGATAGAATAGAACATGTATTAGTACAAGGAGAAAAAGAAGTATGGAACGGTCAGAAATAATTCTTTCTCTTTGGTCTTTTAGCGAACTCCTTGTTCTTTGTCATAATCCTCTCATTCAGTCATTAATTCACTGAATATTTTCCAGACACCTTCCTTAGACTGCTAGACATAGTGCCACTTTCTGTTCATATAATAATGGCTAAAATACACACTTGCCTCTCAAATTTGCACATAGTATGTAGAAAGAAATATGAATAAGCATTACTATGTTATTATATATGATTATGACTTCTGTTGATGGGAAAGCACAGGAAGAAGAGCATCTATTCTAGACTTGAATATTTAGACAAGACTTTTGAACAAAGTCGCCTCCAATAAATGCACTAGGGTTGAGTAGGGGTTCAACAAGTGATGTCTGTGTGTGGGTTCATATGCAAGTGAGACAGATGAGAGAGAAAGTGAGAGAGAAGAGAGAGAATAAGAGAGATAGGATATGAAAAAGAATGAGTTCTTATAGGGGCAAGTGAATGTACAAATACTTCAAACACTTTTAGGGAATAGAAGAGAAAAAACTGGGCCTCAAATGTGATGGGCTTTTTATGTCACACCAAGGGGCCTGATCATTATCCTGAGGATAACGGGAAACATTTGAAGGATTTTAAAAAGTAAAGTGACATGATTATTTCACTTTATGAAAGTCACTTTGAAGGCTGAGTATCAGAGGGATTTGTCCGAGTCAAGGAAAGATACTAGAAAATTAAAATGAAAGTTGTTTTTATCTGTTGAAATGATAATAGTGGCAATGAGGGTATAGATTAATGAATGGATTCCTAATGTATCAGACTGAAGTGCCAGTAAACAGGAGAACCTTCTCCCTCAAATATTTACAAAAAGCAAATGGTACAAAATAGTTATTCAATAAATACTTCATAGTTGAATAAATCAAGGTAAACCATTAACATTCATTAATGCTTGCCTGGGAACAGGTACATTCAAAGAAGAAAAGGCCTCAGATTGAGCCTGAGGTTCAACTCATATTTACTGAAGAAATAGGAGAATAAGATGCTGAAGAAATGACAGAGAGATAGGATTTACAGTTGTGAAGAGTAATATGGAATTGGAGTAGAGGTAGCAAATATGGCTTCTTTTAAAATGTCTGATAGTTTAAAGTATGTGAGAAATAGAACTCAGCGAGTAGAAAGAACCAAAGGAGGGGGATTTTAATAATTAAAGGCATTAACACTTTTTGTATTAAAAGTGGAAGGCGGAAAAGAAATCAAATGCCAGAAGAGAAAATAGTTGTAGGATCCAGTTACATAGTAAAGGGTCATGGGTACTGTTGGAGGTCTAATTATGACTCCTCATTACATCTTTATCACTGGAACCTGTGAATATGTAACCTTACTTGGTGCTGTGACCTAAATAGTTTGCCTCTGTTTTTAACTTAAAAATTATTTTTTATTATTTTTGTTTTATGTGTATGCGTGTATTGCCTACATGTAGGTAAGTGCACTTGTGCCGTGTAATGCCCATGGAGGTCCCTTGGGCACTGGAATTACTGACAGTTGTTAGCTGCCATGTGGGTGCTGGGATTCGAGCCCAGGTCTTCTGCAAGAATAACCAGTGTTCTTAACTGCTGAACCATCTCTGCAGCCCCATATTTTGCCTTCTGAACACTAATTCAAATATTGGTATTTTGAAGTCCTGCCAATCAAAATGAGACTACTAATAGAAGTACTTTTGAAAAATGACCAAATGATGAAATCAGAGCCTTCATTAATAGTAAAAGTATCCTTTGAATAGAGGCCCAAGTTTGGTGGCTTCATGTCTTGTACCATGTGAAAACCAGCAAAAGCTAAAGGAATAAACTGCTCCTTCTCATACACCAGATCTGTTGGCATCTTGATCTTGGACATCACAGTGTCGGAAGAGTGAGAAACGAACTTCTGTTATAAGCTAGCAAGTTTATGACATTTTGTTAGTTGCTGCAGAAATTATCTGAGACCTTTCACATACAGGTATTATCAGTGGGGAATTTGAAAAAATGGAAAGTGCTTTAAATAGAATGGGAGCAGGAAAGGCTATACGGGGAGAGGGAGGAAAGACAGAAAATAATGCTTAGATGGTATGAGAAGCCAAAACATATGTATTGTTTCATAAGCCTCCTGAAACACACACACACACACAAACACACACACACACACACATGTACATACACACATATATATGTGGGGGAGCACGTATGTATAGCTCAAAGCTAGATAACAAAAATCACAGTGTCAGGCAAGGAAAACCTCCCTTACAGTTGTTGGTCACAGTAGTTCAAGAAACTCCAAAAATAATACAGGCTTCTGCCACAGCCCGTGATTGCCTCCCAGAACTTGAAGTTAAGACAGTATTGCTGAAGACAGGTCCCACTTTAGACACAAGTCTTGAAGTAATTGAGATGGAAAAGACCTGGAAGCCTCCTCCACTAAGACTAAGCTCTCTTGGTATCAGAGGATACCATACAGGCTGCCAAGGGAGAAAATCAAGCAATGATCCTTCTGAGCTGTAAAGCCTACAGACCAAAACAACGATTGGCCCAGGAAATTACATCTATTGGTGTAGTAGTGGCACTTTTGTCTTGGGGGTAATCAACAGCTGTTTAATTTAACTTCAGACCCACTCAATAGGAGGGAATTCATGTGTGGGACAGTAACAGATAGTGAAGTACATATGGCTGGAGAGGTCATAGTCCCTACAGAAGAAACTGCTTCTATAATTTCCTAGACCAATGTCATTTCTTACTATATTTTAAGTATGTATCCTTATATCTCCAGACAAGTATACATCTCACTGCTCATCAAAGAACTACTTTTAGCAATAAGTGGAGAATATAGCAGAATTTCATAACTGGTCAAAATATAGAGAATATGTGGCTGTAAGGTGCCAACCCTTGGTGATACGTCTATAAGGCAACCTCTGCACCTAAGACTGAGGGAACATCTCAAAAGAGGGGGCAGAAAGATTATAAGAGCCAGAGAGACATGACACCTACTGTTATTAACTGCATTCTAGACATGATAGGGAAGCTATACCCATGAAATAGTCACTGTATGGTTGCCTAACAAGATCTGCATAATCAGAAAAAACAGTTGACATGTCAAAGTGGATGAGGGAAATTTGATCTCGATAAAAAGTTACAATTCATCAATGGATGCTGAGGGAGATCAGTTTTTCTAGAAACTAGCTCCCAGAAAGGTTATCTTATCCCAACCCAAGTGGTCAGCCCTAAACACAGACATAGGAACACAAGATCATCATTAAGTGGACTCTGTGCAATATACATATACAGTATTTGTTACTTTTCTTTTATTCAGGGGATGTAGAGTCTGTTATGTCAGGGAGGGATGGTGACAGAGGTGGTTGGAACAGAAAGAGGAGTGCTCACATCTTCAAACAGGCACAGGAAGCCTAGAATGACTGAAGATCAGGCAAGGCTTAAGAACTCTCTATGCCCACACCCAGTAACATGCTTCCTCCAACATGGCTACACCTTCTAAGATCTCTCCAAACACCACCAAATGGGTACAAAATGTCCAAATACTTGGAGCCTATGGGGAACATTCTCATTCAAATCACCACATATATGTATATCTGTCTTCCCTCTCCCCACCAATGGTCCCTTTCTAGTTTGAAGATATGATTACTTTAAGAACCTTTATATACAAATATTACCCTAGATTATGTAGTATGCTCAATGTAATAACAAGAGGCCTTAAAAGAGTTAGAAGAGAATTTGGGCCTGATGGAGTAAGACTTTAATCTCAGTACTCAGGCACAGGCTGGTATATCTCTGTGTCAGAGATCAGGAAGTTCTACATAATGAAATCCAGGCCAGCCAGTACTATATAGTGAGACCTTGTCTCCAAACAAGTAAACACTAACTTTGTGCACAGGCCTGCTCCTGAATTTTCTGTCCCAGATCTCTGGACTACCTACCCTGTTATTCCAAATCTGCCCACTCTGTGCTGATCCCCTGCACTTTGACCAGCTCAATTCTCCAACTTAATTTGTTGGACTGTCCATGGGGTATCTACACCCCTACCTTGCACTTGGCCTACTGATCTGAAATTGGACCCTTATCTTCCACCCTGCACAAAAGTCAGTTCCAAATGGACTACAGACCTCAATAAGAAACTTGAAACTCTGAAACTTCTAGAAGAAGACATAGGCAGTAGCCTACAAGATATTGGTGTAGGAAAGGACTTTCCAAATCAGGTATCGGTTGCCCAGGTTTAAGGTCAACAATTAACAAATAGGACTTCACTAAACTAAAAAGCTTATGTACAGCAAAAGAGACAACCAAGGGAATGAAGAGGAAACCCACTGAATGGGAGAAAGTCTTCACCTGCTACACATCTGAAAGAAGATAAATATCCAGAATATACAAAGAATGCAAAAAATAATAAAAATGAAAATAAAAAAATAGAAGAAAATAAATGAGCCAAAAAAGATGGGCTAATGACTTGTTCAGTGGAGTCTCAAACAAAGAAATAGAAATGGCTAAGAAACACCTTAAAAAGTGCTCAACATCCTTAGAAATTAAAATAGTGCAGATCAAAACCACTTTAAGATTTCACCTTACCACTGACGGACTGGCTAAGATCAAGAGAACAAAAGACACAGTTGCTGGTGAGGATGTAGAGAAAGGGGAATACTCATTTAGTGCTGGTGGGAATGCAAACTCATGCAACCACTATGAAAAACAGTGTGGAGAACCGTTCAAAAATTAAAAATGAATCTACCATAAGATTCTGTTTTACCACTCCTTACATATACCAAAGGATTCATCCTACTGTAGAGATACTTGTGCATCCATATTTGTTGATGCTCTTTTCTCAATACTAACAAATGGAAACAACTTAAATATCCCTCAACTGAAAAACTGATAGTGAACATACGGTACATTTACAAAGTGAAGTTCTACGCAGTGGTAAGAAAAGATGAAAATATGAAATTTGCAGTTAAATGAATGGAACTAGAAACTGATATACTAAGTGAAGTAACACAGACTCAGAAAAGCAAGGAACATATGTTTTCCTTCATTTGAAGATCTTAACACCAATTCCTTACATGTGAGTCTATACATGATGTAGCAGAAAGAACCAGGAAAATGGAATGGAAGCACAGAGGAAAAGGGATAGAAAGAAGGAGAGTGGGGACTAGTAGGGAACAGATGTTACCAAGGAGGAAATGGAGAAAATGAGGGAAATAGGGGTTACTTAAACTAGCGAGGGCAGAGTGAGTTTAGATAGGGAGAAATGAGAGGTAAATAAAGCTTTGGTGGAATTAAAAGCCAGAGGGAAATGTATTAACTCAAAACCCCCTGAAAAAATACACATATAGTATCTGAACATGAGTGTATGTGTACAAATGAAGGCTATATAACAAGGAATACAGTGCCAGATGGGAGAAACCTCTCTTGAGTTGTTAGTTATAGTAGTCAAAGAGATTCCCAAAATAATACAGGCTATTGTCACAGTCTTGATTACCTTGTAGAACTTGAAGGTAAGAGCCTATTGCTGAAGACAGGACATACTTCAGACACAGGACCTGGAAGCTTTCTCCCTGAAGACAAGTCCTCCTAGTTCTAGAGGATACTATGCACATTGCTAAGGGGGAGAATCAATCAAAGTTCAAACCAAGCTCTAAAGCTTAATAACTATTATGAATGGCACAACAAACTATCTGTATTGGTGTAATAATGGCACTTTTATATGGTGGGTAATCAACAGTTATCTAAATGGACTTAAAGCCTTCTCAGTAGGTGGCATTGTAAATATAGCCAAATACCCATGGCTGGAGACATCATAGATCCTAGAAAAACACTGTCTATGGTGTACCTCTAGACAAATGAAATTTCTTACTGTATGCTAAATATGAATCCTCATATTTACAGACAATTATACCATACACTACTAATCAAGGAAGCTTTTTGAAATAGATGGAGGCTATGACAGAGTTCCACAGCTGGTCAACACAGAGAATGTGTCTGAGAGATGCCTGGCCCTAAGTGACACATCTACAGTGGAACCTCAACACCTAAGGCTCATGGAAAGTAGTGGAACATTAGGTAGAGAGAATACTGAACCATCTCTCAATTCTCACCAGGACGCTTCCTCATACAACAGAGTGTGATGCACATAGAAGACCATAACTGGCTATGTTTTACAGAATAATAGACTGCAGAGTTCATGTCCCTGAAGAGTACTCCTATATTAAACCTCACCCACCCATGGCTCCGGGACCATTGCAGAAGAGGAGGAGGGGAGATAGTAAGAACAAGGATTGTTGCATGAACATAAGGGAACACAGACTTTCAGGTCACTGGGAACTTGCTCATATGAACTTGCAACAATGGTGATAGCATGCACAAGACCCATGCCGACTCAATTAGATAAAACTTAGCATAGGAGAAGAGAAATGGGTAGCAGGCCCCAACCCTAGCCAAGAAACTATTGGCAACTGATTGCTGCTGGGTGAGGGAGAGTAGACATTCTTGAAGATCTCTAGATAGATTTACTACACTCCAGTGGATGAACTTGTACTGAGGGACATTTGGGTACAAATGCTTGACCAGGTAGGACTTAACATACATGACAGAATGTATGAAATCTATTGGCGATGTAGGGGCACAGATGGGGGAGGTGGTCTAAATTTGGATAAGATATATAAAATGCACAAGAATGCAATAAAAATTTAAAACCAAAAAATAGCAAAAAAAAAAGAGAAAAGAAAATGGGATAACAAGGCAGAGTGTCAGACAATGGAATTTTATTCAGCTGTAGAAAAATGAAATTATGTTGCTTTCTACTTAGGAAAATGCAACTGAAAAATTCACTCTGTTAAGCACAGTAAGCCGGGCTCAGAATGACAAATAAAGCTGTTTTCTCTATCATATGTGGAGTCTTGTTTTAAATTTGTGTATATGTGGATACAGCTCCAATGAGAGAATACTGTAGTGAGGTCTTCAGTTACGGTTCCTGATAAGCGCTTACTGAATTTTTTACCCTTCCTTGATGTAGGAGACTGGGTGGCAGAATCAACACCTATTGTGTACTTACCCCATCCCCACATCCTTCAAGAGCAAGGAGCAGTCGTTTTCTGCAACAGCATTGCTGCTCTTGGGGGAGGGCTGTGCTTAGGTCTCTGCCCTGGCGGTTTCCCCGGCTTCTACTCCAAGTCTCCTGCAGCAGCTTGGCTACTCCAAAGGGCAGTGGCAGAACTGCCCCCTGGGTTCTCCAAGGATATCCACAGTTTTTTGATCCAGGAGTGGCAGAGGATAAAAAGATGTTTAACGAGTTGCAAAGTGATTAAAAGCCTTCAAAGCTTAAAGACATTTGACCTGGTATAAAGCCAGTATCTGTAGTGGATAGAAGCAATATGTAGACATTAACAGGCAAAAGTTAATGAAGCTCCCTCATGCAACAGAGGACTAGGAACACAAAAGGTCAAAAATGGCCAAAGTGTACAGAATAAGAGTTCCAGTGAAGGGGCTATGGGAGGATGCTAGTGGAGACAACAGGGGTATAAAGATGATTAAGATGGATTGAGATGTTCTGTATGAAATACACAAAAATTCAATAAAAACAAATTTTTTTAAAAAGGGAAGATAGCTGGGCGTCATGGCACGCTCCTTTAATCCCAGCACTAGGGAGGCAGAGGCAGGCGGATCCTCTGTGAGTTCGAGGCCTGGTCTACAGAGTGAGTTCCAGGCAGCTGGAGCTACATGGAGACCCTGTCTCAAAAAGACAAAAAAAAAAGGAAGATATTTCGTTAACATTTATGAAATTAAACTGGAAGCTTCATGTGTTAGGAACACTTTTTTAAAGGTTAAATCCTTGGACAAAACTTTTACTTGTGTGATTAAGTAGAATCCAATGATGATAATTTTGAATAATTATTTGTGGGAATTTGCTATAGAATAATTTGCACTATTTAGCTCTCTGGGAGTGCATATCACGTTTAGAGTATCATAATTTCTATATTTGCCATTCCTTAATATATGGATGTTTGTTTTAAAATGTTTTTCCAATGTTTTAGAATATATGATGTCTTTCTTTTAACACTGTGTGTGTGTGTGTGTGTGTGTGTGTGTGTGTGTGTATGTGTATGTATAGGTCATGAAACTAGAAGTGGGATTCTGAGGGGAAGGGGAGATCTTAAGAGTGGGGTATTTGGGGAGAAAAGAGGGTAATAGAACACATGACATGAAAGCAGAATTGGTGGCTATGTGTGCCGGAGGCAGAAAACCAGTAAGCTTGAGGGGCAGGCAGCCTGGAGGAGGCAGCTGGAGAAGAAGATGAGTAGAAGAATGTAGGTATGAAAATACTATATTGAATTCCATTTCTTTGTATGGTAACTTAAAAAAGATTACCAGAATTAGAGAGAGAAATATTAAAGTGTTATTCTGATGGCTTTGAAAATAGAGTATGGGAGGGGCCGGAGAGATGGCTCAGAGGTTAAGTGCACTGACTTCTCTTGCAGAGGACTTGGGTTTTATTCCTAGCGTCCTCGTGGTGGCTAACAACCGCCCATACCTCCAGTTCCAGGGGATCTGTTTCCTCCTTCTGACCTCCTCTGGTGATATACTTATGCACATAAAATAATGTTAATAATAAATTAAAATTAAAAAGAGAAAATAGAATATGGTGATGAAAATCCAAGTGGTGAAGGTAGCTTCTAGGGACTGGAATACTCCTGTCTCTGGAGCGTTTGGAATGGAATGTACACTTTGATTTCAGCCCATTTAGACCTATATTGGGCTTTAGATCAAAGTAGTGAAAGAATAATTTACTCTTGTTTAAGTTTCAAATTTGTACCAACTTCGTGCTACAGTTTTAGAAAAATAACATGGGCACTAATGGAGCTGTGGGGTTAGATAAGGACATTTATATGTTATCATTAAGGCTGGAGAAACCAGGGAGAAAAACAATAGGGGAAAATTTCACTGTTAAATGTTAAGGTGCAGTGACAGTTTATATCTGTCTAGAAAAGCTCTACAGAAACTACTGGAAACAGTAAGTATATCCCCAGTGCTGTCAGCCCACTGATTTTTGATGCAGGACCAGTTAGCTCAGACTCAATGTCAAAGGCAGACGTCACTGTTTGTGGTTATCTTACTGTGATTTGAAATCTACTTTAAGAACACATATGACAATTGTAATTAAAATTCTGTTTGTGCTTTCTGTGCCACACTGGGCCTGTCAGTGGAGGCTGTGGTCTGGTCTCAGCGAGGAGGGTGAAGCACAGCCATGATGGAGATGGCAGATGCCCACCTCACTGAGAAAGTACCCGGTCTTGTTCAGCAGTCGTGTAACTACAAGCAGCTTCGGAAAGGTGCAAATGAGGTTACCAAAACCCTCAACAGAGGCATCTCTGAGTTCATTGTGATGGTTGCACCTCCTTGCCTCTGTGTGAAGACAAGAATGTTCCCTATGTGTTTGTGCAGTCCAAGCAGGCCCTCGGACTGGCCTGCGAGTTCACCAGGCCTGTCATTGCCTGTTCTGTCACCGTCAAAGAAAGCTGTCAGCTAAAGCAGCAGATCCAGTCCATTCAGCAGTCCATTGAGAGGCTCTTGGTATAGGCCTGTGGCCTCTGCCTTGTTTTCCCCATCAACCCCACCAGCCCAAGTTGTGTATAGTATTGTTCGCATGCAGTGTTTCCAGCAGCTGTTATAAAATATTGTACTACATCTGGTTTTGTATTTTTGTTGTCTTGCAGTTGATTTTCCCTGACTCCCCTATTATTCTTTAATCTTCCTTCAAATGTAAACCTTAAAATTTACAGCCAGTTTTGAAAGAGATGCATCTTAGCTCTGAAAATTGTTATTGAATATGTCAATGCTGTTGTAATGAAATGCTTCTTCTAATTATATGGTTATTCAATAAATAATTTAAAAAATGGACTGATACCTAAAAAAGGCCACAGGTAGAATGTCTCCATTTAACAGCAGGAAGAACCAGAAGAAACCTGACTAAGCTAGCTATATCCTGTACTTCCATCTGGAACTCCCTCCTGTGTACAGGGCCAGGTGGCAATACACAGGCCACTTGGAGTTTCCTGTGCCCTGCATACAAAGTCTCCAATTTGTTGAGACTGAGTTTTCTTGTGGTATACAGTTCCCTCCCCCCCAACCCCATCATTTGAAGAGGAAGTATTGTTTATTGTTTCCTAGGACCCCCCTGTGTGCTTCTGGTGTAACCAGGTATTCTCACCTACCTCCTAGCCTGGGTGAGTGGGATTGAGGGATGGGCAATTGACTTGGGTCTTGAAGAGTCAGGACCAAAAGACTTGCTGCTGGAATAACAGATTCTGGGAAAATCATGGCTCTTTGGGTGGACTGTACAGTAGAGACCCTTGGTGAGTGGGGACTGATTGTAGCCTCTTGCCACTGCCTTTCGGCGCCCTTACCCCTTTCCTGCTACATGGGTCAAATGTATTCTCTGTCATGAAGAAAGTGCTAGTGGGTTCGTTCTGGAAAACCCTAATAAAGAAATACATATTTCATCTTTATAAAGTTCTGTTTGCAGGGCTTCATTTCTATTCTAAGAGCAGTGAACTTTTGTATTTTATAGTTATTAAAATAAACCTCTCTCGTACTCTCCTAAACTTCCCTTTTTATTATTTTTTTCTAAATGCATACTTTTATTGAATTTTTGTGCACTTCATACAATACTTCTTAACTATATTTAGACTCCCTTCACCATCTGCATCCCTCCATAGCACCTTCCTGCTGGATTTTATGCACTATGTTACATGCATAAAGGCTATCTAGTTAAGTTTTTCTACCCAGATATCCCACAGTGCAACTTCATCCACTAGAGTCTTAGTCAGATGAACTCTCTTTTACACAATAGTAATCAGTTGCCAGTAGTTCCTTAGCTAAGATTAGGGCCTGCTGCCCATTTTCCCAGTTCTATGCTGGATTTTTGTCTGCTTGAGTTTGTATGGGTCTTGTTCATGCTGTCACCATTGCCGCAAGTTCATATGAACCACCTGGAAGACTCTGATTCCTTATGTTCAGCCCCAACCCTGGCTCTTACAATTTTCAATCATCCCTGAGTCACTGGTGGGTGAGGTTTAATATAGGAGGCCTACCCACGGACATACACTCTTCAGTCTCTTATTCTCTGTCCTTTGTGATGAAAGATTTGAGACTATAACATACTAAGCTACACCAGAAAGCTTACATCTCATTGTAGTAAAATTGTTCCCTTGCCAGTGCTATAGGTTCTAAGCCAACCATCCGCAGGGCAGATCCCTCTACACATTGCTTTCTGGATGATGGTAAGCTGCTGGGGTTCCAGCATTAGTCGTGTGTTGAGCATGATCTTCAGTTTCCTTGAATTTTCTACTTTTTTTCTTGGAGTCTGCCCCAGTGTTCTACATTAAACATACATGCTTTCTGTTATTTAGAAGGCAGAGTTAGGGGCAGATCATCTGACTTTAGGAAATTTTCCTTTAAAATGAAGGTATAGCCAAACTGTTATCAACCCAGTTCAACTTCTGAAGAAAATGAAAATTCCTTACGCTATTACAGGACAAAACTAGAAGGCACACAAACCTTAATACATTTCCAACATAATCATTTTACAGTTAACTTTATATTTTATTCTGTGTCATTTCAAATACTTCAGCAGAATGGGGATGCAGCTCAGTGGTGGAGTGTTTGCCTAACATGTACAAGGTCCTGTATTCAGTCTACAGTGCTATACATTGCTTTCCTACACTCATTCCCTACTTCTCCTATGGACAGATTAGGGTGTGTAAATAACTGTCCATTTATCGTGTCTATACACTTTTTATAGTCAGAATATTTGCATTTTTCAAAGAAATTATTTTCTGAAAAAAGAAAACATGACAATTGAAATACTTCACACAAGGGCTAGAGAAATGGCTTGGCACTTAAGAGCTCTGGGTGCTGTTGCAGAGATCCAGATTTAGTTC
Source organism: Nannospalax galili (assembly GCF_000622305.1). NCBI lineage: Eukaryota > Metazoa > Chordata > Mammalia > Rodentia > Spalacidae > Nannospalax > Nannospalax galili. The sequence continues at coordinate 363,109 of NW_008339433.1, forward strand.
CCAACACCCATATGGTGGCTAACAATCATCCTTAACTCCAGGTCTAGGGAATCCAATATCTTCTTCTGAAATTCAAAAGCATTGCAGGACATGGATGCACTTATATACATACAGGCAAAGCATTCACACACATAAAATAAAAATAAATCAGAAAAAATATTTCACACGGATGTTCATACTGCTCAGAATAATTTATTTTTTATAATTTTTCTTCATTTTTTACAGTGTCAGACACACATACAATGTGTTGTGATTATATTCCCTCCCCTAACACCCTCTGGTATCCACATAGTTTCCTTCTGGACCCCTTCTTCTTCTGCCTACACTCCTAGTGGCTACACTATTGAGAAAATAACACCCCTCTTGCAGCAACCATTAACACCCATTAATTGGCATTTTTGAAGGGATAGGGGCTCATGAAGACCTCTGTCCATGAAGGAAAGTTGGAGGGTCTGAACTTGTGCAGGTCTCCATAGACACTATGTTTTTATGATAACAATGGCAATGCCATATCTGGATGGCAGCATTGCACGGCACTCTTCCTTATCTTCTGGGATGTTCCCTGTGCATTGTTTTTGTGGGAGAGGGTGGGTAATATAGATGTCCCAATTAGGATACTATATTAGGGCTGAACACTCAACAGTCACTTATTCTCAGCACTTTGACCAGATATGGATCTCTGTATTAACGATCACCCTCTGCAATTAAGAGAATCTTTTTTAAACAATGGATTTCCCAGTACCTTCTACACACTATGAGGAAAGAACTATGTATGTATTTTGCACTGATATTTTCCATGTGGAGCATAGTTACAGGCACTCATTCAATATTTGCTGAATGAGCAAATGAAAGGAGAGGACTTGCTGCAGGGAGTCTCTGAAGTATTAAGAAGTATTTAAAATATTTTTATTTACAAACAGCTTTGCATGAAAACAGGCTTTGTACAAAAAAGGATGGCAAAAATTGGATTTATCATTCATTCAGTATATTAAGCATTTTCGGCTCTCACATATGCCCTAGGGAATGGGATACAGTGATGAATTTAATGGAGTCCCTTCTCTCATTCAGTGATATAGCATTTTCAAGGAAGACACATAATAAAAATCTATATTATGACTTCAGACATAATTTTGTACCTACAAGAAGATGATTTTGTTCTTTGAATATTAATAGAAAGTGAGCTTTGAATGATATTCTCAGTAAATGGGTTTGAACAGGGCCCTCCATACTATTATGTGAAAACTCCTTCCCATTATATTATGCCTGGGGGTGGTTATTTGGTAGAGAAAAGGAAGAAAATTAGCCAGTCATTGAAGAAATTCTGTGTCAAACACACTGGGTTCTCTCTCTCTCTCTCTCTCTCTCTCTCTCTCTCTCTCTCTCTCTCTCTCTCCTCTCTTTCTTTCTCTGATTATCAATATACTTAAAAGATATTTACCATTTATTACCTCATGATAAAGTTACACGCAGTTTACAGATGATATATATTACACATATTACCTGCTTTATACACACAAGGAAACATGCTCAGAGAGAGAACCGATCTGTTAAATAGTGCATAGTAAGTAAATGGTGGAGACAGGATTTGAATACCTGCTCAGCCCCAGAATTCATTACATATCAGCTCTCACATCATTCTGTTTGGTCCAATTGACATTGAAAACAGGATTTGAACTTCTCTATTTTGTAATCTGGTGCAACCACTATGGAAATCAGTATGGTGGTTTTTCTAAAAACCTAGAAATTAGAACTACCATGTGCTACAACTATGCCATTCCTGGGCATATTCACAAATGTCTTTATATCCCACAGCAATAATACTGGATCAACCATGTTCTATGCTACTCTGTTCACAATAAGTAGGAAATGGAATTAGCTTAGATGTCTGTCAGATGAATAATGAATATTTGGTATTTATTCACAATGAAATTGTGTTCAGCTATAAGGAAAAATGAAATTGTATAATTTGTAACTAAATGGGTAGAAGTGGAAAAAATTATGCTGAGTGAGGTAATCCAAACTCATGAAGACATATGCCATTTGTTCTCTCTCATGTGGGGATCCTAGCTATGGAGCTTTAGGTCTATGTGTTTAACTTGGAGTACTTGTAGAAGCCAGAAAGCTAGCAAAGTGTCATTGGGGTGGAGGAAAAGAAGGGGAAAGTCAGAACATAGATGGCATGAAAACAGAGAAGGCAAATACGTAAGGACGGGCTAAGCAAGAAGGGGGATGCCGATATGAGGGATGTGAGGAGTGAGGGAAAGAGGGTTAACAAAAATGAAGCATGTAGGGAAAAACCATATGTCAGCCTAATACATTGTAAGCTAAATAAAAAAGTATGAGAGTAAGAAGGATGATAGTCTGCAGGACTGAATAATGCTAAGCCTGAAAATCAGTGATTATTACATCAAAATCCCAGTACCACTTATGGAATACTTTCTTATGAGCTATTGATGAGAGGCCCCACATGCTCCCAAAACAATATAGGCTTTTGTCTTTCCTCTTGGCTGCCCACCAGAACTACTTGATAATCCCCTATTAGTGAAGACACCATACATTTTGCACACTTTTAGAAAAATAAGGCTGGATTTGGGCTAAATGTTTCCTCTCTGCTGTCCAGCTTTCACAGTGCTGGAAGATCCACTGCAAGCTACTGAGGGTCAAAGGCATCCACAGTCTTGCCCATCCAAGAAACCTATAAAGTACAATACCAACCTGCCAAGCAAGATATGACCACTGGTACAATGGTGGCAGAAATGTTATGGGGGCAATCAAGTAATCTCTGGTTGGATTTGAGGCCTGCTCCACAATAGGTCATCCATGTCATGTACTGTAAACTGTCTACACATGCACATATAAAAATAAAATGGAATAGGGTGATAATGCTTTACCCCAAGAGCCATACACTGTCTAACAAAAACTCCAGTGCCAGGTATGGGAAACCTTCCTTTGAGTTGTTAGTCATGGTCATCTTAAGAAACCACCAAAACAATATAGGCTATTGCCATTCATATTGGTCACTTCCCAGAATTTGAAGGTAAAATCATTTTGCTGAAGACACCACACACTTCCGAAATAGGACTTGGAGGAATTGAGGCGGAGGTAACCTGTAACTCTCCTCCCTGAGGACTGGCTGTCATAGTATTAGAAGGTGCTGTGCAAGCTGCCATGAGAGAAAGAAAAAGCAATAAATAGTCCCATCTAACTGTAAAATCTACCAATTACAACAATGACCATCCTGGCAACATATCCATAATGATGAAATAGTGGTACTTATATCTTGGGGTAACCAACAGCTGTCTAATTGGACTTAAGGGCTGCTCAATAGGAGAGAATTCGTGCATGATACTGTAAACTTAGCTAAATACCTACCTGTGGCTGGAGAGGTCATACATAGTAGAAAAGAACCTACTGCTGCCATTTCCAAAACCAATGTAATTAATAACTAAAATCGAACTATTTTTCCTTACACCCTTAGGTAAGTATAAGTCTTTCCCCCATCAAAGAAGCTTTTGTTTTATTGAAACAGATGGAGATTGTTTAAGAGATTCACAGCTAGTGAAAATGCAGAGAATAAATGGGGTACTCAGCCCCAATTGATATATCTACAATGCAACTCTTAAACCTAAGGCTCATGGAACTTCACAGAAGACAAAGCAGAAAGATTGTAAGGACCAAAGAATCAGGACCTCTGTTGCTTCTAGATAATGTCTAGATAGGGAAGCTGCGCCTATGCAGTCTCTAAAATATGGTTTCCTATACGAGACCTGCATGATGACAGCCACAGTCGACATGCCAGAAAGGATAATCAATTTTCTACAGGGATGAGCTGTCTGACAGGTTATCCATTTCCAAGTGGTCATCCCTAAAGACATGTATATACAAGTACACCAAATGCACTCAGTAGGATTCTGAAGAAGTCACAAAATTGAGGAGTGGTGAGAATTAAGTGGGTGACATTGACAGAGTTGGAGTGTGGAGAGGGAGGGTTTGATAAGATGTAAATACTTATTCTTCTCAAATAAATTATATAAAGAAAATTTAAGGAACATGACTGAGGAGTCTGGAGAAATGGCTCAGTGGTTAAGTGCACTGGTTGCTCTTGCAGAGGACATGGGCTTGGCTCCTAGCATCCACATGTTAGCTAGCAACTGTCTATAATTCCAGTTCCAGGGTATCCGACACCATCTTCTGACATCCATGGGCATTAGACAACATGAGTGTACTTACATCCATGCAGGCAATACACTCTTACACATAAAATAAAATAAAATATAAAAAACAACATGATTGAGTGTATCTTATTAGCCTAGGGGGAAGTTACTATAGTTGTGCAGAAAAATGGACACACTGCTAAGCTGCCTTCAAATACTCATGATTAGTTTTATGCTAACCTCAGCCTTAATTAGAAAAAAAACTTCACAATGAAAGTAAAGGCAGAGGTGCATGGTTGCTCAAGACACTGAGAATAAGTGACCATTAAGTCCTCAGTAGTCAATAGGACATTCATTCCAGCCCCTGTAAGGCCCAGGGAACAACACTGAGGACCAAGAGGAGATGTGACGAATGTAAGAACTGGAAGATAGGGAAAAGATCTGTGAAAGAGTATCACATCGGCATGACAAAACCAACACAATCATGGTGTCATAGGAGCAGCAGTTCCCGGCAATGGACCTGCAGAAGTGTGGGCCTGGCAACAATCAATCATAGACTGGTGATGAGGCCATGTGGCCCTACCTCTCTCTGCTGAAATCTGAGTACTGATAGATTCCCGGGAAGGGCAAAAACTCTCCATGTTCCAATCAATAGTAGCAAACCTATGGTCACATAGATGATCTTGGCTAAACTCAGTGGGTAACAAAACAAAACAAAAAGTCTTGAAAGTGGGAAAGGGACATTTCTGTGTTTGAGGGAGGTAATAGGGGTAGGAGAGAAATAAGATAATGGTAAGGATGATAGTAATCAGAATGCACATATGAAATCGTCAAAAGAAAAAAAATAATAAAATGTTATAGTGAAAGATTCTTGGGTTGTCATTTTTAAATAAGTTACTATATAATAATACTGTGCAGATGGAGTCTTTAGCTCACCATGTCAAATGCTCCAGAGAATGGCAGATGCTGGCAATGGATGCATATTAGTGCTGGTAAACCAGTCTGCCAGTTTCCTAATGAGAGTGTAAATATGGAAGATGTTTCTTTACATTCTCTCCTACCCACTCCTACTTTACCTTGTGCCACACACTTTACTTTTGCTTTTATTCAGTGACTTTCCAGATTTCCCAGTCTCATTAATCCTCTGGACCAAGTCCCTGGAGCAGTGGAATGATTGGGGAAGCATTATTATGTGTACCTAGTCAGGAAGAGAGCCCGGGACTCTCATGCGAGACCTCATACTACATTTAATTAGCTGCAGCTGATTTTCCATAACCTGGATGCAGGCCTGAACTGCTGTAGCTCTCAGATCATTTGAATAACAGGCAGCATTGACTGAGGGCTCGCAGGCCCTGATGGGACCCTGTCTAGTTTGAGCTAAAGAAGCTGATGTGATTAAGTGTGGGGCTTTTGATTAGGTGGACTTTGACAAGGCTTATTTGATTGTGTCAGACTGGGGTTTCTTGAGGAATTGCCTCTGTCTCAAAATTGAACCACAACTTGACATGTCTGGGAACTTGGGATTTCCAGGCTGTGAGGCTGAAGGAATTAATTTTAATTGGCTAAAAGTAAAGACTGAGGAATTCAGAATATCACACAAGCCCTTATTATCTCACCCAACCATTTGTTTTCCTATCATGAACTCTAATTTAAATGACATCCACAAGCTCCGGAGAACATTTTATAATCTTTGTACTGTGCCTGAGAGTTTAAATATGTACCCATCCAAAGGTGGTTTATAGCTTCACACTATAGGACTCATACCCAGGCCATGTTTTAAGCCTGCATCTTTAAAAGCACCCCTAGACAGGTTATCTGGAACAAGGCAATGGAGGAAGAAGGAGTGGGGAGGAGGTTAGAAGTGGCCTTGATGCTTCTACCATGTTCAACTCATTACTCATTTCACTAAGCACTGCAACATTATGCCCTTTCTAGAGACCTGCCATAAAGATCACGATCAGTAGTTCCTTAATTACTGCAAAGCTGCATCTTGTTGAAAATTCAAAAGAATCCCCAAACTCCTGCCCCAATGATACTAAAGAGCGACTCAGCATTCTGTGTGGGAGGTGGCTGACAATTTAGCCTTATATATGAGTATAGTAAATGCTACATCAAGACATATATTAAAATATTACCTTGTCTATTTTGAAACATATACACCTTTCATTTGTTAATTTGGTGTTGAAAAGCTTACCTGAAGAGTATTTTTCAGAACCAACCTGTGATGGGGCCCTTGGGATGGTTTGGGTAAGAGTGGTACTATGTGAGGTGAAGGAACTTGATTTCATGCTGCACTCAGCTCTATTTGGGGTTCCATGGTATTCATGCTCACCTCAAGCTCTTAAATGGATTCCACAGAGCTAATTTTGCAATGGTTTTTCATCACCAGTGGCTTCTTGTTAAAGATACAGAGCTGAAAGCATGGTTTTAAGAAAAGACAATATATCAATAGATATATTGAATGAGAGCTACTTGAGTAGAGAACCATCAGTTAATCTCAAACTCAGTTCTAGGGAATGATTCTGTAATAATTTTTTTGTCAGATCCAAGTGCTTGCACCTTCTCTACTATTAACTTTTAAAAGGCAGTTGTCTATGCTTAACGGAAAAGCTGCAAGAACTCAATCATCAGCCTAGGGTTCCACCAGTAACAGTGCTGAAAACAGTTTGTTAGGACCCGTGGTTACTTCTTTGGTGCTTGCCTAATATTTCCTAGCTTCTTGCATTTTGGGAGAAACCTCAAACCAGACATACACTTGATTCCCATGCTTCCCTGGTCACAGCACCCTTCTTAACGAATTAAAATTTGGAAAGATTAATTAATTTGCTGCTGTAGAGCATGTGGAAGATGGCTGCTCCCACGATGCATGTAGAGAGGGTGCTACAGGCTTGTGATTCATTGCTCTGTCAGCAGTGTGAGATACACTGTATGAAAATGCCATATAAATGCAAATACAAATACAAACACCACCTTCCCCTGTTGGCTCGTGATAAGGTGCTCATCCAGATGAGACATTAAGATTTAAAAGCAGAAAAGTAATAGCTGAGAAGAAAAAAAGACACAATTACTTCTCAAACAAAGTTTCCTTTTAAAGAAAGTCATTAAAGTACTCGCTGTCTCCTTCCCCCTACCAATGACAGTTTTCACACTGCCTAAATGGGTAGGCCTTAGTCTGAAATGATGTACTTGTGATTAATTTAATTAGGAAGAAAATGAATTTGGAAAAGGGATTAGGAAGAAAAGTGATTTAATGTGCCAAGAAGTATATCTTCCTAAGAGGTTAGTAGCTCACCCTCAAGTTGCCTCTGATATAGGCTTTAGTACTTGACTCAATAATGAATTTGGGTCTTGACATTATATAATCCCTTATATTCTTCAAGTGCTTTAAATGTGGGGGTGGTGTACAAAGCAGACCTGTGAAGACTTGAGCCATGTGCTTGACTCTTCTTTACTAAAGAAGGGAGGAGTGTTTGAGTGATCCATTTTCTCAGTTGCACTTCCTTTGCTGTTGATATAAGAAGTCATTAAAAGTGAATGTGAAAATCAAATGAATACAGGATTTATAGAATTTTAGAACTATAATGGGTCTGAATGGATTTTGCCATTGTTCTAGAATTGAAAATTATCTGAACTCTGTTAGCATAGAAGCTTTGAAATCCAGTCAGTATTCTTACATAAGAACATGCAAAATCCTACTTGGCGTTTATCCAACCTAGAATTATAAACATTGATACCCAAAAGCAAGTAGCTTCTTGTAGATAGGGCATGTCTTTCCTAATATCATCCTCAAAATTTAGAGAACTTCTAAAAAGCTATATTTCCTTTTATAACACATTTGAGAGATGCCACTCACTGAATTATTGAAACTGTTCCTGAACCAGTTTCTATCATCTACCCCCTCCCGTCTTGGAACACTCTGTCCACTACAGTTTCTCTTTATTGGCCCTAAAGCACTCTTTCTTTAGTATGAAGTCTGGAAGGCAGCCAGGAATCTCAGGTTTAAGCTTCTGAGGATATATGAATCTTTGCCTTCTGAGTCATCAGTAAAAAAGGAATAACAACAATGGCACATAAACTATGTTAGGACTTAAAATTTACGAAGATCTTTCTTTGACTATTCTAAGTAGAATTGGCCTATTTGGCATATAGCATATGGCAGTAATTTAATTGCCAATTGCATACATCAGATATCAGCAAATTTGACTAGGCTGATGAACTAGTTTTACAAATAAACTTTTTTGGAACACTGGATACTCATTTGTTTATATTTTTTCTAACACTGTTTTCACACTATGAGTATAATTGAATAGATGCAATAGAGTTTGTGGCCCACGATGCCAAAAATGTTTGCTCTATGGTCTTTTATAGAAATGAGATTGATGACCCCTGCTCTATATTACTAAATTTTAGATTCAGTCGTACAACACAGCCAATAGGAGTAGCTTCTTCAGAATACAGGTTGCTAGGTCCTATTTTTTAATTTATTTGTGGGAAGTTTTTGTACTTGGTATTGTAGAAAACAATATAATTCAGGTGATACTGTTATAGTTAATTTAGAATGAACAGCTTCTATAGACATCTATGTGATGATAGTTTATGGATATAATTTGTGCTGCATCAAAAATAGCAGTAAATATTTCATTAATTATCTGCAATTTTTGGTATGGAATTTCTAGATCCTTTTCAAAGTCACACACACACACACATTTTTGAAATTCTTAGGGATTTAATGTGTGGTTCTGAACAGTTTGCTGTTGGTAATTATCATTTGCCACAAATTGCCTCTCTGTGTCCATTGGGTCTCTTTATATAAATCAAGCAGCATATTTCTCACTGGATGTTTTGCAGATATGGCTGTGTCTGCCATTGGCCACTTTCTTTTCTCAAACATGATAAACTAGGTCTTCAAAATGTCATAGCTGCACTGTGTTTCATTAGCAAGTAAGAAGGGATTGATATTTGGCCCTCTGTGCCCTCATATTAAAGGAATACTAATGTATGGATGCTGATGGATGCCTAGTCTCTTACAGAGACCATAGCAAAACAGTTCAGCATTTTCCCATAATTCTCAGACATGAATTTAATATGGACTAGAGAATGAAACATATTTTTCCTCAGATTCAACTTTTTTCCCTCTATTAATTTTATTATGCATTGCTACAATACTTAGGAAGAAGTCTCTGCTAAAAAGTTTCTGAAATTCTGAGCAGGTCTACTCCACCTGTTTTCCAGGAATGAAAAGTTATATAAGAATCCGATCTTAGCCTAGTGTGAGAAATCACTTACTTTGTGGACCTTTAGCTCATGCTTCACAACCTCCCAAAGACTTAGCTATAAAATTTCCATTCTGTAATCAACATTAAGTTGTAAAATTAAAATAACATTACTTCTTAAAGTAATAGAAAGGATGCTACAGAAATAATTAATTTGTTCCTTGTAACTGACTTGGCCAGAACTAAAACCAGTACTTGAAGACCAGAATAAGAGCAAAAGTGCTTTATGGCATTGGAACAGTCTGTTGTGTGTGAGGGAAAGTAAATCTACATTGTACTTTATGTAACCTAGTTAACTGTGAATAGGCAACTTACTGGGAAACAGCAGTGGAATTCCCACATGAGATAGATTTACCTAGCTCAATAGATTTGAAACTGTGCTCTGAGAGCCCTAAAGGATTCCATAGCAATTCATCAAAACAAGCTGACTAGGTAATGAGTGGAAAAGGTAGGCCAGAACATTTCCCATCTCTCTACCCCTATCCTGTCCCTCTGCTAGTCTTGGCCCTGCCTGCTCCTGCTCTTCAGCCTCACATCTTTGGACTAGCTAACCTAGATAGCTTAATCCTCTAGGGTAGTTTGTTAGAGCCTCCACAGACTGCCCCCACCCCCACCATCACCTGAACTCCTGATTTGACTGACAGGGGCCAGCTCTTCTACTGCCTTGCTAAGAAATGGAAACAGGGAGTTGCAGTCCTGTCCTCCTGTCTCCCTGCCAGTGCCTCCCAGAATCAGGACCCAGCTGCAGCCAGCATCCCTGCTGTGCTCAAAAGAGCCTAGCCCAGCGGGGGGCACCACTTTGGGCTCTGTGGGCAAGAGCCTACAATAGGAGCTGATGACTCTTATGATGCCTGGTGACAAAGGAATTTCTGCTTTCCCTGAATTAGACAACCTTTTCAAATTGATAAGATCAACCATGGAGCAGCTGGCATAGTTTATGAGGATATGAAGTATAAACTCTCCCTAGAGTTCCCCAGTGGCCACCCTTACAAAGAACCCACAGTGAAGTTCCTCATACTCTGCTATCACCCCAAAGTGGACACACAGGGTAACATCTGACTGAATATCCTCAAGGGTAAATGGTCCTCCCTGTATGACGTCAGGACCATCTTGCTCTCTATCCAGAGCCTGTTAGGAGAACACAACAACGATAGCCCTTTGAACACACATGCGGCTGAGCTCTGGAAAACCCCACAGCTTTTAAGAAGAATCTTCAGGAAACCTACTCAAAGCAGGTCTCCAGTCAAGAGCCCTGACCCAAGCTGCGCAGCCTCTTCTGTGTTGTCTTTTTAGTGTCTTCCTTAGATGCTCTGTCCTTTCCTTGATCCATATCTTGAGCTGTGGTGTTATTTTTGTTTAATTTCTGTTTTTTAAATTAAGTCTGCTTAAACCCTTACCATGCATATTAAATAAATACATGTTCTTTGTCTTTGTAAAAAAAAAGAAAAAGAAAAGGAAAAAAGAAATGGGAACAATAAATGTCCCTCAACTGACAAATGGATAATGAAAATATGGAACATTTTACACGATGGAGTTCTACTCAGTGGTAAGAAAAGATGAAATTAGGAAATTTGCAAGTAAATGGATGGAACTAGAAACTGTTGTACTAAGTGAAGTATCACAGACTCAGAAAAGCAAGCAACATATGTTTTCCCTCATATGCTGATCATAGTTCCAATCCATTATATATGAATATATATCCTGATGTAACAACAGGAGCCAGGGAAATGGAAAGGAAACACAGAGGTAAAGAAAAGAAAGAGCCCAAAAGAGGGCCATAGTAGGGAACAGATATTATCAGTGGAGGTGGGGAAAGTAGGGGTGTTTCCCTGGGAAGGGAAGAAGGAGGGACATAGAGGGTTCCATGGGGGTGGGGAGGAGTGAACTCAGGAAAGGGGATGGAGGAAGGAAGGGGGTATTTGGAGTGAGGAGGGAGTTTGGATGGGGGAAGAGAGAGGAGAGATGAATGGAGCTTGGGTGGCATGGGAAACCAGAGTGAAATGTGTTGACTCGGGAATCCACTGAAAAGTACATATGGCATGTGAACATTAGTGCATATGTATACCTGGGGGCTGTATGGCAAGCAGCTCAATGCCAGACAGGAGAGTCCTCCTTTCCAGTTGTTGGTCCAAGTATTCAGAGACTCACAAAACCGCACAGACTACGGCTGGAGCCCTTTGTTTTCTCCAAGAACTTGAAGGTAAGATGCTAGTGCTGAAGTCAGGACATACTTTAAACGTAAGACTTAGAGCAATGGAGCAGGAACTGATATGGAAGCCTTGTGTCTGAAAACAAGCTCTCATACTTCTGGAAGATATTGTGCAAGATGCCGAGGGAGAAAATCAATCAATAGTCCAAGCCAGCTCTAAAACATAGTAACAATAATGATTGGCACAGCAGACTACCTCTATTGGTGCAGTAGTGACACTGTTATCTGGGGGGTAATCAACAGCTATATAATTGGACTTAAAGTCCCCTCAATGGGAGGGAACCCATGAGTGGCACTGTAACTATCTCCAAATACACATGGCTGGAGATGTCATAGATTCTAGAGAACACCCTATCTCTGGCATATCTCTAGATGCACTAAATTTTTTTACCATATGGGAAATATGGATCCTTCAATTTATAGACCAGTGGGCACTGCATCACTCATAAAATAAACTTTTTTTTGCAACTTACGGAGACTTATTATAGAGTTCTGTAACTGGTCTCACAAAGACAATATATGTCTGAGAGATGCCCAGCCCTAAGTGAAGCATCTACAGTGGAACCTCTACACCTAAAATTCATGGAACATAGTGGAACAGGAGGTGGAGGGAATACTAGTGAATCCTTCCTCATAGAACAAAGTGTGATGCACACAGAAGGACACAACTGTCTTAGTTTTAGAGAACAAGAGACTGTAGAGTGTGTGTCTGGATAGGATTCCTATATTGAACCTCACCCCACGGCTCAGAGACCATTGTGAAGAGGGGGCAGAAAAATTGTAGGAGCTAGTGTTGGTCCATGGGCATAGGGAGGCAGAAGTTTTCAGGATACTGGAAGCTTCCTCGTGTGAACTTGAGGCAATGGTGGCAACATGCATAAGACCCATGCCAACTCAATCAGGCCCAGTGTGGAATAAGGGAAATAGAGGGAAATGCATGGGCACTGTTGACAACTGATTACCACTGGGCGAGGGAGAGTAGATCTTCTTTAAGATCTCTAGATAAGCTGGCTAAGCTCCAGTGGATGAAATTGTACTGAAGGACATCTTCAGTGTACAAATGTGTACAAATGCTTGAATGATAGGACCTAACATATATGACAAAGTGCATGGGGTCTGATGGGGAGAGTATGGGGAGTCATGGATGGGGGAGGGGGTCTAAATTTGATCAAGAACTATTGCATGAAATGTACAAAAACTCAATAAAATATTTTAGAAAAGTGAAAAGGTAGGCCAAAAGTTAGAAGTAAATTTAAAATAACTCTCAGAAAATCATTGAAGAATCATTTGTGATCATCAATAAATCTTTAGTGTTAAGTACCTTGGTTTGAAGCAGGTACTCATTTCTTAGTAAATAAGTGTGTGAATACAGGGAAGCAACTCATTAGTAATAACTACACCAATGTAATAAAATATAACAAGAATAAAGGAATGGTAGCAGTGCTGCAGGCTCCTGGGCACGTGTGTGTGTGTATGTGTGTGTGTGTGTTTGTGTGTGTGTGTGTGTGTGTGTGTATGTGTGCATGTGTGTGTGTAGGGAAGGTGGATAAAACTGGCATGTTGTATTGACTTCTCACCATCACTAAGAGGTTTGCATCAGTTGGGAAAGCATTCAGGAGAGGGAGACCAGGCCAAGTGTCCTTGAGATCTTACCAGATCTAATAGTCTGATGAAAAAAATAATCTGGCTCTATTTTCTCCCTTAAATGCCATACATTTCTTAGTGCCAGTTAGAGTACATTAGCTTTCTTTGATAGCCTCGATTAGTGCTAAATTATATTGAACTTCCCAGGAGGAATATCACAACTGATGCCTAATTATATTCACACTATCATTTTGTTGTTGTGCATGTAATTGCTTTTATACACATTTAGGACTTCTTTGGACCATTGGTCTTATGTATTTACTTACTAATTTGTAGGCTAGCTAGTTAACTCTATAATACACAACTTTCTTATTGTAGGGTGCGCACAGTGGTTTTCATATGCTCCTCCAATGTGCCCAAAAAGTTGATAAATTTGAAAACTCCTCACTGATTTTCTGTAGGATGTGAAGAAAGCCTGTTACACGAAATAGTAATGTTCACCCATAATGTTTAGTTACATTTCATTGCTTTCTCAAAATACACTCTGGAACAATTCTGATGCTTCCAAAGGACATCATTTATTCAACATGACATTAGACTTACCCTGGATGGTTGTATTGATAACACTTCAACTTTGTAAAGCCAAATGCTCTTTGGGGAGGCCTGTGCTGCATGTGCTCTCAGCTCCCAGGCTTTCTCCTTATGAACGATTCACAAAACCAACACAGTGTATTCAGGTTTTCATACACAGTTTATAATGTTCAGAAGAGAGTTACTTACAAAGTCATGCACCCATGGGCTTTTTTCCCCTACAACTTGGTTGAGCTCTCTACATCCTTGGCTGCTGGTGCCCCAGCCAAGATTGCGAACTTTCTGCCACCTCCCCAGTTTCCTCCCCATCTGTCCTTAGACCCTCCCTCTCATGCAATTGAAACTGACCAATTGGGTGGGAAGGGACCGTCTTCCTCCCATTCTACAGAGCTAGAGTCTCTTAGGGTTCAGACATTCAGCTGTTGTTAGTTCTTTAGGGGGACATGCTTATCCAACAAACTTGAACCTTGGAAAATGCATTACTAACAAGCCAATGAAATTCATGGCAAGGGCAATAAAAAGTTGAACTCTCAATTGAAAATACTTTTATAAAATAATAGATGATGGGGAATTTCTGTCTTTATATTTGGCTGTATTGATGCTGAACTGTGAGCAAACAATATAACAGTTTTCTGAAACCAGACTGTGAATTTAAGTCTCAACTCTACCATACACTAGTTATGTGAATTTAAAGGAATTATATTATTTTTTGTTTAATTTTCTTCTCTATGAAAGAGAGTTCAAATAGTATCTGTCTTGTAAGTTCATATAAGGACTAAATGAGCTTGATAGTATAGAATAGTTCCTAGTGCATAACAAAGGCTATGTATTAGGTATAATTCTTAATTGTGTCTATATCAACTATGTCATATCCCCCTCCTAAATGGTTTTTCAGATTTGATAGTGGATAGGAGACCAACAACTACAATCCTAAATCATTAAGAAAGCTTACTGGTTCTACTTTAAAAATATGTAGAACTATTATTGTGGAGTGTGAGTGTGTGTGTGTGTGTGTGTGTGTGTGTGTATGCAAGATACACAAGGTGCATTTGTGTAAGTCAGAGAATAACTTTTAAGAGTTGATTCAGGTCTTCCACTCTGTGTTCCAGGGAATGAACTCAAGTCATCATGCTTGCTTAACAAGTGTTTTTACCTGCTAAACAACCTGTAGCCCTCTATGTTTACTTGTTTATATATATATATATCCACATATATGATTTTTATTTATTCTTTGAAATTTTTGTACATGTACACAACGTATCTTGATCATACCCACTCCTCATTCACCCCATCCAGCTCCTTCCAAGATCCCCCATCACATCTCTTTTCAAACTTCATGTATTCTTTCTTTTCTTCCTTCCTTCCTTCCTTCCTTTCTTTCTTTCTTTCTTTCTTTTTCTTCCTTTCTTTCTTTCTTTTCCTTTTTCTTCCTTCCCTCCTGATTCCTCCCTCCCTCCCTTCTTCCTTCCTTCCTTCCTTCCTTCCTTCCTTCCTTCCTTCCTCTCTCGCTCTTCTTTCTTTCTTTTTCTTTCTCTCTCTCCTTTCTTTCTTTCTTTCTTTCTTTCTTTCTTTCTTTCTTTCTTTCTTTCTTTCTTTCTTCTTTTCTTTTTCTTTCTTTCATCTTCTGAGTCCAGTAAATTTTGCCTATATTCCCATAAGTTTGGGGTCCTCTACTGGGGCATAGAGTATCTACCACTTTCTTAAAGAAAATTGACTCTTACTCTGCCATCATCCATCACCTGGCAATATCTCCTCAGCTTGGGGTGGAGTCTTGGAAATCCTCCCCCTTTCATGCTGGAACTTTTAACTATTTTGATCTTGTGCCTGTCTTCTGCAAGTAACCATAGCTGCTGTGAGTTCATGTATGCAAAAACCATATCATGCCAGAGGACAGCATTTTGTAGTACTTCTCTCCATTCTCTGGCTCTTACCTTCTTTCTGCCCTCTCCTCTGTGATGTTCCCTGAGCCTTTGGGGGAAGTTTTAACACAAACATAGATGTCCCATCTATGATTGTGCACTCACACTCACCTATTCTCATCACTTTAAACATTAATACGCTTGTGTGTTAGCCACAATCCAATGCAATAAGAAGACTCTATGGCCAAGTTTGGAGCAGTAGAAGTCTATGGTTATAAATATAAATATTTACAAGGGAGTGTAACAATATGACCATCTAGAAAAACAATATTAATATATCCTCTTGCACCTCTGACTTCTCTAGCTATTGGTTTTGATCATTTTAAGCACCAAACCTGAATTTCCTCCTTTGGAGCAGGCTGTAAATCCAATCAAGAGACTGGTTAGTTACTCCTATAAACATTCTTACCACTATTGCACTATTGGGCACATCTTGGCTGATAGGATGGTATTGTAGCATGTAGGGGGTCAAATGCTGGATAAGACTTTTGTTGTCTTTTGTTAACCAGGAGTCTGAATAGCACCTTCCAGCACTATGAAACCTAGCCAGCAGAAAGAATTTCCCGGTCAGCTCAAGTTTAAATCCTCTGTGGCCTACAAGAAAAATGTGTGGTGTCTTTAGCAAGTGGGTCTTACTATCTAGATACAGTGGGAAACCAATCACAATGACAACAGCCTGTATTGTTTTGTGTGCCTCTGGAGACTCTCTGACCAATAAGCAATGGGGAGGTGACTGGTGCCTGGCATTGAGATTTTCATTTAACAACATGTGTTTTGTTAGCAGCATTGTTCATTAATTTTGGATGCTTCTGTTCAAATTAGTTTTAACAAATTACATTTGTAATTATCTTACAACTAATGGGGTTTGATAAGTCTTCTTCATACACCATTAAGTTTTGGTTAATCCACTGCCCCTCCTATTCCCTAAACCCTGTCCCCATACCTACTTAAACCTTTATTCCCCAATATTACTTCCCTTGTATGTTCATATCACATGTACTCCACTATTCTGTCTTCTATTTTTTACTTTGATTGAAAGATCATAAGTTACCAAGTAGCTTTTTCAGGCACAGTTCATTTTGGATAAATCTTCAACTGGACCTTTGTTTCCCCATGCCCATCACTTCACTGCCTGCTGGAACCCCACTGCCTCCATTATTCCCTCTCAACTTTCATTTCACCTATATTCTACCATTCCCCCTCCCTAAATGCACCCACCATCAATGGCCTGTTTCTAGTTTTCACATCTACTCCATGTGAAAACAAATATTTGAATGCAGAACCCTCACATGATAGAGAACACATGGTATCTGTATTTTGGGGTCTTGGTGACTTCAGTATATTCTTTTCTAGTTATATCTATTTACCTGAAATTTTTATGATCTCATTTTTCTTAATAATTGAGTGATATTCAATTACATTTATGAGGCATATTTTCTGTATATATTGATCAGTTGATGGAGATCTAGGATGATTCCATTTCCTAACTGTTGTGGAATAGAACAGCAGTGAATATGGATGTTCAAATATCTCTGCAGTGAAATACAAATTTCCTTATTTATATATCCAGGAGTGGTATATCTGAGTGTATATAAGTGTAGCTTTTCTTTCTTTTTTGAGAAATCTCCAGGCTGATTTTCAGAGTGGCTGTACTAGTTTACATTTCCATCAGCAGTGAACAAGCACTTCCATTTCCCACAACTATGCCAGCAGTTGTAGACATTTGTATTCCTGATGTCCATTCTCACTAGTGTGAAATGGAATCTTTAAAAAATTTTATTTATTATTTTTGTTTTATGTGTGTGAGTGTATTGCTTGATTATATGTAAGTGTGCCCGTGTTGTGCAATGCCTGTGGAGGTCAGAAGAGAGTGTCAGATCCCCTGAAAATGGAGTTAGAACAGTTGTTAGCTGCCTTGTGGGTCCTGGGAGCTGAACCTAAGTCCTCTGCAAGAGCAACCAATACATTAATCAATGAGCCATCTTTCAAGCCCCAAGATGGAATTGTAATGTTGTACAAATCTATGGATTAATCTACATTTCCCTGATGGCTAAAGATGTTGAATACTTTTTTTTTCTTCTGGTCTCTTTTTTATATAAAAAAATTGTTTTTTTTGCCTATTTTTTTTGTATTTCATACAGAACTTCTCAAACAATCTTAATCATTTTTACACCCCTGTCTCCACTGGTACCCACCCATAGACACCCCACCACTGGAGCCCATATACTCTGTCATCCCTGTTAAGGCCCACTGTGTCATCAGTGTCTCCAGTGCAAGTCCATCCACTGGGGTCTATTCAGCCTGTCTAGAGTCCCTTGTTTTAGGAAGATCAGCTCTTTTTCACCTAGCAGCTTTTAAAGTGTTTACTAGCCATTTATAATTCTTCTTTTGAGAATTTTCAGTTCAGATCCATAGCCCATTTTTAATTGGGTTCATTGTTTTCTTGGGAGAAATGAGCACTCCACTTTCTGCTTCAGCAATCTCTGCTGCTGTGTCTCCATGCCATGATAGAGTCTTACACTTCAAGAACATAAGCCCAAATCAACTATTCCTTCTATAAGTTGCCCTTGTCATAGTGTTTTATCACATCAGCAGAAAAGCAACAGATATAGGAGCCTTAGTGGGAAAGTAGCCTAGAGGAGTTATTAAATGTAATATAATTCTCAAGTTGAAACAAATCTTGAAGACCGACCTTAGTGACTGTCTGGCTCTTTATCACATGGGCAAATTAAAATACATAAAATCTCATGCTTTGCTAGCAACAAATTAAGTATTTAAGTTCTAATGTAGAAAACAAGTTTGTAGGCCAAATTCTAGCCCTGCCAGGGCCATTTCATAGCTTAGGCCCATTTCCTGTATCAGAAATTAAACTGCACCATCAACATGGCATCCTCCCCACCAATAGCCACACCTCCTTCCACACCTTTCCCCACAGATGGCCTGAGAGTGCATAATGCTTCTGCTGTGCTTTGATTGGTCTGCCTCTTCATGACTGGCGCATGATCAGCACATGATCCCCAATGCTGGATGTAAGAGCGTGATCAGCATGACCTTTGCTACCATTGGCCCACAATGGGTGCCCTTTGGTGTTATTATTATCCTGCTGAAAAATAAAGTTGAGTTCTGCCCTCTGACGTGCTCCTGGAGTAGTCTTTCTTCCGTTGCACTTGCCCTCAGCAGGTTATGGACTTGCCTCTGGACAGCGTGGACCCATACAAATTCAGGGTTATTTTCATTGTATATCAATGATCCTTATCTCTATTTGAGGGCAAGTGTAACATCTAGTTAACATACAGAAACAAAACAACTTGAGGTTAGCTATAAAGTTAAAAACAGTAAAGGCCAAAATGAAATTAGAGAAACTGAATCCTGAAGGGGAGAAGAAAAATGATTAGAATGGGTATGGGTTAATACTGGATTCTTGTTGAAAGAAGCATTCTGATGAAATTTTGATGCAGGTAAAATGTTTGAAGAGAAAGAAGAGGTCATGTTTTACACAAGAACAGACTTCTTAAAATCTTGGAGTAAGAATTGGGAAGTTATTTTTATATCTCTTTTTATGTAAGAGTCAAGGATACAACAAAAGATACTGTTAGCTAGAACAAAATGACAATGCATTTATAAAATGAGGCTTATTTCACTGAAAGAATTTCATTCTTCTTAAGCTTATCAGTCTCATAGTGACTACCATATGACTGATAATAAGACATGCTGTTCGTTAGGCAGTCTTCAAAACAGATGTGGAATATTTGTTGAGAGGAGCTCTTTAAAGGGCACATTTTTGTTTCTGCCTTTAAAGATGGACTTTTCTGACCTTTGTAAAAGGTAAGACCTTTTATTTGGATGGAGGATAATGGCTATTTATGTTGATGATTTAAAAACTGTGAGTATCCATTTTGATGATATAAACTGTTGTTGATATTGAGTTGTCACTGCTGAGTCTAAGCTGTACTTATAACTTATGTAAGGATGCTGGAGGCTACAGTTTTGAAATAACTAAAACATTTGTTCCCAATGTACTATCCATCAGGGGACAAGCTTTCCCACTGTATGCAATCAGGACTCTGGACAAGAGAAACTGATGGCATTGTGACTACCAAGGTTAGGGGATGGAATCAATCAGTCTCTGTATACTATGGGAGTTCAATTTCTCAGTAACTTCACTCCTAAATCCATGTATCCTTTGAGACATAGCCCAAGACAACATGCTTCAGGAAAATACAGAAGCAAAGAGAAAAAAATGAAGGCAGAAGTAAAGAGAAAAAAAAAGCCTTCTTGCACAACTCAGACCAAGAGCAGAGTCAAACTCAAAGACACAGATTGAGTTAAATAGAGATTGAGGAAAGCATAGACACAGACAGCACAGAACACTCCATTATTCTCTGTATTAATGTAGAAGTTAACTTTGGCTGTAGTTCAGAGTGAAACAAACAATCTGCCTCGGGGACTGCTTATAAAACCAGGAGCAAAATGCCTACTGGAAATGTCACTGTTCTGTTGGAAGTCTCTGGCATCTCTTGGGACATGTGGGAAATCTGTAGGTTACAAAAGTATAGAAGAAGTCAAATTTCTCTTGTGACAATACTGCAATGGGTTATCTTTAATTGTAGAATGAACAGAAATGCTACAAGTAAAGCAAGGTGATCTTACACAAAAATATACAAAATGGGCAAAAAGGGAAAAAAAATTCTACTATACCTGAATTTTATTCAGAGGGTTATTGTCAGAATTTATTATCTTCTAATTTTCTATGTGAAAATTAGGGATTATTAGATGGGAACCTACTCCCTGCATTCTTCTTTGGAAGCTAACATTTTATTGAGTCCCTACTATGTGCCAGAAAGGTGCTGGGTTGTGTTTTTCAATAAGCTTTCAAAGTAGATAATATTATATCCATTTGTATAAATAAGGAAATTAAACTCAAGACAATTCATCTCTAAAGTCGTTTAGTCAACAGGTACTAAACCTACGATTAAATCTAGGTTTTAATAAAAATAATGTTATCTATGGGTGTTGTGGTGGTGCACACTTGCAATTCCAGCACTTGGGAAATAGAGGCAGGAGGATCTCAAGTTCAAGGCTAGATACATAGCAAGATCTCATCTCAAAAACCAAAAAAAAAAAAGCAAAACAACCCCCTTAACGTATCATTTATTAAGTACTTACTCTGTGTTAGACATAGTTCTAAGCATTAATAAAATGAATTTATGGATGGTTGCCACAACTCTCAAGGTGGTATTCTGCTAATTTTATAGGGGAGCTTTGGGCACAGAAGACTTAGAAACTTGCCTAAGATCACCTAGTTAGTAGCAGTTACAGCATTTAACATCTAAGAACCAAGTTCTCTGGGAAAACTGGGAGCAGAACAAATAGTCATTGTTTAAATAGATGAGCAGACTGGAAGTAAAGACTGGGAGGGAGGAGAGATGGAGAAGAAGCCCTGTTGTGTCTGCATCATTTACCTGGATGAAAACTGTGAGGAGGAGGTGTCAGAGAAAGGAGAGTTGCAGATAGCTGCATCTTCTTGCTTGTTTCAAGAACAAAGTAGATGGTGACACCATTACATAAGGCCTAGAATGAAGACACACTGGCATTACATTTACATTTGGTGTTAAAGAGCTGATATTTATTCATCTGGTCCTTCAGGTTCACTAGGAAATGTAAAACGAAGAATCATTTGTTTTCATCTTCTGCACAACGCTCACAAATGGAAAGATTATAACAAAGATGCTCAATGAAAATTGAAAGTTGCCTGTCTGATTTCCTACTTATAGGGCAGTGGAATACTATACATATATTAATACATACCTGAATATTCACACATACATATGCATATATAGATTTATGATAGCAATAAATAGAACCATACTTGATTAAATACTTATTTGACAATTGCTTACTGGCAGTCATTGTGTTGACTGTCAAAGGGACAATGGTAAAGAAAACAGACCCAGTCTCTGCTTTTGGAACTATCATAGTCAGATAACAGAAACAGGCAATAAGCAAAGAACAGAGAGATTAGCAAAAAGTGCTATAAATAAAAAATAGAGTGGAATATGATGGTGTAAAGTCCAAGTGTCAGGAAGATGTTCACCTTCCATTCCACCTATGGTGGGAAGAAACTAATGAGTCGAGCAGGGGTGTGCCATCATGTTATCCATCTTTCATAGCTTGCTCTGCGTTATTACTACATTCACAACAAGGTATCACAAAAATGCAAGGAGCAGCACTAGGGAGACGAGGCAGGTGGATCTCTGAGTTTGAAGCTAGCTTGGTCTAGACAGAGAATTACAGGCCCACCAGAGTTACATAGTGAGACCCTGTCTCAAGCAAACAAACAAAACAAACATGCAAGGAGAGAGGCTGGTTAGGTGGGCCAGAGACTTAAATAAAGGTGCAATGGAGAAGTCTTAGTCTGTTTTGTGTTGTTCTAAGGGATTATACTGGAGGCTAGATTATTTTTTTATTTGTTTATTTAGTGTATATATGGGTTCATGTGCTTGCGGGTACATATGCACATGTGTATGTGTGTGGAAGCCAGGGAACAACCTTGAATGTTGTTCCTTAGTTACTGTTCACCTCTTTTGAGACTCAAACTTGTCAAAGGCAAAAAAGCTAGGCTGACTGACCACTGAGCCCCAGGAACCTGTATGTTTCTACCTCGTTAGTGCAGGGATTACAAGCATGACTTCTTTTTTTAAATTTTATTATTAGAAGAGGCATTTCATTAAAACAGCTTTGACATATTCAATAACAATTTCCAGAGCAAAGATACATCTCTTTCAAAAATGTCTGTAAATTTTTTGGTTCACAATTAATACAGTTATACAGTATTGAACTCAGTATAAACCCTGTAAGACATAAAATTGAATGAGTTTTTAACCTTTAAAAAAAGATCTCCACTTCATTTTAAAATATACTTTTTCTTCCACAAAGACTCATTGTTTTTGCTAATAACAACACTTAGATGTTGGCACATGCATCTCTAATCTATATGTATCTGTATGTCATGGTCAGTTTCACTTGGATCCTTGACACCTGTGTATGGATGTAAAGACATTGGGTAGATTTCAGTGGTAATGTTTATCACCTCTACTACTTAACATGACGTAAATTTTTTTGCTTCATCCTAAAATATAACTCAATTTTTAATTTGTTCATTTTTTGTGTGTATAGCACACAGAACATCCAATCTTAGTCATCTACATAGCCACTTCACAGATGGCACCCTCCTATAGCCTCTCCTCCCCATACTAGAACCCTTTTACTCTGTCTTCCCTGCTACTGTCTGCTGTCGTGTCAGCAAAGAGGAGGGTCAACACAGAGGAAACATGACTTCTTTTTTTAACAGGGGTTCTAGGATTCGAACCCAGGTCCTCATGCTTGTAAGACAAGCAATCTACCGACTGAACTGTCTTCCTAGATCCTGAATGATTTACAAAGGAGAGGCTTATTTGAGCTCATGATTCTGAGGGTGAGAAGTCAAGAGCACAGCACTAGTGTCTTCATGGCTTCTGGTACATGCCTTGTGCTGCATCTGAACTTGGAAATAAAGTCAGAGGCTGAAGTGCACACATAGGGACTGTGGGAGACAGGATTGAGCCTAGGGTGAAAGTCTTATTGATAGCCATACAGCAGGCCCGAGGCAACAGCCCAACTGCTGGAGCCACAAGGAACACCTTGTGACATTTGCTCCCATTGGCAGATCATGAGACTGATGGCTAGAGCTTGCCACTCCCTAATCACCACCCTTGGAATCCAAAATTGCAACACTTAGATATTGCAACAGTCAGGGTCATGTGGTTTCCAGGAATCCATGCTCTGTAATCTGAAACCCATTATGCTAATAAGGTATACTATTTGCTGTACTGTTATAGGATGCTAAACCTGTTATGCTAATGAGGTATCCTACTTGCTTTGCTGTGATTGGACCACTACCCCTATGTGAGCTTGTGCCTTCTTGCAATAAAGCAGACCTGTGTCACTTAACCTGGTCTCCTGTGTCTGAATGTGGCTCCACTGACACAGTCTCCTCACCAGCCCTGGGGTCTGGGACCAGGCAGAAGCGACGACGACAGGAGGCAGCATAGGGCAAGCAGAAGAGCTACCTCAGCACCAAGCGAGTAGAAGAGCAGCCTCAGCCCAGGGCAGGCAGAAGAGTGGCCTCAGGCCAGGGCGAGTGGAGGAGCAGCCTCGATGCCCATGAGAACAAAGGAGTGACACCCGTGGGAACGGAGGAGCGGCCGCCACTAGTGGTGACCGCAAGGGACAAGGCAGTAGGTGTGGCCTCACTCAAGGCAACTAATCCTGCAGGAGCAAGAACTCACTCATTTCATGAAGAACTAACTCAGTCCCACTAGAATGTCATTAATCCAGTCATGATCCAAACATCTGTTAAAGGTCTTATCACCTTCATTGCTGTTACATGAGTTTTGGAGAGAATGAACCACATCCAAGCCATAACAGAAAGTAAAAGGAAGTGGGTTGAAATATATTTAGAGAGAAATTAGTAGGCTTATTGATGGAGAGGGGTGGACAGGAATAGGTAAAAATTAAAGATGACCCCCCAGTTTTTTAGATTTACCAGTATCATGGCAACTAGAGGAATGACAAGTTGTCCCTGCATTCTTATCTGAAGATTGTTTCTTTCAAGATAATGGATTCATTCCTTTCATCTCAACCTAATTGAATGCTACTTCCACTGTAGCATTTGGTATCCATTCTTCAGAAAAATCTTTCCATAAATTTATAATACCCCTCCTTGTTTAAAATATCAATTTTAACAGGCTATGCATACAACTGCCATATCTATGTTTTATCTCACAACTTATTATGCATGTTTATCATGCCAATTCTTACGATTCAAGGAAATATCTGCATGATAACTTCTAATATATTGAACCACATTTTATGTAACTAGTATCTGACTTCAGATCTATGTGATTCCAAGGTTATGCCCCACCACACACATGCTTAATGTGATATAACTAAAAATTTATAAATTAATATGTAAAACAGAAATGGGATGAATATAATTACAGCAGTGTGAAGTTTCTTGCATTGTTCAGGAAGAAGACATAGAGAGAACAATAAACTTGATATTTTTCTAAGTTAAATTTACATGTTAAAAAATTAGTGGTGACTTCTATATGAGAAAATGACCCAAAATAGAATAAAAGAAATCAATTTCCCCAACTTTTTTCTACATGGAAATTTGAAAGCTAACTTGATTCCAAATATAGCTTTGTTTACAGTGCCTACACAGTGCAGTGAAAAAAGGACTGAAATTATACTCTAATGTCCTCTTATATCCATCTCTTAGCTGAACTAGTTTAATAACTAGTTCTATGACACAGTAGACATATAAAATGAACAAAGACATTTGCAGAAAGAAGAGGTAAAGCTTTTGGTTTACTTTTTTATTAAGTACCACCTGAAGTCTTTTTGTCTACCATGGTTGCTATAAGAATAATTCAAATATAACCTGTTCATTACATTTATATTTATGCATGTATTATAAGTGTGCACCAGGTCTATTGTTCAGCTGGTCTTTCCAGAATATAGGCTCTATAGCTGTAAAAGCAAAATCGCTCTCACTAGGCAGTCCAGCAAATTCATTACACTGTTATAGCTTACTTGTCAACGCTTTTCCAGATCATTGTTTGGAAACCAAGGTAACAGGCTGAGTAGCAGTGGGCAATGGGTTGGTTCAAGATGTTATAGAGTGACAGGTGATTTCTCTTATTGCAGTCATCTTCCTAGGCATAGAAGTTGTGAAAGGTTATGTCACCAATGACCTTGTCTTTTAAAACCCACTCAAATGAACTCCAAAATTACACAGATGTAAAGAGAGAAGACAAATCCTTGTCCTGTCCTTAATAAGCTCTTTTTGATTTCCCTTTTCCATGCTGTCCCCTCAGTGCCACCACTCTTGATCTTATCTTCCTTCCCACTGTGTGTATGTGCCTAGATCATAGCTTCAGGCCCAAAGCCCACTTAGAGTTTTTCCATATCAAAGTGTGCTGTACTCATAGCATTGTATCCAGAGAAAAATTGGCATGTCAGGAGAGTATGCAAGCTCACAGCCTATTCTCTTGTTTGTCTTTGATAACGGGACTAAACCAAGTTGGCTACTTAATGAGGCAATTATTTTAGGACAAGCTGGTAGATCTGGACACATAGGTCTATAGCTTTGGGGTTTTATTTTATTATGGCTTCTTTTCTGTGGGGCTTGCACCATTTCTCATGGGGAAACTCTTCACGAGAGTCAGAGGCCAGCATTGCAGGCAGCTAACTTCAAACAATCTCAAATATAACTATTTTGACTCGTTCAAAAGATAAAACTGGAAACTTCGGATATGCTTTCTGTCTCATACACAGACTTAACTTTACAAAGATTATGCTTCAAGATGATCCAAAAGCTTTGAAATGCACATATTCTTTGTTCATATCACTTCTTTTTAGGTAATTTATGGTAATAAAGTGATCATCCATTTGTAGAAAAATATTCCTTTAAATGAATGTTTATTGGAGGCTGGAGCGATGGCTCAGTGGTCAAAAGCACTTGCTGCTCCTGCAGGAGACCCAGGTTCAATCCCAGCACTCATATGGCATCTAACAACCGTGTGTAATTCCAGATGGAGGAGATCCGTTGCCTTCCTCCGGCATTGCACACATGGGTACCCTTATTCATATGCAGGCAATACACTCATATACATAAAATAAAAATAGTATTTTAAAAAGAATGTATATTAGATAGATTTATGCCAAACTATTTGAAGAGGTATTTTTTGCATATTGGGGCTAATAGAGAATTTGTTGTCTAATATTTCAAATTTTCAAATTTTTTCAAAGCTGAAAAGTTTATCATTGGGCCGGGCATGGTGGTGCATGCCTTTAATCCCAGCACTTGGGAGACAGAGTCAGGTGGATCTCTGTGAGTTCAAGGCCAGACTGGTCTACATAGTGAGTTCTAGGACAGCTGGGGCTACAGGGAGATCCTGTCCCCAAAAGACAAAAAACTTTATCATCTATCATCATATAGCTCTCAAAATTTATAATTATTAACTTTTCATTATTTTTACTATCTATTCATAAATATTAGAAATAAAACTATACTGATAATATCAACATCCCAATTTTCTTTTCCCATCTTGTTATTCTAAAGAATAAAGAGTGATTTTCAAAAATATTCTTTATATTTGCTTTTTTTTGTTGTTGTTTATTTGTTTGAGACAGGTTCTTACTATGTGTCCCCAGATGGCTTGGAAGTCGCTATATAGACCATCCCATGCTGGCCTCAATCTCACAGGGATCCACCTGCCTCTGTCTATGGTGTGCTGTGATTAAAGATGTTTGTCACCATATCTAGTTTCCTTATATTTCTTATAGGTAGTATTTATTTTTCTCTTTGTCTTCATTTTCTCATTGTTAGAATGAAAGAATATCGCTTTGGTTATGAAAGTTATTAAATTTTATCCCCTAATACATTGACATTTTAATTTGTAAAAACATTTTAAATAAATTATCTCTTCTAAGTGTGAAAATACATGAAATAAAGTATTATATATCAATATATATTGATCTAAGTATGTCTAGGTCTATCTTGATAATTGACATTGTTATCTGTAAATTGTGGAAACTTGGGCAAGTTACTCAACTTATTTGTCTGTAAGTTTCCTCCTCTAATGTGAATATAGCAATTGTTTCCACTGGTAATATTTCTTTATAGAGTAAATTGAACAATGTTTATAAAATATTCAGAGTAGTGTATAAAACGAAAGATTTTTGGTATGGATGAATATTATTAACTATAGTTATGTTTTTTAAATCTGAAAAAGGATTTTATTCCATGGGTTGTTGTAAAGCAGCAGAGTTTTTGACATTACTCACATCTGAAGGGTGGAATGTAGCACCGTTCTATACCAGCTAGGTCAACCTATGACTGCTTTGAACAATAAAATTTGGTAAAATGTATGCTATTTGGTTTCTGAGGCATAATTTTTTTTTTGCGACTGGGGTCTCACTTTGCATGTATCCCAGGCTGGCCAGAAATTTATGATCATTCTGATTCAGCCTCCCAAGTGCTGGTGTTATTAGTGGGCACCACTGCACCTGATCTTTAATGTAAATTTAAAAATATATATTGATTACTTGAGAACTGTATACAAAATATTTTGATCACATTTCACCCTCCTCTAACTCCTTCAAGAGCCACCCTTACCTCATTTCTCACCCAACTTCATGTTCTTTGATCCTTATCAAGTCCAATATATGTATCCCAAATACTCTTGGGTATGGAACGTGCTCTGGATTTTGGTCACGTAAGGGTCATACTTTTAAAGAGTACTGATGTCTCCTGTCCCGGAAGCTACTAAATGCCAATAGGTTCTCATGTAGGGAAGATACCTCTACCCCACCTCCCACCCATGCTGAGAATTTATCTGGCATGGGCTTGATTAGATTGTGTGCAAACTGTCAGGATTGCTATTTGTTCAGATGTCCAACTGCTCTATTGTCTGGAAAGTGCTGTTTCCTTGTTTTCTGTGACCTCTGGTTCTTACAGTATTTCTGCCCCCTCTTTCACAATGACCCCTGAGCTTTTGAGAGAGAGGTTTTTGAAACATTGATCCCTTTGGGACTGAGCAATCCATAGCTGCTTATTCTCTTCATATTGAAGGTAAGTTTTAAAAACCATGCAGCTGTTCTTAATAGTAAATATTTTTTTTAAAAGGGGGGCTGGAGAGATGGCTCAATGGTTAAGAACACTGTTCTTGAAAAAGGCACGGGTTCAAATCCCAGCACTCACATGGCAGCTAACAACTGTCCATAACTCCAGTTCCAGGGGATCCAACAGCCTCTTCTGTCCTCCACGGGCATTGTAGGATACAAGTATACTTACCTACATGCATGCAATACACGCATACACATAAAATAAAAATTATAAATAAAATATTTTTTAAAAAAGCCATGCATCTGTTCTTTTTGGAATATACTGGACACAAGAGAGCTACCTCTTTGGAAGTTTGTTCTAGTTTGTTTTCAATTGCTGTGATAAAAATACTCTGATCAATACCAACTTGGGGAGAAAAGGGTTTATTTGGCTTACATCTCCTGGGTCACACTTCACCAGGGAGCCCAAGGTAGGAACTCAGGGCAGGAACCTGGAGGCAGAAACTGAAGCACAGGCCATGGAGGAATGTTGCTTACTGGCTTGCTCACCTGGCCCATGTTCGGCCTGCTTTCTTATACAATATAAAACAGTCTGCCCAAGCGTGGAACCATCCACGTAACTAAAAAATCAATAAAATACCCCACAGACATGGCGACAGGCCACTCCAATGGAGGAAATTCTGAAGACTCCCTCTACCCAGGTGTGTTAAGTTGACTACTAAAGCTATCTAGCACAATTGACCCCTTGTCAACTTGACACATAACACCTCACTATTAAATCTTAACCTTTCCACTTTTTGTCCCTAAGATATGATGTTAACAACATCAGAACATATGATAGGACAACTTTAAAAGTCCTACAGACCTTAAAAAAATCCAAACACTTAAAAGTCCACAATCTCTTTTAGCAATCTATTCACTGTTGGCTCCTGTGAAATCCAAAACAAGTACTATCTTATTTTAAAAGGGAAGAATTTGGAACACCTAAGCAAAACCAAAGTCCAACTAAGTAGCTACCGTCTGGACATCTGTGATTCACTCACGATCTTTTGGGCTCCAAAGTGTTCTGGCAGCTCCACTTCTCTGACTCTGCCATATAAAGCACAAAAGCTCATCTTCCAGAACTAGATCTGCTCCATCCCACATCTGCTGCTGCCCTTTATGGTTACACCATTGCCCTGGCATCTACAAAAAGCTGGGGTCCACTGAAACTGAGGCTGCTCCTTCACTAGTGGGTTGGTCTGGCCTCTCAGAGTGCAAAGCCTCAGATTCTCTCCATAACCCTTTAAATCCTGGGGTCTCACTGCAACTGAGGCTGCACTTTTACCAATGGCCTTTCCGGGTGTCAAGCCTCAGTTGCTCTCTGTGACCCCCTCACATGTTCAATACCAGAACCACGCAGGAGTCTTACACATTACGAAGTCCTGCTTCAGCTTGAGATGGAGGCTCAGGTCCCCTCTTGACCACAGCTTCTGTACTGACCCTGAAGAAATACTTACCAGAACATTTCTTCACAGTGATGCTGGTCTCTTGTTACTTACAGCTGATTTTTCAGCCCCAGCTATCTAGCATCAATTGTCCCAGTAAAGCAAAGGTTTTACTTCAGTGGTTCCGGTCTCTTCTTAATCAGAGCTGATTCTTCAGCCCCAGACAACCAGAATCCACAGATTCTTAATTCAAGATATCATGCAAACAGCCCTGATATTCTTTGCTTCCTTTTGAATGAAGTTTCATGAGCCAGCCAGACCTCCATCATCCACAACTCCTCATCATAACTGTTCGAAGATCCACAGCAACAAACTCTAAGGACTCAATGGCTTTTCCAGCCCATAGTTCCCAATGCTTCCGCAATCCTAAAAACACCAAGGTCAGGTCCATCACAGCAATATCCTCTCTCTGGTACCAATTTCTGTCCTAGGTTGTTTCTTCACTGCTGAGACAAAATACTCTGACCAACACCAATTTGGGGAGGAAAAGGTTTATTTAGTTACATCTTCTATGTCACAGCTCATCAGGGGGCCCAAGGTAGGAACTCAGGGCAGAACCTGGAAAGAGGAGCTGAAGCACAGGCCATGGAAGAACCTTGCTTACTGGCTTGTTCCCTGGTCATTGTTCAGCCTGTTTTTTTATACAATAGAAAAGAGTCAGCCTAGGGGTGGCACTACACATATCACTGAAAAAAATCAAGAAAAAACCTCACAGACATGACCACAGGTTCCCCATTAGGGGCTCCCTCTACTCAGGTATGTCACAATGTCAACTAAAGCTATCCAACATAAAGTTCAACAAAGGGGGAACTACTATATTGGTCATACAACATGGATGTACTAACATCATGTGAGCCTGGATTTCCAGCAACTGCTTCCAAGCAACTAGACACTTAAATGAAGCTGTCTTACAACCTTCAAATCTATTATGGTCACTAGCTTAGTATCACTGAATAACCCCACTTTTTGCCATGGAGTGTAAAATGGTTTGAATTCTCTTCCATGAATTTCTGATATACAGTGCATGAGATGTAACAGAATGGTTTAGTTATAATTAGCTTATTTTAATGAGTGTGTTATGAATCAATAGTAACCAGAAGATATTTTTACAAACTAATACTGGAGTACTGTCATATAAACAGAAACAACTTGCACAGATTTGGGATTTGGGGCTAGGCATTAGATGGAAGTTAGAGAGCCAGTGAAGAGACACTTAGGGGACTCTTGTGTCTCATGGAAGGTGTGAATGCTTAAAGGAAGGCAAGAAAAATGTTATTGGAAGCTAGAGGAAGGGAACTTTTTATATATAGTCACAGAAAATTTTCCCAAATCACTTTGAAGAATATTTATTTATTTATTTATTTATTTATTTCTAAGAAGAAATTTGAAGACATAAGTTGGTTTTTGTGCTACTGTGTCGTGCGATGACATGAGCTGAAGAAACAGCTATCCAGCTTTTAGGAAGATTCTAGAGGAACTATAAAAGCATCAGAACTTAGTAGACTTAAAGAAAAAAACAAAACAAAACTATGTTCATTTTGAAATCAGTATGAGAAGATTCTAAAAGTGAGGACTTCAAAACAAAGAGCCACTTCAAGAAATATGATCCCAGTATAAGAAAATGAAAATTCAAGTATGTGGAGATAAAACTCTTTGGTAAGACTTTGAAAAGATGTTTCTCTGGAAAATTTTCAGAGAGACAGAAGCCCTGAAACATCTAACCTCACATATAGCACAACTTATAGAAAGGCTTATCTTGATGCTATTTGTGTTTATGATATATGTAGAAGGAGTGGAATATAGAGGTATGTATATTAACATTATAAAGTAATTGTGTTGAACTGAAAGGGAAAGAGAAATTTTAAAATTTAAGAAGTAGAGGAGAAAACTGGCCATGGTGTTGTATGCCTTTAATTCCAAAACAGAGGAGGCAGAGGCAGATGGATCTCTGTGAGATTGAGGTCAGCTTATACTACATAGAGAGATCCAAGACAGCTGTGCCTATAGGGATACCCTATCTCAAAATAAGAGAAAGGAAAAAAGAAGAGAGGAGTTCAAGTTCAAAGTTTGCGATACAAGAAAATAATAAATGATTAAGGAAATAAATATCTTGCATACACTGACATAATCATTACATTATGTACATTTATTGAGTTGTCTCATTGAATCCCATACATACCCACATAGGTACATATGTATGTATAAACATATACAGATTTGCATGTCTAAAGCAAGGCATCTAACTCATGCAATCCAAATTTCTATGGCAATGAAACAAGGTGAAAAAATTACCGAACAGGAATTATAATATGATTTTGTGTGTGTCAGTATGTACTTGTATATATGTATGCATTTGTTTATCAGTATGTGTGTGTGTGTGTGTGTCTGTGTGTGTGTATGTGTGTGGGGTGGTGCATATATCACATGGTATGAATGTAGAGATCAGAGGACAACCTTGAACATAGATACTCACCTTTCATTTTGTTTGCAGCATTTTTTTGTTCTTTTCTTCTGTATATATCAGGGTAGTTGCTGGGAATTCTTTTGTATCTGCCTCTCATGCTGCCTTAGGAGTACTGAGATAACAGGTGCATGCTACCTAATCAAGTTTGCGTGGTATATTAGTTACTTTTTCTGTTGCTGTGATAAAACGCCATGACCAAAGGAATTTATAAAAGAAAGACTAGGTAGCTAGAGCAGAAAGCCTGGCGAGTACATCTCCAAGCAGTCATAGGAAGCAGAGAGGGTGACTGGAGATCTAACAGGGCTTAAGAACTCTTCAAAGCCTGCCCACAGTGATGTGCTTCCTCCAGCATGGCCACACTTCCTAAAGCCTCCTAAAACAGTGCAACCAACTGGGGACAAAATGTTCAAATACTTAATTAAGCCTAATGGAGGACATTTTCGTTCAAACCACCACACTCTACTAACTGTCCCACATAGTCTCATAAACTTATAAAGTACAAAATGCTTTTAGTCCACCTTCAAATGTTCCCATAGTCATTACCAGTCAGAATATTATTCAAAAATCCACAGTCCAAAGTCTCTTCCGAGACTCAAGAAATCTCTCTTAATTGTAATCCCATGTAAAATCAAAAAACAAATGACATACTTCCTATATGCAATGGAACTGAATACACATTCCCATTCCTAAATGGAATAATGAGGCATAGTAAAGAAATACTGGACCAAAATAAAATAAAAAAAACAGAAGAGTAAACACCAAATCCAGTAACTCCATGATCAACTTTTTGGACTTTACTTTCAAAGAGCCAGCCCCAGCTTTGCTGGGTGCAACACACATGCATTTCTCTTTTGGGCTGGCGCCATCCCTTGTATGCAGCACTCCTTGGAGTTATGTCTCATGTTCTAGAATCTTAAGTGTCTTCTTTGGGCCTCCACTTCTAACCAGGGGAAGGGTATTTGAGAAAAACATGCTTATATAGTGATCTTAAGAGGTGATCTATCACCTCTTTGCAAAAAGCAAGGTTCACTTTTTCATCATTATGTCTTAAGAATCAGTCATATGTAGACTTATTTTGTGGTCTCTCTTCATAAATGGAGATGTAGACAGTTAGTCTAGAATGCCTTGAATGTCACTGTTCTAATCTTATTTTCTAACAGAGTACTTCATAATTTATTAAGTATATTTATATGCTTGGAAAGGATTAAATATCATAGATCCTACACATTTTTAGCTAAGCAAATAAATCTTCAGAAAGGTGAAAGAGCTTGCTCCTGAATCATATATAAGTTTAAATTGGAACAAACTGTCCTCAAACTCGTTTTTTGATAATTTTGCCACCTGGTCTTTGAAAGCTGTTCTTTCTTTTTCATGCTAATGCACATTTATATGGAATGTACATAAAGCAAAATCGTTAGTATTTATGTACTGATATCCATTTCTTTTTCTTCTCGTTAATTGAAACTGAAATTTTCATCATAAATAATCATTGCAAAATCAAAAAATGTTGAAGTCTTTTTGGAAGCCTTTTAATTTCACCAGGCTTTCATTTTTTATGGAAAGATATCTGCCAGAATAAATAAAACTCAGATTGTATATTTAGTTGAATTAGTTAAAACAAGGTAATTGAGAGAAATGCTTTTCTTGTTTCTTTTGTCTGCCATGGCATGTGAGTAAATACTGAGACTATCCCTCAAATGGGTTCGATGCAAAATGAACATTCCCAGGGATGAAACCATGGGTTAACTCAGTCCAGCAGCAGGATACTGTAGAGACTATAATAAGTAGAAGCAGTGTGACAGTGCAATGGAATGTGTGTTGTCCTATGAAGCAATAACACTTACTTCTAGTCCTCTCTCATTATTGGATATGTAGTTTGGCAAGTAACCCTGAGTCATCAAAAGGTGTAGATTTATTTTTACCTGCCTGAAGGCAAAAAGCTAGAGCACATGCTCTCCTGAGATTTCTTCCCAATTTATGATCTAAAATTGTAATATTTCCTCTTTGGTTTCCCTTCTCCCCCTATGGACCTTTCATTCATGAATTTAATCCCTTTTATAGCTGATTTATATTTTAGCCTTCTGGGTAATGAATTCTGCTAAAATCCTATTTTTTTCCTTAAAAACTCACTATTTTAAGCACTGGGGGGCTGTGGAATAAAACTGTTATAGGACTTCATCCAATTTGCCTGTTCCTTGGTGATACTTGGTGTCAGACTGATGAGCTGAGTTAAGTGAGAAATAAGTCCGAGCCACGTCTTCATTTCATTCTGAAATCATTTACATGTTCAATCCATGATTCATTTTCTTTGTTAATTTGAAAATAAATTTTCTCATCCTTAGCTTAATAAGAATTAATTTAATGTATTTTTATTGTTGTCAGATAGCTTACATTTCACAGGGCTGGATGTTTGTGATGATACTTAATTACATTATAAATTTTTAGTCTCACAAAAGAAATAACAATGGTATAATAGAAAAGAAGAGATCTAAATCACAGTGGAGGATGATAACATATAATAAAACCTAATCATAATCTAAGGAATGGTACTTGCCAACAGCAAATATTAATTATAGAAACAATCATCTGAGCAGCTTCACTTATTTCAGTGACAGGAAATAATTCTGAATCTCATGCCTGTATTGTTTTGTAAATCTAATACTATTTGTTTTGAGTCATATGTGATTTTTAAATTAAATTATTTTTCATCTAATTTTCTTTCATATATTAGAAAGCCAAGACTATGACTAAGTCTACGCAAATGGATATTTCAATACATTTCTATAGTTAACAGAAAATCACATCAAATCCTAGGCGACATTTTCAAAACTGTAATTGCAGTGTGTGTCCTAGGTAATGTAAAATAATCTGGAGTCTGGATCTGGAGAGATGGCACAGTGGAAAAGAACACTGCTTGGCCTTGCAGAGGACCTGGGTTTGGTTCCCAGTACTCACATGGTGGTTATCAGCCATCTATAAACCTAGTTGCAGGGGATTCAATGCCCACTTCTGGTGCTTATGCCACATATTAGCTAGTGTGTCCTTAGATAAATTAACTTCTCAGAACTAGTTTAAAAAAACATTATTAAGAAATAAATACTAACACACAGAATGGTCACAAGCAAATGTGCTATTTGACAGAAAAGTGTTCTTTATGCTCTGAAGTAGTCCAAACATACTAACTGTTGCTGCTATTCTTCATAGGCATTTATTCATTTGAGTAGTTAGTGGGTGTACTCAGATCATTTGGATTCAGGGCTGTGCTCTTGCACCTCCATTCATCTGTTGCTTACCTCTTTATCCTCCTTTCATTTATCATGTTTCCTCATACTCACTGCTCTTCCACTGGTTGCATGCCTCCTCAAAACTTTCTTAGTTACACTGAGACTAAGAAAGAGTTTCAGGGAATTAACCTTATTATCATTGCCTATTTGCATATTCCATGAATCCCTACATCCTACAATCTCATTTCTTTTCTTGACATATTCTGTTATTTTCACAAGTGATGATTTTGGAAGTATGTATCATTTACATTCTCTCCATTGGAATAGTTTCTTCCAAGACAATTTTCTTTCAGACTTTGGTGCAGATTAAAATTCTTTTAAGATAAATTTAGAACTTATGGACAACCTGCATTACTTTATTGGCAAACAATATCTTTTAGAAGACTGCTTACGCTAATGGAAATGAGCCTCAAATAGAGCCAGACATAATGAAATATGAGAGTATAATGAAAGGGCTACTGTGACCACTTGCTTCCATCACAAAATCGTACCACTATTTATTGTCAATAATTGTGTGATTTCCTACAATTAGTCATTAAGTAGAACCAAGACATTATAAGTAAGAGTTCACCAAAACTGATTCTTGGCAGAAGGTGGGTTTGCTATGTAGTTTTGCTGCTGGACAAAATAGGCTGGTTAATGAGAATTAGTGTAACATGAAATGCAGTGTTGCTTAATTAAAATAGAAATCTAAGATATACTGTTTATTCAGTGCTATTCGAGTCGTCGTAGATTGGAAGTCTCAGAAAAGCATGGTATAATGATTATACATCTTCACTCATGAGTTAGGAAACCTGATTTGTAAATTCTGATTATTGCTGGCTTGAACTGTTATATTCTTTTAAATAAAGATTATTTGAGAGAAAGAGAGAGAGAGAGAGAGAGAGAGAGAGAGAGAGAGAGAGAGGAGTATGACCTGAGTGCGGTGTCTGATAATAGCAGAAAAGGTCAATATATCCCCTGGAATTGGAGACAAGAGGTTGTGAATTGCCAGAAGTGGGTGCTGGGAATTGAGCTTACAGTGCTTGCTCTTAAATTCTGAGTTATCTCTCTAGCCTTCATGACTGAACTTTTTCTCTACTTAGTGTTTAGTTCAAAAATGGGGAAGTAGAAGTCCCATAAAACAATAAAATGTAGAAAGTTATTACAATAATCTGCTGATGCTGTAGACACAAGATGTGTAATAGTGTCAGTGGATAAGGACTAGAAAGAATCACTTTGAAAAAAGTCTTGAATTAATCATATTAAGATTCAATGAAAAACTATGGAAGATGGATGAAAAAGAGGAATTGAAGCTGCCATTAAAGTGTCAATTTTGACTAGATAAATAAGATTGATAATAACAGAGATAAAAGAAAATCAGAAAACTATTTTGGTGAAGAGAACAGAACAAAGGATACACTAATCTGTTGGGACATGTAGAGTTTTAGAAGAGCGGACAACATGGAAGTTTGTAGATAACTGAGAAGAACTTAGAGACTGTATTTCATATTTAGAAGGTGAAATCATCCACTACAAGAGGTTATAATATCAAGAATATGTAAATAGATGTACTTATTTATTAACTAGGCATTTCTCTATCTACTATACCCTATATTATTCTCTAGATTAATGGAAGAAACTAAAGCACCATGATCATGTATGAGGCTTGCTGTACATGTTATATTTTAGATCCCAATCTTAACTGAAGAAATATTAACAACATGTTTTGCTGTTTAACTACACTGGTGAAGAGAAAGGGATGTATTTGGGGTCAGAATTCTTGAATAAAATTACAAAAAGAAGGACATCTTATGAACCTCCCCCACCTTTTCTTCTTGATAATTTTCAGTTCAGAATGGAGTTTCATGGTCAGAAAGAAACTGAGAAACGATGGTTTCTACTTTCCTTGATTTTTCTGTAAACACAGAAATCCAAAAGCTACTTGGTAATTATCTGCTTTTTGTTTTTTCCTTTCCCCTGTCATGTTTAATTTCACAACAATTTTCCTGAAAATGAGGTTGGATAGAGCTGAGATATGTTGTGCCTCATCTGTCGCAACATATTGAAAGGAACTCACAATTGTGTACAGATTGTATAACACCTTTAGATGAATCTTATTTCCTTCTCTTAGATGGTGCTAATAGGATATGAAAGGAAAACATGATTACATACAATGATTATTATGCTATTGTATAAAATCCTGGAGTCACTTGAATAGTTTAGAAGCAAAAACAAATGTCTTCTCTGAGAAGTCCAAATTACTGTTACAGTGATGACAATATTTCTTTTATCAGCTATTGTCCCAAGATATTTATCTTTTTTTTTCTATTCTTCTGCTTTATCACAGAGACTTCTCAAAATATCTCGAAAATAATTGTAGTACAAGTGAATAAAAGGAAGCAACTATTAGATAAGGTTATTTTATCTTATAGTCTCTTTATTTATACTGTCTTTTGAGTGTCAGTGACGTATTTGTGAAAAAGGTAGTAGATGTAACCTAGGAAAACTATGGATAAGATATTTTAGAGTAAAGGATATTTCACAACTGGTTTCTAACTCTGAGCACCAGGATCTTGTTTGAGGTTATTCCAGATAATTCTCAAAAAAGTCAGAGTGTTTATTTTTTTAAATAAACAATTTATTGAGAATTTCATACATGCATATAAGGTGTTTTGGTCAAATTCATACCCACTCCTTCCCCTTCAACTCCTCCCATATCTCCCCATCATTTTTTTCTCATAATTTCATGTACTCTTTCTTCCTTTTTGATTTATTTATTTATTTTATGGGGCTTTTGGCTATTCTAACATTCCCCCCTCTGAAGAGGTAACCCTAAAATATTTTAAGGGTTAGATACAAGCTCCCAAATACTTTTGACATTTTTGGCCTTTGGAAGAAGAGTATGTTGCTAACAGGCCCAAGGACATTTTTGTTTTTAGCCAAGAAACTGGCTACTTTTCTTTGGGGTCTTTTGACCTTAACTGCCTAGCTAATTCCTACCTCCTGTTCTTATCATACCATCCTCTGAAGAGGTTACCCAAATTGCCAGTAGGGAATAGAGACGCAGACTGCTCTGGCTTCTTCCATGCAGAACAGGAACACAAGGTGAGGCAATTGGAGTATCCCTTCAGTG
This sequence comes from Nannospalax galili, assembly GCF_000622305.1. Lineage (NCBI taxonomy): Eukaryota > Metazoa > Chordata > Mammalia > Rodentia > Spalacidae > Nannospalax > Nannospalax galili. The sequence continues at coordinate 401,861 of NW_008339433.1, forward strand.
GGTCTATATAAAAGACTCCCAAATTGCAAAACTCTTATCTCTAAGGGGAAAAGAAAGTCCTTGAATTGTGAATAGATGTGAAGGAGAAGTAAAGGCAAGAGTAATTAACATTACAAGTTCTAGACAGGGAACTAGAAAAAAGCCACAACAGGGCAATTCAGGGCAATTTTCAGATGTTCATAGGAGAGTCCATTGGAGTTTCTTGACAAGAGCTTCCAAAAGCATCCCTCTTCCCTCTAGTCCCTCATTTTTCTTTTGTCTTCCAAGGTTAGACTCTAGAGTGGTAATCAGAATTTGCTTTCAGGTATTTTAATAGCTGTTGGCATGGTTAGAATCAGTGTCAGTTCCCTCTCAAAGGCTTCTAGATAGGGGAGAAAGCAAATTTAGCCATCATTTTTGAACAAC
>NW_008339433.1:402333-432194 GCF_000622305.1 Nannospalax galili
GCTTATATCTGAGTAGCACTTTCTGGTTAAGAACAAAATCATCAATGAGAAATAATTGTCTAAATAACTTTTTATATAGACTTAAACCTAATGTCTGGGAAGTGTAATCCCTTGAACTCTTAAAAAACTGCACTGATGACTTTATTCTTTGGTTATACTTTCCTTTTGGGTGTTTAAGACCATACCATTGGCCCAAATAAATCAATTTATTTTTACACTTAAGGCCATTTGAGGATCTGTTCCTGAGGGGTCACATGGACTTGGGAGGAGCTCCTGGCTCCTTTCTTTTCCCATTTTATTCTATGTGAAGATAAGTCAAAGGTCCTGTTCGACCATGTCTGGTTTCACTTGGAAGCATGAATGAGATGTTTCCTCTGAGTTGACCCTCCTCTTTGTAGACTGGACACTGGTTCAAGTCCATCTCCTGGGGTCTCCATGGCCTCCCTGAACAAGAGGACAGGTGACTCACCACAGTGACAGAACGTTGTGAGAGATGTTTCATAGTCCCCTGGAACTTAGTTGTCCTTAGAGGGCAAGGGGCAAAAACTGTCCTTTTAAGTCCCTCTGTCCACATTAGTATAGGCCTCAATCTATGGCTGTTAAACATCCAATAAGGTTAGTTCCACCAGTCTGGTACTTTTAGTTATCATGTACTATGTACATAAGGCTTGGGTAAAAAAACCAAATATTCTCAGATAAACCTTGACTAGATATGTATTTTGTTCCTTAAACTTGTTGACTAAACTATGACCATAGACATTTTAAGATTCTGTGTATATTATTTTTGTCTCATCCTTTATATATCATAACAAACCTACGCAGACCTTTATCACTTGCTTAGGCTTTCTCAGTTTTTCATTTTGGAAAATATCTCTATGTCCATATCCTTTTATCATCTTTTACATTCTCATTTTCTTTTTTTTTGAAATGATTATGAGACATAATAGCATTAACAAATAAAATTTCCATCTGTTGTGAGACTTCTTTTCTGTCACAGTATTTCTTTAAAAAAGAAATTTATGGAGACAACAGAGATATTACCTGGGGATCACTAGACAAATGACAATTTACTAAATGATTAAGCATATATATGTATACAACATACTGTGAAATATGAGCTATTGCTCTGATATAATATGTAATTGCCTTGCAGAAGAACATTTTAAAGCTTTAACCAATTAAAGGTAAGTCTATGTCTATGTTACTGTCTGATCCACAGTTCTTAAAGTTTGGAATTGTCCAAGTTCTTCTGATTCTTGTTATAGTGCCCCAAGCTATTCCTGTCCTATGCTTCTCTGCCTCAAGGCATTCTTTACCAGGGCCCTTTATTTCAGTCTCTGATTAAACACTTGCTCAAAAATCATTTTCAGTTTAGAGTTTTTATCAATTATTTTCCTAAAGAAGCATAGATTCACTCTGAAATGCCTGCTGTGTGTTACATATTCCACATGGAATGATTTCCACACATTTCTTTAGCCCATTTGTCTTCTTTTTCTCTCTTTCATCGATGCTCTGTGTTTTCTGGTTAGGTGCCTGTGATGATGAAAATAGTGTTTTGAGTTTCACTTATCCTGGTAGAGGAATTAACATCCAGGTTGGATCCAAATGGTAACTGCTGAAGTTTAGATGCCATAGGATCTCCTCCTTAACACAGGTAAGCATTTCCTCTTGCTCTGACTACAGCAAGTTAGGATTTTATTGTTTTATACTCACTGTGATGTGGACTAAGTTGAATTTCAATGACCAAAACCACACATGACTTAGGCATCTCAGACTGTAACTCCAGGTTGAAGGAAAAGCTTAGAGCTGAAAGGAAAGATATTATGAAATGTAGGACATTTTGTTTCTACATAGATTTCTTATATGATGTGGTATTTATAATCAAGACTGCATTTAATATAGTTTGGTATATTTCTTTTTTGGGGGATTTAGTGCTGCTGCACAGTTTTCATAACATATTCTTTTTTAGCATACAATTTTATGAATTTTTTGTGTATTTCATACAGAACATCTCAAACAATCTTAATCATCTTTATACCATCTTTATGCCCCCATCCTCAATGGCACCCTCCCATAGCACCCCACGCCCCCCCCGAGGCCCATAAACTCTGTCATCACTGTTACAGCCCATTGTGTTGTCAGGGCCCCTAGCTGTTTCCCAGTGCAAGTCCATCCTCTGAGCCTATTCAGCCTATCTAGAGTCCCTTGTTTTAGGAAGATCGTCTGTGCTTCATCTAGCAGAAATCAGTTGCCAGCATTCCTTCAGATAAGATTGGGGTCTGCTGTTCATTTCCTCAGTTCTATGCTGGGATTTTGTCTCCCTGAGTTTGCATGGGATTTGTGTATGCTGACACCATTGCCGTAGAATCATATGAGAGATTCCCAGGAGCTTGTAAGTCTCTGTTTCCATATGGTCATGCACATCCTCTCTGGTTCTTATAATCTTTTCACCCCTTTTCCACGGTGGTATCTGAACCTTGGGTGGATGAAATTTAAAAAAGGGGACTTGTCCAAGGACCTTTATTTAGCAGACACTTGATGTCTACATTTTGGCCATTTGTGACTTTTTGTGCTCCCGACCCTCTGCTGCATGAGAGCTTCATTATGGAGAACAGATTCACTCATGTCCTCTTCTTTATCCCTGTTATTTCTTGAGCAAATGGTCAGGGCTAGGCTAGATAATGTTTCTATCACTTGAAGGTATTTCCTACGCAACATTATCTTAAAAATGCAAATTATTTAGAGTCCAATTATTTGGAATATTTAAGAAGTGAATTAGTTTGAGCAAAAAATACGAGATATTCGAAAACAGTCCTATTTCAAGTGTCTACTGAATGATTTACTTGTTCATTTATTTGTTCAGCACTAGTCCTGTAGTATAATGACAAAGGAAACTAAATTCATTACATTCAAAGAGAAACCCATAAAGGGTCAAATGAATGATTAGAAACAAATGTTTAAAGTGTGACCATAAGCATGAAAGTTTACAGAATGTGAAAATAAAATAGACATACAACAATATAAGGGAAGGGCTGCTGAGGAAGTGACACAAAAGGTTATAGAAAGACACTGCAGGCAAAAGAATTATGATGGAAGAGGTACACAGTAAAACCCATAATTAACTCAGTATCATTACTTCATACAATAAGACATGGAATGTGACAAAAACAAGTTGAAGTGGGGAAGAGAGTGAAAAGTACTTGGACAGTGATTGGGTAGAGACATGACTCAAGGGTTTGGTGCCCTATGTCAGGTGGCTCACGACTGCTTATATCTCTAGCTCCAGGGGATTTTACACTCTTCTGGCTTCCACAGGCACCTGCAGTCATGTGTACATATCCTCAGAAGACACACACATATATAGGTCATTTAAAAATAAAATAAATTACCTTTTAAAAAAATTAGTTGGACAAGTCAGCAGAAACCAAATCAGTAAGGAATTTCTATCTCACCTTAAGACATTTTGACCATGCCTGGAAACCAATGGAGAGTTATGGAGACCTTCCATGTGCAAAGGATCTTGCCTGAACTTGCGTTATTGAAAGATCCTTCTGCACCCTGTAGAAGCTTGACTGGACAAGTTAGGGAAGGAATAGAACAGCAAGTAAGCTGATTAGTATCCGAGCATGTTAGGTCTGGTGAATAATTAATTAAATGATAGTGTAAAAGGAAAGGAGAGGTGCAGATAATGAAATAGTGAAAAAAACATTCATCAGGTTGAATGGAGAAGATATAGTCAGGGAAAGAAAGATTTTCATGTAGAATTGAGATATAGAAAGAAAATTAGCTGGGGAGATATGGAAAATATTATAAATTAACATTTGTGCTAACCAAAATACTTTGAAGTAAAGTTCACATGTCCTGTGGGCTTGAATTTGGGCCAATGGCATTGAAGATCATGATTTTAAGTTCTTGCACTAGGCTCATATAGCAAAGAGAGATTCAGATATGTTCAGTAGCCAAATTGATTAACGAATGCCTCAAATTAAGCTTCAATTCCTTGGTAATTTAATTAAGCCAAGTGCTCCATTCCCCGAGGCTTTATTGTGCTTTTTGGAAGATAAATATATCTTTGAGTTAGATATTCTGTGATACTATTGTGGCTTTGACCTTTTTATTATTTTTAAAGTGCACCATATTTGCCTAATCAGAGTGAAGAAATAAGGAAAAATCTTCCACTTTACAATTGGTCAAAATCACTGCAGTTTGATTTTCACATTTTCTGTTCCTCCAAGAATGGATCTGGTATTTCTTCCTTGACCATGGTCTCATGTTCATTATTGATTTTTTCCAGAAGGATGCTAAAGCTATTACTAGCTGCCTCTTAGTTCATCCTCTATGAAATGATCTCAAATGGCTACTTAGGACCCTAGAAAATCAAGGGTTGTGTACATCAATCACAGAACACTTTTCCTCAGCTTTCCAAGATAAAAGCTTAAAGTGACTCCTGATTAAAGTGCTTCTGTGATTGTTGCTCTTCATCAAGCTCTAAACTTCCCTGTTCTTTCCTTTTTCCCACAGTCCAGTTAAATAAGTTGATGGAGTATAATCTGGGGTAAACACAATGCTAAGGGAGGCATAAAATATTTCATTTTGGTGAGATTTTATATTTTACCGTCTAGAAGCTAGTGGAGAAGTCATTGTTTCTCTTTATTGACAGTTTTTTTCCCCCAAGGTTACCTCAATCCACTTTATTGCCACAATATGCTCGTGCTAGTGAATCAAAGTGAATTGAACTTCACTCTTTTCTTTGAGGAGTGGTCTTTTTACAACTTGGGCCTGTTATTCTAGGCTTTACTGATCATTACCAGTTAAAGTTTAACAATTATAGCAACAGGATCAGACAAAGTTGAAACTGACTCATGATTCTACTACTTGCTAGCTGTGTGATTTCAAATAAGTCAATTAATTTTTCTGAACTCCCTACTTCTTTGTCTGTAAAATGTTATAGTTATATAAACATTCCATCTGAATTGGATATAGCTTTCAAACTGTGAAAGCATATTTTATCAATTTTAAAATACTATACTGAGACAGGATAGAAAGACAAGGTAAAACATGCGGACATCAGAAGGAAAGTCATGAAAAAGGAAAGGAGCTTCTCACCTCTGAGTCTAGTTGAAGCCTCTTTCTAACTAAGAGTCAAGAATTCCAACATAATTGAGCTATAAATACAGACAACAAGTGATCATGGAGTGCCTAGCCCCAGTTGGTACCTTTACAATGCAACCCTTATACCTAAGGCTCAGGGAACATCATGTAAGAGGGAGCAGAAAGATTGTAAGTGCAGGATGCCTTCTGCTAGATACGTTATTTTGTGTGTAACAGGGAAGCTATATCCATGAAATAGCAACAATCTAATAGCAACAATATGGTTGTCTAAATAAGACCCAGATAATGAAAACACCAGTGAGCATGTCAATGTGGAAAGGAAAATTTTTACATGTTTCTACCTCTAGATGGAGAGCTACAGCTGGACAATGACTGCTGAGGGAGGAAGAATTAATTTCCTCCACGGATGAGCTCCTTGCTAGGTTATCTAATCCCAAATGATTAGCCCTAAACACATATACCTACAAACAGCACTAAGAGGATGCAGTGGGTTTTATATATATTTGTGCGAGCGTGCGTGTGTGCGTGCGTGCGTGTGTGCGTGTGTGTGTGTGTGTGTGTGTGTGTGTGTGTGTAATAGGTAATAATTAAAGAACAGGTCATGAAATTGAGGAGAGGCATGGGAAGAGTTAGAGGAGTCAGGACTCGGTAGGTATGATGTAAATACGGTTCTCATGTATGAAAGTCTTAAAAACTTACAAAATTAAACAAAAAATCCAACTCAATTAGGATATACTTAAGGCCTTTCTCCCTTCCCATGTGTAAACCTCCAGTTTCCAGTAAAAGAACATGTCTCAATTCTCTTGTGCTTGTCTAGCAGCTCCTGGTTTTACCTTATCCAAATATAATCCCATCCAAGGCAACTCCAGAATCATACTATAAACTTAATTTTCAAAAAAGGAAAAGAGATAAAGAAGCATAGTGTCTTTAAAAAAAAATCTGTTGAACAATGAAAATCCAAAAGCTTCAAAAAAAATCTTCTATCTAGTCATCATTAGGCTATATAAGCATGACGCTTCCTTGTGAAGCCCACACTTGAATTCTTGTGCTTTACTCACTCCCTAAATGCCTTTTTGTTCTTAATAAACTCTAACTCTGTTTCACATTGACTCCTCTTGAAATTATTTTCTGTGGTGTGACCAAGGATACAGTTTTATCTGTGTAATGGTCCCTAAAATTTAAGGGAACCTCTGAGGCTACAATGAGCAACAATATGGAGCTGTGCTTGCATCATTGACATGCCCATGTATTCAGGAGTTTGGACACAGAGAGCACAGAGAAAAATATATGAATGGTTTTGTCATTCTTTTCTGAAAGATGCAGCAAACTGGGTGTGGTGACCTGACAGTTTATGCATTAAATAAAGTATATTCATAAAACCTCTTCTTTTATTTAAGCAGAAACATGAAAGACAGCATTAACTGGGTGTTTGACATTGGATGACAAACACCATTCTGCTTGGTTTAAGGTGAATTCATTCATTATATAGTCACAATATTGACTTGAGTATTAATAGATCAAAAGAACAATGACAAGATATGACTAAGTTTAACTAGATAGTGAGGGAAAGAGAGATAGGATTTAAATCTGAGTTTGATGAAGCTCATTATTTTATGTACAATGAAAGTTGGGTCTCGAAATTTTAGTCTGCTTGTTTTATGTTGATTATTTTATGTGATAGCCAGAGTGTAGCAGACCAATTTAAGTTGCCTGTCCAGGTTTTACTGTAGTCAGTTAAACAGAGTGTAAGGTCCAATTAGTTCCATATATATATATAATGATCTTTGATTTCATTGCTAATGAGCAGATTGATCAGGGTCAAGACCAGATATTCAGACTGAAAATTCTTGAAGCAAACTTTTCTTATTTAAAAATATGTCAGTTATTTTTATTTTATGTGTAGGAGTGTATTGCCTGCATATGTATAAGTGCACCTGTGTCATGCAATGTCCGAGGAGGTCAGAAGGTGGCGTCAGATTCCCTGGAACTGGAGTTACAGGCAGTTGTTAGCTGCCGTGTGGGTGCTGGGAGTCAAATCTAGGTACTCTGTGAGAACAGTCAGTGCTCCTAAGCACTGAGTGATCTCTCCGGTTCCCTGAAACAACCTTTTCTCACCTGACTTTAAAGTCTTAGAATGTACAAAACATGTCTGGCAAAGATGTTGGCTCATAACTGGTATCCAGTAAGGGTCTGTTGAATTAGACTGAGTTTTCTTATTTCTCAGCAGAGATTTTACCACTTAGCACCCCTGTGGAATGCACCTAGCTGTATAATTAAGCAACTCGGCAGAACAAGCAAGGAAGCAGAAAATGAGTTTCAAATACAATGTTTATATGTATGTATGTATGTATATATATATATGTGTATATGTGTGTGTTTATCAAGCATTTCTTGAAAAATTTCTTTGTACAAGAATAACTATATTTAGTCAGTTGTGAAACATGTAGAATATATAATTTTTCCTTCAAATAAATATGTGATGGATAAATGTTTGAGAAATATATGATGGATCATACTGGAACTAACTTTAGATTGAACAATTGCGAGTAATTTTGATTAAGACAAGTAGAAGGAATTTGAGAATTCACCTAGAGCCGCCTGATTTTACCAGCGCTTACTTCTGTGACCATACCTCTTGAAAATCTCTGAGATGTCACATGATTTAAGGCTATTTAGAAAGGGGTTATAGCAGTTAATATGTTCTTGTGTAATATCCATGTAATTAATAGCCTGATTTGATTAACTCAAAATTATATCTATATTTCAAATTATATTATTGTACATAATAAATATGTACACAAACTACTATAGAGATAAAAGGCAACAAAAAAGGGACAACAATCTCACAATTTATCATACTCTATCCACTTGGAACTTGATATCAGTGATTTCCCAAGTGTTTTTCTTGTTAATGCACAAAGAACATCCATAGAATTCACTAACCATATAACTGCACTAGTCCACAAACTTTCAACAGTATGAGAAACTAAATTTGCTCCCAACCTCTGTACTTTAAAACCATGGAGCCCTGAATTACTGAACACTGCTTAAGGTGGAACCTGTACTACCCTAGAGAAATAGGGATGCTTTAACATTAGTAAATCTGGGCAAGTACAACAGAATCTCCCACGGATGACCAAATGCACCAGTGATTTTCAGGATCAAGGCAGAAGGAGTAAGGTCATGGTTGTCCTGGCTGCTTCCTCTTCTGGGATTACTAGCGACCATTGATGTACCTTTTGAATTTGGTTTTTGTATTTTTTGTCGCTTTTGTAATTTTAATTGAAGCACTGCTAATTTTTTTTTTTTGGATTTCTGTATTTTTAACCGGCTTGTCCACATTGTGTCTTCTAGTGCTCAACAAGTCCATCTCCAATGACCCTGCCTCAAGACTTTCAACTCCCACCATTAGAAATCTCATGCATTAATGACTTTTCTGCTGCTGTGATGAACACCATTACCAAGGTATCTTGTAGAAGGAAGAGTTTAGTGGGCTTATGGTTCCAGAGGGATAAAATTCCATCATGATGGGGCAGGCATGGCAGAAGATCCTAGGAAGCAGCCAGAGCAGGCAACTGAGTGAAAATATCTTCAAGTAGACACAGAAACCTGAGCGAGAAACTAGAAATGGGACATGGATAGGAACCCTCAAAGCTCACCCTACATATTTTGCTTCTTCCTGTAAGGTTGAGCTTTCTAAACCTCACAAAACAGTATCACCAACTGGGGACAAAGTGTTCAAATACCTGGGATCTAAGGGAGACATTCTTCATTCAAGCTGCCACACTCAGCTCCCTGGCTCCCATACACTCATGACCACATCATAACTCAAAATATATTTAGTCCAAGTTTAAAGAGTCCCCATTGTTTTTAACAGTCTCAAAACTATTCAGATGTCTACTAGGCAAAGTCTCTTCTGATATTCAAGACAATCTTAGTTGTAAGAAACTGCAAAATAAAAAGAAAATTATATACTCCCAGTATACCATGGCACAGAATATACATTCCCATCCCCAAAGGAATGAATGGAAACATAGCAGGGAAATATCATACCAAAACAACTCAGTAGGGCAAGGAGCAAATACTACAACTCTATATCTGATATCTAGAACTTCCGTTTCAAAGGGCTTAGAAGACTGAGTCTTCCAGCTTTGCTGCCTGAAACATATATCTCTCTATTAGGCTGGTATTACACCTTGTATACATCTTTCTTAAGCAGATGTCTCATGGCTTTGGCATCTCCAACATCTTGGGGCCTCCATTACCAAAAAAGCTTCACTTTCACAGCTTCACACAATAGCCTCTTAGGGCCTCATGGCCTGTTAGGCCTTCTTTATGTAAGCACTCCATTTACACATGGTACCTGGCCTGAGTGGCTCTCTGAAACCATAGAGAAAGAACAGATGATCCTGTCAATCTTGCATCTTCCATGCCTTTAAAGCCAGTACCACATGAATGACACTGCCAAAAGCTGCCATCTTTGGCTGGACCTTGCCCACTTGATCCACATTAGAAACTGATTTTGAACACTGTGATTTCTAGAAGCAGGAAAAATCCTTAGGTCTTCTTTCACAAGATGGAAGCTTACATGGCTGGTGTTTCCCTGAAGGTATGCTTTCCATTTTTTTAGTGCAAATCTGGAGGCTTCTCCTTAATGACTCTAGTCTCCTTAGAAAAGGCATGTGTCTTCTAGCACATGCCTTGGCTACCACATTATTAATATTCCTCGTGCTCATTTCAATCTATCTGTACATTTTATGCCTCTTTCTACCTCACCTGCTATATTTCACTGTAGTTCTCCATAACATTCACCATTAATAACCACCTCACTAATTCAGCATTAGGTTGTTTGAAATTTGCTCCACCAAAGAAATTATTCTATTACATTTTAATTTACCACCAGGCAAGTTCTTAGGCTGCATGCAAATGGCCACCAGACTCTGACAAAATATTCCAGTTACTGTTTAAGTCCTTCTTTCTTTCTCCTTCTGGAACATCTTGAATTGAGCCTCTACTAGAACAGCCCATTAAGCTCTGCTTATAGTGTCGACTGCTTTTCTAGTTCACACTTACAAAGTCTTCCACATTCCTCCTGAAACCAAAGTGGTCAGTTTCTTCACAGCAACACCTCACTCTCTGATACTGACTTCTGTGTCAGGTACTCCTGTGTTGTGATAAAGCACCATGACTAAAGCCCCTTATAGAAGAAAAATTTTATTGGGTTTATAGTTCCAGAGGGATAAGAGTCTATCATCTTGGGGAGGCATGGCATCAAGCAGCTGGACCAGAATGCTGAGCACTCATATTTTCAAACAGGCGGAGGAAGCAGACAGAGTGAAATTAGAAGTGGGAATGAGGCTTATGAACTCACAAAGCTTGCCCTCAGTGACGTGATTCCTCTAGCAATGCCATAGCACCTAAACCTCAGAAAACAGCACCACCAACTTGGAACAAAATGTTCAAGCACCTTGAGAATATGGGGGACATTCTTCATTGAAACCACCACATTCCATTCTTGCACCACTGATTTTCAAGAGCAAGTAACAAAAGAGATTTTAAAACAAATGTCTGGTCATGGACGTCTTAGTTGCTTGCACCTCTCAGACCACTAGTCTACCTCTTGTATTTGATTTCTGTATTTTTAACCTGCTTGTTAACATTATATTTTCTGGTACTCAATAATTCTATCTCTAGTCTGCCTTCATTAAGACTTTCAGCACTTACCATCAGAAGCCCCACTCTTGAGCCAGCAACATGAACCTTCTGTCAAAACTATTCCTAAAAGTGATCCTCTTTCTGTGGAACCCCACAGAACTTCTGCCACAATAACACATGATAGACTTCACTAGCCTATTACCCCTGCTCATTCATGTTACCCATGCTCAGCTCAAAGCAGTTAGGTGAAGAACAGACCTCCAACCAATTTTTCAAGAATGTATTTGTTGCTCTATTAATGAGAAATGTGAAGAACTGCATCAATTAAGAGACCGGAGATATATAATGGATTCCCATTAAAGGACTGTCAAAGCTTGTACCAGAAATGCACAAACAGTAGAATCTTGCCTTTGGCCAAATTGCTAGGAGTTTGAAGCTGCAGACTGATCTCTTCCCAAAGCAAAACGCTGATTAACAAAATTTCCTTTGTTCCATGACAGAGATGGCAAAATCGAGAAATTCCATGGGCGTGAGTCCATGCTACGTCCAGCCCAGGACCAACCAGTTTGAATAGCCCTCAAAACATGGCAAAAATCACATGCCAGGAAACTGCATGCAAAGTAACTCACTGTAATGGAACTAGTACTTTTCCAGAATGGAGACCTCTACCTTATCCCCAACACAGTGTCTTATACTGCTGACAGTACTCTTGTTACTGCCCAGCCTCCTGCCCCTTTCAGTGCACTAAATAAAGCTTGCTTTCTGTTGCGTGGCCTGAAGAACAAATTCGTTCACTACATGGAAATCCTTTGTCCATTACAGTAGTAGGTTATCCACCAGAGGTATGTGTGAATTAAAATCTTCATTGAATATATATAATTAGAGCAATGGTTTTCAAAAGAATCAAGAATCAGAATAACTTGGAGAAACATTTCTGAAACTTTTTTGTGCGAATTTAGGATCTCTTTGTGCTGATAAAAATTTTAAGTACATTTAAAGGTATTTTATTATTTCGATGGCATCTATTGATTATTAACAAGTTCTAGAATCATTGAGGAGGCAAGTCTCTCAATATATCTGTGAGAGAGTTTTGAAATTGGGTTAACTGGGGTAAGATGATCTACCTTAAATTTAAGCAACACCATTCCTTGGCCTGGCATCATGGACTGAATAAGGAAAAGAAAGTGAGTGGAGTACCAGTATTAATCTCTCTCTGCTTCCTGACTGTGGAAGGAATGTGGCCAACTGGCTCATGCTCTTGCCCCCATGACTTCCCAACCATGATGGATTATACCATCTAATTGTAAGTCAAAAATACTCTTCCTTCCTTAAGTTGCTTTTATGAGATAGTCTGTCATAACAAATCACTAACAGTTGTTTTTCTTAATTTTTAAGACTATTAGAGCAATTACTCTATTTATTTAAACTAATAATATTTTCCAAACATAGTTTTATGATGAAATAATCTTATTTTCAAAAAATAGTAGAAAAATGCAATTGATTTAAATTTTGGCAAGTCTGTTTAATGTCTGATGGAACAAAAATCTTATAAAAACAGAAGATACTATCATTTTTTTTTCTGAATCTAGTTTGTTGTAATATGTGCTTTTCTTCTGAAGACAATAAATTCCAGTTTCACATATGTAGTTTGTAAGGTAATGAAGATTTTAATAGTATTTGCAAAAATTATGATTAATCTTCTTTGATACCATCCCAAAATTCAACAGTCGCTTTGTAAATGTTACTTACAGTATTATTTTAGAAACCATATTAATATACTTTTCAAAATATGTTTCATTAACATCCCTAAGTATCTTTTTCTCTGTATGGGATTTTACTCATGTGTAAATTTGTAGAATCATATATTATTTCAAAAACTTAATTCATTGTGTTATACAGATTTTATAAATTTTGAAACACTTTTATGATTTCTTTAGACATGATCTCCCTGTAGTCTGGAACTCACTTATGTAAACCTGGCCTGGCCTTGATCTCACAGAGAGCCATCTGCCTTTGGCTTCCAAGTGCTGGGATTAAAGGCATATGCCACCATGCCCAGCATTGAAATATTTTATAGAAATTAAAAAATCATTAATATTACCACTGAGCTCATCAAAAAATCCTTATGTTTATGGTTTCAGATATACATTATCCAAAGTTCCAATTTTCATTTGAAACTTTAAATTTATTCATTGGCAAGAAAAGCACTCACTTGCTTTCCTTGAAGTGACAAGATCACTAAATTGATTTCTCAAAACATGTCAAAAGCTCTAGCTTGAGTAACTGTGGTTTGTTAGTTATTCTCTTAAGGGAAACTAGTGTTCTATGGGAAAATAGGCCGTTCAGTTTGCAACAAAAACAATAACACATGCTTTCTCTTTTAGATACTATCATTTGAGTATGCATCAGAAATATTTTAGGGGGGCCTGAGAGGTAGCTTAGTGCTTAAGGACCCTTGTTGCTCCTACAGAAGGCTAGAGTTTAGTTCCCAACACACATGTCAGGTAGTTCACAACCAGGGAATTCAATGCCCTGTCCTCAAAAAAACTTGTACACATGTACTCATACCTACACAGTCACACACACAGCCCCCCCACATAGATATAATTTATAATAAAAATATTTAAAAATAGATGTGATAAATCTTAATAGATTCCATCAACTAGATACCTGTAAAGGCATTATAGACATGAGATTTTTTGTTTCTATCATAGCTAAACCATCCTGGCCCTCTCATTGAAACACAGTCTCCAGTTTTAGGTGTTCAATCGCTTGGTGGCAAAAGTAATCTTGCACAAAGTACCAAAACCTTATGTGCAATTTTATAAAATCAAATTTTCAATTTTCAACAGTGTATTTTACCACTATCCCCTTTCCATTTGGGTTCTTATTGTGCTACAAATAGATTAAAATTTGATATCAAAAAGATCTAGTTCAGCAAAGACACATATTTACTAACATTGGATAATGATTGTAAATATTAGTTGGGAGAATATATAATTAGTATTAGGGGTGGAAATATGATCAAGAACTTATATTTGCTGTGGCTATCTCACATGCTTAGTGCCAGATCTTGAGTTTAAACAATTTTGTACATATATGCATACCTATGAGTAGACAGTGGCCAGTAACTATCATAGGAATATTCACATTTTAAGTCATAGTTGAAAGAATAAATACTAAATATCTCAATATACTCAACTTTTAATTGGAAAAATTTGAACATTAAAATATATTCCCTCAAATTGTTTGACCATCACAAAGGCAGCTCTTTTAAAGTATTTTAGGACATTCAAAAATTTTTCAGCGAAATTCTGTCAACATCATGAGTGCACATATTATAACTCTCAGACTAGATTTCAACAGAAGTAACTTTACAGTTGAAAGTCCATTTCACTAACCTGCCACATTGCCCAGGCATATAGGGGATATGTATGGTATGTAGGGTAACACATTTTGCTTAGGGATATCAAGCTGTCTAGTAAATAATAATGATTCATAATCATCTGATAAGACCCAAACCTATAAAATTAAATATAATGGCCTAAAAGATAAGTTGAACGGGTCACCCAGAAGTTCAAGTAAGAATAATGCAGTCTGTTTTCACTTGGGAAGGCTTTAAGCCTAAAGGATTGAGCTCTGCAAGTTTCTTGCACATTTTAGTAAGACAAGACAATAAGACATCAAGAATTTCTCAGTTGGGGCTTGAGTACTCCCAAGTTAAAAAAAAAAGCAGTTGTGAAGTTTGGCAGCCACTATAGGATATCTGAAAAGAAAAAGATGAAGGAACATCAAAAGAGTGGCTGAGTCCCAGTTTCTGAGATTCCATTGTTAGGAAGAGGAAAAGAAGAAGCCCAATTACAGAAGGAATGTTCCTGCTCACTCTTGAATTTCTCTCTCATTCTTCCACCCCACTCTTGCTTACAAGCCTCCTCTTTGTCAGATAGACCCCACACAATCATTCCTAAAGGAAGGCATCCAGTGTATTCAACTTCAAAAGCCAGGATGAGATTTATTTAATCTCTTTTCTCTGATATTGCTCAGTCATAATGGACATGGACAGAACTCTATAGGCAGATACATTGCTAAAATGACTGCCATAAAGCTACAGATGAGTTGATTATTTCATGATGGAAAAATTACAACAGGACTTCCTCCTAGCATCATTAGAGCCAAAGGCAAACAAACATAAAATTGTCTAAAAGTCTACAATAGAGAAAACAAAGGATAATTTAGGTGGAAATGACTGCTAGGAAGTCATTATATATAAGCAGATGGCTATAAATCCCAACTTTAGATAGTATGAATAAATAATGAAAGATCAAGGGTTGCTAATTCTCTTATTTATTTTAGACAGGTATATACTTCAAGATGACATAGCCATAGCTAAAGTGAAGTCATTTATTCTATTATTCTGTACTTTAAAAAATGTGCTGCTTAGGCTACCTTTATCAAAATCCTGAGTGCTAGTAAAAACATATTATTACTAGACCATTTTTCCAAATTTCTGAAGTTTCTGGAAACTATTGCCCTACAACTGGAAAAATAAAACAATTAGGATTTTAAGACATTAGGTCAGGAGTTCTTAAAAGCGTGGTCAGCATTTATCTGGGGTTCACTGGTTTAGGGAATCCTATGAGTTCTGAACTGTTTTCATAATAATAATCACAATGTGCTTTTTTATAGTGTATTGGTATTTGTTCTGATGGCACAAATGTAGCAGACAATAAAACCGGGCTGCTTAGTATAAATCAAGGCACCAGCATGATATAAAACTAGTAGTCACTGTGTTCCAGAACACATATCAAATGTGTTCCAAAGTAAGAAACAAATACCTTTAAATGTTCTTGGTTAATCATTAACATTACTACATTTATTAAATCTTGACCTATACTTATATGTCTTTTAAAATATTATATAGAAAAAAATTTGAAATGCATGAATAGTCCATTATGCATCTATGGAACTAAATCCTTGATTTTGGGGATCTAGAGTCTGTGGGGTTGGGCAAAGAAAAATAATAATTGAGCCTATTGAGTTAATGCCAGAATTTCTTGGAGTAGCTAAGAATAAACCATACTATGAATGAGACAACTATAATCTGAATCAGTAACAGTTGGGCAAGCAAAAACTTCTTTCATAGTCCAATTTAAATTACCTAAAATGAATACATAACATTTTGATGGGAGGGGTCCCCAACAGTCTTTGGGGACCTTATAATAGTTCTCCTGTTATACCTAATTTGATATCTTCAATTATACATAAATCTGATCTTGCATTGCTTTTAGTAGTGATAAGCAAAGTTGTTGTTGTCTTAGGACCAGGAGGAGAGCTGTGTATAATGTGGGATCATTGGCATTCTGAGCTGGCGATATAGGAAGGCTAGTTTTCTTTGGTTATGCTGCCCTTGTAGATCGCTTTCCCATTTCTTAAAACTGGATTCCCTTCTTCATCAAATTCAGATTGATATTGATTGACCCCATGCAAACCCTTTCTATTTTAGGCATATTTAAAGGCAAGTTTATTAGACTGAAATTTATTAGTATCCTTTTCTTTACATTTTTTTGGGGGGAAATGGCCTTCTTGTGGAAACACTCATAACATGTGGGAGGCCATAAAACTACTGCTAGAATTTGAGCTTTATGTTCTTTAGTGCCAAAAGTGTGACATGCTTTTATCAAAGAGGTGGAATGGAGTAGCAGTGATAGAATGAAGAAGTTTATAAAGTCAGAATTTGCTTTCACATAAGTCAATGAAAGAGATAAGGTGGGAACAGTCTATTGTCTTTCTATAGCTTGTTATAGATGATTTACAAAAGACCTTGAGAATATATTAAGATCAGGGAAATTATTCTAAGCCCTTACAGTGAATTGCCTGGTCTATTAATTAATGATTTGAAAACTGACAAGTGGTTGGGACACTGTTTCAAAACTTCTTTGTCTGATTAATCAATACTGACACTTACAGGATGTTGCCACCTTTGTTTATGAGCATCAATGGACTGACATCCAGCCATCTATCCCTGGAGACACTGACTATATTAAACATTGGTAGGAACTGTTTTCATAAGAGCTTACCAATAAGAAGGCATTCTCAATAAAGTCATTCCCACACATTTTCAAATTATTACCTTAATACAGTCAGGACCTTTCCTATATGAACCAATAGCAACACATAGAATAAAACAGGCCTGAGGGGACAACTCAGTTGGTAAGATCTTCCAATTCCAAGGACTTGAGTTCCAGCCACACAGCCCAAGTAAAAAAGCCCATGTGAGGGAGCGTACCTATAATTATAGCACCAGAGAGGCAGAAACAGGTGAATCTCTGGGGTTCACTGGCTCTCTGGCTTAGCCTAATCAGTAAACACAAGGCAGTGAAAGATCCTCCTTCAAAAATCAAAGTTGATGCTGAAGAGGAACTAAAATCACACACCTCTGGCCTACACATACACACACACACACACACACACACACACACACACTCATAAAACACCCATAAACACACGTGCACCTGCATACACATACACATAAACTTATACACCTAACTTTTTATTTTTATTGTTAATATTTTTATTTGTTTTTATGTATATGAATGTTTTGACTGCATGTATGTAACTTTGCCCATGTCATGCAATGCCTGTGGAGAACAAAAGAGGATGTCAGATTCCCTGGAACTAGAGTTATGGACAATTGTTAACCATCATGTGGGTGCTGGGAATCAAACCTGGGTCCTCTGCAAAAGCAATCAGTACGCTTAACAAATATGCCATCTTTCCAGCCCCCTGTATATTTTTATTTTTAGAAACAAAATTTACTTAGAATAATTACTAAAGAGGAGGCAAGGCTCCAAAATTAAGTAGAGGCTGAATAAGGCAACCCAGCAAAATGAAATTTTTGGGGAGCAATCCTAAGTCTTATAGAGGTTTTTTTAAGGTTTCTAGGAGTAGACAAAATGGAATCTTCTTGTTCATGGGACAACAGAGAGATGGGTAATTACTAAGGAGTGCCCTTAGAAGTTCGGATATATATCACAGGGTTGTGAGCTATAATAAAACTCCTTGTGAATGTCTTGTGTTAGTTAAGTAGACCATACTAAGAGGTGCTATGATTTCCATTGAACCCAAAATTAACTTGAAAGTTCTGTGTGACAGCAACATTATATGCCTTCAAAAAAAAAAAAAACTTACATGATAACAACTACCATATACTAAAGACTTGCTTCACCGCTTAGCTTCGTGTGTAAGCTGAGAATGCACTTGTGTTTGTGTGTGTGTGTGTGTGTGTGTGTGTGTGTGTGTGTGTTCATGTGGGTCAGATGTTAATGTCAAGTGAATTCTTCAATCAATTTCTACTTTTATTTATTGAGGCTTAAACTACTGCTGAACCCACAGCTCAAAGATTCAGTTTCCTTGTCTAGCTAGCCAGCTTCACCTGCCCCCTTTCTTTGCCTCCTGTATGCTGAAATTATAGTCAGGCCATCTTATGCTAGGCATATGAATTTCAGTCCTCCTGGTTGCATGGCAATTACTTCACCTACTGAGATATCTCCCCAGGCCTATTACCTCTTATCTTTGAGGGACCATTTCAACCTGGGATTCTCAGGTGGTCCATTTTATGGTTTGGGAATATGTTACCCAAATGATTAACATCTAGTTTGGCAGATAGTTTGCTTCAATTTCACAATTTGGAAAAACAGTAAAGATACACCCTAAATGTAGTGTTACAAAAACAATTATATTTATGACTATCCTACTATAAAAACTAATGTAGCCATTTGGTGGCAGTATCTTTCACATTACTCTTTGCAATTCCTCAGTACCTTATGATGAGTTACTTCCTTATAATCCACAATATTAATAGTTATTATTTGAAAGTCTGTAGGGCTGGAAAGATGGATCGGTTTTGTAAGAGCATTGGCTGATCTTGCGGAGGACTTGTGTTCAGTTCTCAGCACCCACATGACGGCTTACAGTCACCCTAAACACCAGTTCCAGTGGATCTGGCACCTTCTTCTGGCCTCTTTGTGTGAAGGTACTGCTCATGTGATAAGCATATGTAACACAATCAAAACAGTCATCCATCTAAAATAAATTTTAAAAACTGAAAATATGCTACTAAAATAAATACAATCCTAGATGATATTAAACACAATAATCATGTTTTCATTCATTTTTATTTTTTGAACAAAAATTGAGTGATATGATGATGCAAATTAAAGTCATTACAAAAGACTGATGGGTGTTGGAGAGCATTGGAATCTCATACATTGACTATTTACTGACAATTAGAGTAGTGTATAGAACTGCAAAAATGTGAGACTTGAAAGAAATGGGACTAGAATCCACATCACGCAATGCTATCTAAGGGTATACTTGCTCTGAAATTTCCTGATCTCATAAAGTAACTTTTAGCCTTTGTTATTTTCCTCTATGGCTTCCAGGATTGTTTATTCTATATTTTAATTGTGTGATGTGCATAGATAGCAAACTGGCCACCTGGAAAATCTATTGAAATTTAGTGAGAATATTGACAAGTTCGTGGACATAGATGGATATAGAAAGCTCTTATAAAAATATTCCCACATTTAGTGTAGACAATTTTGTTAATCGTTCTTGTCTTCTATGTAATGCACCCTCAGTTTAAAATCTGAAAATTTGCATTTCTGTCACCAGACTAGTTAACTGGTGAACTATGCAGTTTATATACATATACATATACATATACATATACATATACATATAGGTAGGGGCATACATCTTCTTGTTTTATGCTTATATTCAACTATCAAAGAAACTAATTTTGGAAAAGCAAAAACAATGTAAAAAATAACCCTAACTGATCTGGTTCCTTGTAGGGCATAGAGATTATAGGAATACATAGAATCAAGTTCTTGGATTTCCATTTAGGATTTTATATTTGGTATGCTTAGATACCAAGTGTCTTGATATACAGTGTGACAAAATAGACAAATAGAGAATAATCTAGCCATAGCAGAAGAATGAATTAGGACACGATAAAGATGGGAATACAGGGAGAATAGTTGGGAGATACTACTAAAAGTCAGTTTAAACTATTACTTGTCTGCATAATTTATAGTTTATATTACCCTGAAATATGTACCAATGTGATATTGCATAAGTATTTGTCTCTCACAATTTCAAAATTTTAAATATTTGTCTCTCATACAATTACTTGAAAACATGAGTTCCCAAGTGTCAAAACACTCACTCTAATTGTTGAGAAACAAAGGAAAACATGGTATAATAATATAATTACTCACTTTTAAAGAGAATGTAAGTTAAATTGTGCCTCATTAATAATAGACTAGAGAAAAATCCCCTGAGAGTCTAATCTAACTTAAAAAAACCCAACAACTTATCTAGGAGCACAAATTAATTTTGTACCAGATGTAAGCTAAATTGATTCCAAGAATGATTTGATTTAATGGAATGTCACTAACAGATTGAAATGATATTTTCAATTTGAGCTTGAATTTTAGTCTCCATGAAAGTGTTTAAAACTTAAATTTGTAAGATCAGTATTCTAAATCCAGCTCTATTGTGAGTCTGTTATTCATTAAATGGTAATCATGAGGAAAAAAATCAGATAATATTCAAAGTCATCAAATTTGCCATTTTGTAAAATGTGTAGGAGTAAGATCATATTCTAGATTACAAGTCCAATGACTCTTGTTTGTCTTTTCTGTGATGTTTGGGTCACTTCCATCTCTAGCTCTTATCTAGAGGTTAAATAAATACTTCACGATGAGTAGATAAAAGGAAAACAGTAGTATAATTTAAAACTTCATGAAAGTAGGAACTATATTTAATTCAGCCACTGCTATACCCTTAAACAGCATAGTGTTCAATCTATGGTAGAAGAATGAATAAATCCTATATCCCACTGAAGAATGTCTGCAACCTTGTGAATTAACAAAACTGAATCTCAGGTTAGAACTCAGTTGTGGGAAAAGAAAGCTTAATAATGGAATTGACTGTTTTAAGGTGAATCTTCCTTTTGCATCAATAACAGCAACAAAACATTAGTAAAAAGTATCCATAACAGATTATTCATTAGCAGTTAACTGTTGTGCAGATTTATGACCAATGTATAGAAAATATATATGATAACCTTGAAAGTTAACTGGATAATCAAATGTTATGGTAGTCAACAGGAGGATTTATAGTCCAGGACTGGTAGCATTATTGAAATTCTAAGACATACAGCTCCAGGGATACTCAAATATGCTTTATATGAATAAAGGATGGTTTCAATCAGTTTAAACTGATATAACCAGTTACCATAGACTGATGACTGCCAAAACAAAACTTATTTTTCATAGTGCTGGAGATTGGGGAGTTCAAGACCAGGGCATTGGCATATTCACAACTAGTAAGTATCTGACTCTTGGTTCAAGCAATTTAAAGTCTATGTTTTCATATGGGAGAAGATGTAAGGGCTTCTTTTATGAAAAACATTAATACAACTCACAAGAATTCAACTATTACAACCTACTCATTTTCCAAATGTCCCACATCCTAATACTATCACCTTAAGGGTTAGGATTTCAACATATGAGTTTTGAAGGTATATAAACATATGACTTAGAACATGAATGGAGTGACTATTGTATTTTAGAAATAAATCTCTGAGAGATAAGTGTGTTCTGGGACATCTTATGGTCCTTAGCACATCTAAAGCAGGGCTTGGCACAATGAAGATATTTGCTAGGCAGATTACCAATAATTCATACTAAGATATTTATTTTAGTTATGATGGTGAATTGTGATAAGAAGGATAAAAAGAGAAGTAAGCAACAGCTAACATTTGTAAAATGTTTGCAATGTGTAAAATACTGTGTTATATTTGCTTTTAGTCTTTATAATTATCCTATCAGGTGATGTTTATTATTACTATCACCAGTTCATGGATGAGATGATGAAATCACAGACACGTTTAGTAATTTTCTTAAGATCTCATAAACCAAGTTGAGGAGCTTGAATGTCAAATTGGGTAGTCTGATTTCAAACTCTATTCTAAATCTATTCCATATTTCTCTCTATTAAAAATTCTAGCATTTTTCAGACATCATTTCCTTGATGTCTGAAATCACAATTTATCACATTTCTTTGAGGTGTAAAATACACAATTCAATATAAAGTCAACATGCCAAAGTTTATGGTTTCTAAATTCACTGAATTTTTCATCCATTAGTTTCAGAATTGATCTAATTACTTCATTTACATTACATTATTCCTTTGAGCCTCCAATTTAAAGCTAATCCTCTGTTCAAGCCATGTCACTTGGATCAAATCTAAACTCTAGATTTTTTTTTGAGATAGGGTCTGTATGTAGCCCCAACTGGCCTGGAACTCACTATATAGACCAGGCTGTCCTTGAACTCACAGAGATCTGCCTGCCTCTGCCTCCTGAGTGCTGGGACTAAAGGCATGTGCCCCGAGGCCTGGCATTAATTCTTTAATCAAACTTCTTTAAAAAAGAAAACATATACTTCATTACAGATGTTACTAGAAAAGTGTGGTGGTTAATACTGACTTTCAAATTGACAGAATCTAGAATCACTTAAGAGACAAGCTTATGTATATGCCTGGGAAGGATTATCTGTATTAGGTTAATTGAGTTGGGAAGACCCACCCTAAATATGGGTAGTGTCATTCCTTGGGCTGGAGCTTTAGACTGCATTAAAAGGAGAAAGTGAGCAAAGTATGAGCATTCATTGCTTTGTTTCCAGACTTGTGGACACAATTTGACAAGCTTCCTCAAGTTCCTGTTGCCATGACTTTCCTACAATGATGGAATATACCCTCGAGCATGTAGCAAAAACAGACCCTCCTTTTCTTAAGTTTCTTTCTGTCACATATCTTGTCACAGCAAGGGACAATTAACTAAGAAAGAAAATATGCTCAAAACTGAGTACAATCTGGATATACTTATTTTGGGTCAGTTGTTATAACTTTCATTTTAAACCATTAAAATAAAACTTCAAAGAAACTAAATTGGTGTATGTTCATTTGTCTTTAACCACTTAATGTAAAATATATCATCAACAGTTTATTAGAAGCAAATACTGTTCCTTTTACATATTCCATATTAAAATGTATTGTTTTTTAAAAATAATTGTTTTGCCTAGAAACAAATTATTTTTCAAAGAAACGCATAATAAAATTTGTAACTAAATTCGATGAAAAAAAAGATCTTCTGTGTTGACTCTCACCTTATAGACTTCTTGAATATACGTATACCCTTTATAAATAAAAATGTTCTTTTCCTCTACAGTTTTACACCAGGGCAAGACTTCACCTCATTTTTACCTATGACAGAGTCATGTTTGTTGTGAAAAGATTCTTTCATTTGCGTGTCTGGGCCCAGGGAGGCAGCAAGTAGACACAGAGTTTTGTCACTTAATGATACGAGTTCATGACTTCATCTCAAAGAAGTCCTGAAGTTTCTGAAATTGTTTGCAAGCCAAATCTGAAATAATACAGGCTAGAGCCCGTATTTCAATAAATTGAAATTAGGAGAAAATAAAAATGAGCATTGATAACTATCCACTGCCCACTACTTCCGATTTTTGGGGAGAGTGCTCATATGTAACTATGCATGCTTTTATTCTTTAATTTAAAAATATCAGGCACAATATGCATATTGGTAAAGCCTTCTGGTTTTCCAAAGATAAACTCACAGTTTCATGCCAATAATGGACTTTGGAACAATCAATTCTGAAAGTTCTCTCATGAAAAGTCTCTCTATTGAGACCAGGGGCCACCCACCTTTTTTTCTGTAAGGACAGGTAATGAGTATTAGAAGTTGTGAGCCATTCAATCTATGTTACAGCCACTTAGCTCTGCCATAATAGCATGAATGGAGTGATAAACATTGGATAAATGAGTATGTGGCTCTGTCCCAATAAACATTTATGTTTGGCCAATACATTTTGAATTTAATATATGTTTTCTATGTCATGAAATATAATTCTTTTTATTTTTCAGATAACTTATAATATAAAATTCTTACTCACCTTATAGACCATACATGAAAAGTAGGCAGGCTAAATTTGTCTGACGCATTATAGTCTACAAACTCCTGGAACATGCTGAGTTAGTATTGACTTTAATCCTTTCATCACATCCCATGTCTAATATGCACAAAATGAAAGGACAACCACCAATTCTTCTTTGGAATTTAAAGATGGAAATAATTGGATGAACATATAAAGAGGTTTTAATAAATCTAATCAATCTCATATTTCAAAAGATAGCATTGAAAGCACTATTATTACAATAGAAACAGATCAAATGAGGAAGATGATTGGAACAGTCAGATACCAGAAATTACCCATTGTCTTCTCAAACCATACCTGAACACCAGGTTCAGCAAACAGTGGTTATGTATCAACATATGCCTAAGACTGTTCTTTTGAAAAAGAACAGCAGAATTGCGGCATTCTGAATAATCAGGACTCAAATGCTTTTTCTTGAAAGGCTTAAATTGTTAGTGAATGTGACTAAAATCTTTTTGTTTAGTGTACAGAGGAAAATATTCAAAATCAATGTTTTTCTGTGATTATATCTATTTTGTAGAATTTGTTAATTAACTCATTTAATTTTGAATTCAACAAATATTTAGAATGCACTATGTTCCTTTTACTAATCTAGTAATTTTGTATATATACTCACCCTGAGTCACTTATATCAACCCTTCTTTTCATATTGATAGAGTGACTTCTCTAAAGTCTTAGAAATAATACATGGCCAAACTTCAAACAGCTGGTCAGTTGTCTGATGGGGGGGGGTCTTAAGATATCTCAAGAGTATTGTACTGAGTCTGAATCATGAAAGTGGCTAAGAAGACATAATTTTTATAGTTTATAGACAAGGTTTGTTAAACATGAAAAAAAATGGGAGTAAGGACGAATATATCTGTTATCAAATTACACTTATTTTTTCCAGTGTGTATTAATACTTCTTTACTCACTTTTTGCTTTTATCTTTGTAAAATTGTTTTTATTGAATTTTTGTGTATTTCATACAAAACATCTCAAATCATTTAATCATCTTTATACCTCTGTACCCACTGGCACCTTTCCACACCCCACTTCCCCACTGGAACCTATATATTCTGTCATCCATGTTTTAAGGCCCACTGTGTCAAATCAGTGTCCCCAGCCATTCCCCAGTGCAAGTCCATTTGTTGAGGTTTAGTCAGCCTATCTAAAGTCCCTTGTTTTAGGAAGATCAGCTCTTCTTCACCTAGAGGCAATCAGTTGACAATATTTCTTCAGGTAAGATTGGGATCTACTGTTCATTTCCCCAGCTCTATCCTGGGTTTATATCTGTCTGAATTTGCATGGGACTTGTGTATGCTGACACCATTGCCATAGAATCATATGAGTAGGTTCCAAGGTCATGCACCTTCTCCCTGGCTTTTCCAGTCTTTCTGCCCCTTCTTCTGTGATGGTCCCTGAGCTCTGGGTGAGTGAAGTTTAATATAGGAGTCCTGTCCAAGGAACAGCATTCTGCACATTCTTAATCTCTACCCTTTGGGCTTTTGTGTCCTTTTGTGTTCCTGGCCCTCTGTTGCTTAAGAGAGCTTCATTAATGAGAACTGAGAGATTCATTAGAAGTTCTATTCTTTTGTAAATTATTTTCTTCAGTGTGGGTATGTGTAGGCATGCATTATGTAGAGGCATATGATTTATCTGTCTGGTTCAGCACTTTTGTACTTGACCCTAACTTCTCTCCTAATTTCTTCTTCCAGCTTCTATCTCAAATTCAACACCTATAAGAAAACACAGAAATATCCTTATGAGGAATTCATATTCTAATAACAGTGGTTAATCCTTGTTGATCAAGATTGGAGAACACATGTAAGCCTCAGTTCTAAGGTATGGAATGTTCCCAGAGCATTGCCACATTCAAAACTGTGACTTCTCACATACATGTGAGACCCTACAGCTAAGCAATGATTTCGTGGGAAAGAGAAGCCATGCTCCACTGTACAGTGCCTACACTAGAGTGAATCTGCCTTCACGTTATCTGCAGGATCTGCAGGATTCACTTATGCTTCCTTATTACCCAGTAGAAGAGTTGAATCCTTTGATTGACTTTGTAAGATTCATATCTTGATTTAGTTTACATATTTGTACATTTCAGATTTATGGAAAGCAGTCATGTCAAAATGAAGAAAGACAAAATATTGTATTTTGTTTGTGAGGCAGCTTTGTGCAGTGGTTAAGATAATAGATTTGAGGAACTAGATTGATTTGCTTCAAGTTGTATCTCCACTATTGTCAGAAATACAACCTTGGTTTATTTACATAACTTGTCTGTGTTTTGATTTCCATCTAGATAATATCAACGTAAAAGCAGGATAAGTTAGACAATGCGTGATTGCATAACATCCATGTGGTATGAGCAGTGTGATATAAATGTGCATGCGCATATAAATTAACTTTAATTCCTGGAGGTCAGTGCTCGGTATCTGAAACGTCTGCTCAGGAAACCTCATATAAGAGCTATTTAAGAATTACAACTGTTCTCATATATATCTATGCCCAGAGAACTTGTTCACAAATAAATCTGAAGTAATCTTCATTATTGAAAAAAAAGATTGATTTAACACTTGTAATATTTCAGGAAAATACTAAACTTACAATAACATACATACAAGAATTACTTGTTAGTCTTAAAATTGCTAGTAAATTACTTCATTGACCTAATCAAAAGGAAAAAACTCAGGATTCCCATATTCAGGAAATATGTTAGACACATTAAGTAGTTTTTGCCTAGGGCACAGAATGATCATGTTTGAGTACAATTTCTAACATGTGTAATACATATGATATTCAAAAAAGAAGTTTAGAGATGATGATCAGGAGTGTGGATTAGGGATCAATGGCATCTATGGATACATCCGTGGAAAAATCATCAAATCATAAATAGTAATGAATGTGAAGAGCAAGAGTGGTAGAAGTGAAGTCATGGAAGAAGAAGAATACACAGATATAAGAAAACATCATTCTTTGACCAAGATGAAGTTTCAAGCATCACCTTCTTCTAGAGCACTGATATTCTTTGACATTATATTATGTTTGTCTTCAAACTTCTGCTCCAGAACTTTGAAACTAATGACACATTGGGTAAATCCCAATCCTCTTATCACCCCAGCACAGATCGTAAATAGTACCTGTCTCATAACTGTTGCCACAATTAGAAGAACAAATGCATATAAAGCAACTAGAACAAATGGTGACTGCATACAGCAAGTGCTCAATAAATATAAATTATAATTATTAATTGCTGTCATTATTACTTTGACAATTCGTGTTAAAGATGAGGTTATTAGAGTGCAGGAGAAATGCTTTTTCCAAAGTTTCAGAATTAATTTGTTACTACAGTATAGATCTCCTTACATCTGACAGTGCTTTGTCACAGAAAAAATGCCTACTTGATTCTTGTGTAAACAGTGTATTAATATTTGTACACTCCTTTACTATTTTGGAAGGATGTTTCTTGCTAATGAGATATTAATCTTACTGTCATCTTTTTTCATGACTGTGAATGGTGGTACTCCTCTGTCACTGCTTGTCCCTGGACCTATCCATAGATGCTAATTACTCTTTGGTTACTGCTCAACTGTCTGCTTGGTGTGTGATCCTACCTTAGCCTTCACTGCAGAGTTCCACCCAGGTCCTTACTTTTCAGTGGTTATATCCTTCCTTAAGCTCTTTAGCACTCATTTTTCTTTTTAATATCCATGAGATTCAATTATAAACCCTGTAGTCAAAAGTTCTCAATGAAGAACCAAATAGGTCTTAGAAAAGTAGCACGTTTTGGGGGAAGAGAGTTTGGATCGCTAATCTAGCAGGTCCTGTATCAAAACAAGGGTAGATCTTATTAGATTTGGACTCTTGTAGGAAACAGTGTTCCTTTTATACCCAGCTCTCTACTTACTACTCAATCTCCTGTTCATTCTGCATACCAGCATTTTCAAATGCCATAGACTGATTCCCACCCCCACCTTCAGAAAACCCTACATTTTGTAGAAAAAGGTATATTTTTGGTCACTGATTCTTCAGTGACTATCTGATATTTTCAGACTATAGCCAAACTGTCACTGAGGTCTTTCTCTACTTCAGGTGATCCTGGATATGGGGGCAGGCTACCTTTAGTCCAGTCAAGTGTATCTGATTTAAGTTCAGTGTTCCTACTGAGAAGGCTAGAGCTTATTTTTTAACTCAGTTCCTTAAGCTAAAAATTCAGAATTATAGACAATCTAATATCCTATGTAAAAAATGGTATTTCTCTAATACTTTTTCCTGACTCCATAAAAGAGAATTTTCCATTATTAGACCAAGAGGCATTTGCCTCTTTTTCTAA
Organism: Nannospalax galili; assembly: GCF_000622305.1. Taxonomy (NCBI): domain Eukaryota; kingdom Metazoa; phylum Chordata; class Mammalia; order Rodentia; family Spalacidae; genus Nannospalax; species Nannospalax galili. Next base: position 430,501 of record NW_008339433.1, read on the forward strand.
GTCTGACTTTTGTTATAAGAACTGCCACCACAAGGATTTTTCAAGGTGAAGGTCATTCAAATGGACAAATCTATAAGAATAAAATTGTCTCTGTCAGTAAAATATTTAGGTAGATATCTCTGGGATACTTAGAAAAAAATGTCAAGAATGTGACATTCCATTTAAATCATCTAGGACTATGTGCCTTGAGGTATTTTGAAACCAGTATCACCAAAGCTTATTTAAGAAGTATTATAGACTTAATCTGGGTAATTCTTCATTTTCTGGCCAGGTGGATTAATCGGACCAGGACTTCAGTTGCAAAATGAAGGTGATGAACCAAGTTAATTATATGGACGACTCAAGTCAATAAATTTCAATTCCTTCCATTTCTCCTTTCCTGGGTGAAAGTCTATTTTGTCTTGAATTATTTGGATAAATCCCTCAGTTTAACATTTTTCTCTGACAATGGGGCCCTTGAGGCATTAGGTCCAGAAAGCATTACATCTGTCATAGCCATTATGGAAAAATACTGTGGGCCTTGGTGTCACCCTGCTTCATCAAGCTACTCTGTAATGCCACAGTGAAACTCTTAACATTGAAATGTATAGTGAACCAAATGAAGAATGAGACTTCTGATCAAAATGATGGGTACACAGGAAAAGATGAGTTTAAATAAAAACTATTTTCTCTGGTAGAGAAAATTGATCATTGACATTACTAGTTTTAAGTGGTAGTAATTGATTTCTTCCCTTCCTTATGTGTAAGATGCAGTGGCAGTGATAGGACTAGGGAAGAATCACAACACATGGGTAAAGCCTAGTGTAGACAACCTGACTAAGAAGAACAGATGTGCTTCTTTTTTTTTTTTTTTTTTTTTTTTTTTTTTTTTTTTAAAATTTCAGCACAGGCTAGGCTCCAATCTAAACACCAGCATTTGGGAAGGCCTTGAACTCACAGAGATTTGCCTGCCTCTGCCTCATGAGTGCTGAGATTTAAAGGCATGCACCACCACACCCATCCAGATGTCATTTTTATGCTGTGTTCTTTTTTCTTTGTTTTGTTTTTCCAATGCAGTTCTGGATATCCAGAAACATTTCAGGTTTCTGTACTGCATCTCTTTTCATACTTTTGGCTAAGTTCTCATCCCCTATGGCTTGATACTTCCTGCACATATTTGAGCTGGTAGTTTATAATCCATAATGAGTCAATTTAATAATATTTACAAAAAGCTCCATTTGCAGTGTTTTTAACTTATGTGAGTCTCTAGAGCATAATCAATGAGAAACAAACTTAAGGTCAAAGATGTCTTTCTGAAGAAGGTTCCAATATTTGAACAAATAATTCCACTTTACCTTTTTTTTAAAATTTATTTTAATTAAAAGAAGCATTTCATTACAACAGCATTAACCTATTCAATAACATTTTTCTGAGCTAGGGTACATCTCTTTCAAAATTGGCTGTACATTTCTAGGTTTACAGATGAATTATTACGCTTATATAATCTTTTACTCATTATAAACTCTATAAGACATAAAAGATCAGTTAGTGGGGCTAGCAGGATGACTCAGCAGTAAAGATACCTGCTACCATGCCTGATGACCTGAGTTCTATCCCCAGGACCCATGTGGTAGAAGAAGAGAATCAGCTCTCACAAGTTGTCCTCTAACTCCACACGTGGGCCATGACACGGGCACATACACATACACACACAC
>NW_008339433.1:432563-446196 GCF_000622305.1 Nannospalax galili
TTGAAATTATATTGGCCCCTTTAATTATTAGTTATACTTCCCTTTTGGTGTTTAAGGACATACTGTTGGACCAGATAAACTGATTTGTTTTCACTCTTGAGGTCGTTTGAGGATCTGTTCCTCAGGGGTCCCGTGGCCTTGGGAGGAGCCCCTGGCTCCTTTCTTTTACCAGTTCCATCTAAGTGAAGATAAGTCAAAGGTCCTGCTTGACCATTGTTGGTTTCTCTTGGAAGCATGGAGGAAATGATTCCTCTGTGTTGACCCTCCTCTTTATATACTCTGGTTTCTCTTCAATCTTTCGCCTTTCACTTTACCTTTTGATTTGTTCTTTCTCAGAGCAATTCTCTCTACAGTCACATTGGATTCTAGAATAAAGAGCTCTGATTGATAAACATCTTCTGCTAAGTGTTCAAATCCTCCCTCTAACCAGGCAGCAATAACTTTATTATTTCTGACAAGGTTCCCCATGATCTATCCTTAGATAATGATCTACTGGACAAAGATCTGACCAAGGTCACCAGCTATACAATCTCTAACACTTGCCTTAGATCCTTTCCTATTGTTAGCACTTCAAGGATAGAATTCTTTTTGTTTTTTCTGAGGTAGCCACACTAAGAATAAACTTTGGGATGCATGCCTGAACCTGCTCCATTTAAATCCCTGGAGACATGTTTTTTCCTATTTCTAGGCATTTCTAGCATCCATCAACACATCATATTAGGGTTACAATCTATCTACTTTTGCATAATGATAAATATAGAGTCTATGGCTAGCAGATAGCAAAACACATAAAAGGAACATGAACCACTTGATACAAAATTGCAGGATATATATTATATTTATCATATTACATTATATCACATTATATTATGTAAATACTTTGCTCAGTATCTTGTAGTTAGAATTTATACTATGCAAAAAAAATTAAATTTAACTACAACACCTTTTAGATGGAATCTAGGAATTGGTGCTTCTTAAATGTGAATGCACTTGAGTCATCTGGAAGAATCTTGTTAATGCTGAAACTTAAATATTAGTCCAAGAATCTGCATTTCTAACAAACTCCTAGGGTATGCAGATATTGTCTGTGGAGCACAATAAATAACAGAAGTGTTATACAAAAAGTGTCTGGAAACTAGAGTCCTTGTAATGTAAGATTCGTGAAGATATCTCAAGGTCTACATCTACAACCAAGCTCTAGATACTCTGTGTGGATCTGTTCTCACTCATTAAAAAATACAGTATTTATATGCTCAATATATTGGGGTGCTATATAAAATTATAAATAAAAAAGAATGCAACTACTAAGCACACAAACATTTTAATTTTACTAAAATATTTTATTATTTTTAGTTTGTGTGTATGAGTGCATTGCTTGCACAGAGATAGGTGCACCAGTGTTGTGCACTGCCTGTGTAGGTCAGCAGAGGGCTTCAGATCCCCTGGAACTGGAGTTATGGATGGTTGTTAGTTGCCAGTGGGTGCTGGGAACTGGAATTGGACCCTCTGCAAGAACAGCCAGTGCTCTTAACTGCTGAGCCATCTCACCGGACCCCAAACAACGTTTATTTTAAATTAGTATTTATAAAAGTGAATGTCTTTCAATTGGACTAATTTAGAAGGAAAATTGTCTGTGGTAATGAAACATTTTGTCCATTTGTTTTTAAGGAAATTTAGCTACTAATGTAACTATTCCCTGATTAATTTCAAATTTTCTATTATATCTATCTATGGGAAGAAAGAGATTATATAAAATGGAAAATAAAATTTCTCTGTGATTTTTCACTGACCAATTTGTTATTTGAATGGAAAGAAGAAAGTTGTCAGGATATCACTTTTTCATAAATGGATCTGACACTATCAGATGCGTGCTACTACATAAGTTTCCACCTGTGAAAGTGGATCTTCTTGTTGGTAAAGGGAGGAAATGGTCCATAATCTAAGCACTCCATATAGTTATGTAACTATGAAATAAAATTGTAACTCGAATATTTTCTGGCCAAGGAGAAGCAGAAAGTGACTTGAGCAGAATAATGTAATAATCTCGATGGGAGATGATGATGCCTTAGCAAGTGTGACAAAAATAGATGTAGTGAGAAGTCATATTCTGCTGTTTTCAGTGAAAATTTGCAGTATATATTGATGAATTTGAAGTAAGGTGTCAGAGAAAGAAAGTATCTTTAATTGGTCAGAGTGCTTTTGACCTAACAATTTTAAGAGCTTTCCCAAGAATTAATGCATGAAGAATGATGAATTTTACTCACATTGATGTAAAAAGGCTTGATTTGTTTCCAGGGAAGCAATTATTATTTAGAATGCAACAGTGATACAGAGTTATCTGCAGGCTCACATGCCATTTTGCTAGACACATATTGCTTTCCATTCTTTTTTGTTATTCTTGCATCCAGCCTTGTTTTCTAGAGAAAAACAACAGGAATCCTAATGAGGAGACTGTTAGACTTATGGATATTTGTTAGATTGATAATCCAGAAGGAGGATTCACTTCTTGGAATGTTTAAGAAATGGACTGAAATGGATTACACTGACTTTTTTGAGAAATGCAGTTGTGCCTTCTTTCTTGTGAGTAGTGTGTATTCAGTAACCTAGTCGATGCCTCTTTAATGCTCTTGAATGCACAACGGTAAAAGTCAATGGATTCTTATTCTCCTTTCAAGCACACTTCAATTTCCGTAATGATGTGTTGCCAAATGCTTATTTATGTGGGACATGCATTTACCTTGTACTTAGAAATCAAATATATTTTAGAATATCTTTTATTTATTGTTTGATAATTACATGCATTCAGTGTGTCTTGATGAGATTCACCTCCAAAGCCTACTCCCATTCCTCTTAGATACCCCCCAACACATTCTCTTCCTTTAATATCCTGTTTTACATGTTTGTTTTTAACCCACTGTCATGGTTTGATTCTTCATTGCTGTGACAAAACACTCTGACCAGTACCAACTTGGGGAGGAAAGGGTTTATTTGTCTTACATCTCCCAGGTCGCAGTTCATCAGGGATCCCAAGGTAGGAACTCAGGGCAGGAACCTGGAGGCAGGAGCTGGAGCACAGGCCATGGAGGAACGCTGCTTACAGGCTTGCTCCCTCGGCTCCTGCTCAGCCTTCTTTCTTATGCAACACAGGCCCACCTGCCCAGGGGTGGCACCACCCACAGTGGGCTGGGCCCTCCCACATCACTCATCAAGAAGATGCCCCTCAGACATGGCCACAGGCCAGTCCAATAGAGGCAATTTCCAGATTGAGGCTCCCTCAACCCAGGTGTGTCAAGTTGACACCAAAGCTATCCAGCACACCCACTGAGTCCAGTTAGTGCTGCCTCCTGGAATGTAGAATGATCTTGTTGTATTTATATTGTTCAGGTCTTATGAAGCTAACCATAGCCGAAGTGAATTCATGAGTGCAATGGCTATGTCAAGACCAGAAGGCAGACTCTCACAGCACTCCTCTTCTTCTTCTGCTCTTACATTCTTTTTGTCCCCATCTTCCACAATATTCCCTGAGCACTGGCGAAGGTTTGCTATAGATGTCTTTTGCAGGGCTGAGCACTCAACAATCACTTATACTCAGTGTTCTGACCAATTATGAGTCTCTCTGCATTAATTTATGCCCATTTCAGAAAGAATCTCTTCTGGCCAAGGTTGACAACAGCACTATCTATCGATATAAAAATAAATATTTGGAAGGCAGTTTTGCAACATGTCCATTTATCAAAACAACAAGAGTGATTTCTTGCCTAGGGCTCATGACCTCCCAAGTCATGGGCTTTTAACCAGATTTACAGTTCCAGGCATGAATTCCTTCCTATGTAAAAGGCCCCAAATCTGATCAGAACGTGGTTGGTTTTCTGCAAAACCTTAATGACACTATTGCTCCAGTGGGATTATCTTGTCTGGCAGGTCAGCATTCAGGGTTCACTGATGGATAATACTATTGATAAAATTTCTTCTCCAACAGCCTCCATAGCACTCTCCAGTATTATGAAAGCCAGCCAACCTGGAAAAATTTTTGAAGAGCTTGAGGTCTTTACAATCTGTAACGAATGTGTGTTGTGTCCTCAACAACAGGGTCTTAGCATCTGTTTATGGTGAATTACTAAGAGCAATGGCAAAAGACAGTTTTGTTTGGGGGCCTCTGAGACCTCCCTGACCAATAACTCCTAGGGGATATACCATGCCTGGTACTAGGATTTTCAATTAATAACTCATGTTTTCTGTCGGAAACATCGTCCACCTATGCACGTGGACACACTCATTTTTATTAATTGTGTTACAAATTAGTGAGTTTTCGTAAAGGTTTTCATGCAATAATTCCTATTTAATCACCTGAATTTCCAAAATCATTTACTGATTTTTTAGTAGGTGCAAAGGACATTGCTAAAAGTCAATATGTGTTTGTAGGGACATAGAGTCTAGTCTAGTTTATTACATAATAAATGAGCATTTAGAATGTGATCTTAAGTATTCTGCAAATGATATGTACAGAGTCTTTTGACAACACAAAGCAGACATACCTGATAGACTAGAGGTACAAATATGGCTTCATTCAGGCAGCAATTTATACTTTGGGTTTTTTAAGAGTAGGAGAAGTTAGTTAGGAGAGGAAAGGGGAGAGAAGGTCATTTTCTTTTATGGATATAGTGCCGTGCAAAATGGTGTGGGGAGGTAAGAAGTTGGTAGGCTTAGAGAACAAGTAACTGAGCATGGCTGGAGTTTAAAAAATCCCTGCAATGTGTAGGAGGCTGTGAGGCTTGAGAGGAAAGCAGAAATCAAATAGTTGGTTATTTGTTCATTGCTGTCTCAAATGTTCTGGATACATAATTTAAAATTTGTAAGAGTTCCTTTTAGATCATGGTTTCAGATTTTTCATTCCATGGTTAGCTGGCTCCATTGCTCCTGGCCTGTAGCAAAGTAGAATTTCACGTTGACAAGATTGTGTAGTAGGAGCAAAGTGACTCACATAATGTCAGACAGGAAGGAGAGAGAGAGAGCACAAAGGGATAAGATGCATACTCCAGCAACATACCCCAATGTGGAACAACTCTTAGTTTTTCGGCCGCATCCCCAGATAATAATACCAAGTAAGAGCTAAGGATTCATGAATGAACTTGTTAGGAGATATTTCATAATCAATATGAAATAGATATTGAATGTTCTCATTTACCAAACTAATAAGTTTAGGTTTTAAAAACAATAACTAATAAAGTTATTAGTTTTGAGATACACTATATTGTAGGCACCATAACATACATATTATATCTTCTATTTGAGTCATATAATCAACACAATGCCATTATGATGAGTAAACTGATACCTAGAGAGCTAACACAGTTAATTAAGGCATTAGGTGACATATTTGGGGTTAAATATAATGTTTGTTTTAGAACTCTTGTTCTTAACCAAAAATACCTATAGTGTCCATTAAACCTAAAAATCATGAAGAGTCTATAGCACGTTAAAAATGCCCACAAATTATTTGATACTCATCCTACTGAGATGATGGCCTATGTTTTTTTCATTCTCAACTAGTTTAAGCTCAAAAAGGAATACCATGTCAGTTTCCAAGTCTGAATCAAGAAATTAGTGAATTTCACTTCTTATCTCTTGAAAATGATCTCTGTGGAACCCTATGCCCACTATATGCAATGTGGTCTGCGAGTTTGTGATTGCCATGCTCAAGAGTATACATGTAGGTATTTAAGTTGATAGGACTAGCTGAAATCAGTCTTCCACTCATGCCTACCAATACATTCAGTGTAAAAATGAAACTACCTTCAGTTACAAAGAACATTCTATCAGTCTGGTAAATGCCACTCATACCCTTAGTTGGTACCACGTATAGCAAAGGAATCATAGAGCCTAGCCTTCCCTAATTTCCTGACTCTCAATATCATGTTACATCACAATATAAATTTGTTGCAATTTTAAAGCCAAGGAATTAGCATATGTTATTGTGAAGGAACATATACTCATAGCTATGCCATTGAAGGAATCTAAGCAGGCCAGATGCCTGTAAAATTCCCAAGAAATATTTCATCTAAAATGCCTGTCACATAAAAGGCACTTAGTAAATGAATGAATGTATCTAATATATACGCAAGCAATTTCTAAGTGACATATCTTGGGGGGTATGTGTGTGTGTGTGTGTGTGTGTGTGTGTGTGTGTGTGTGTGTGTGTGTTTATATATTATATGTATTATAGGCTACTTGTGGAGATTTCTATGCTGACACAAAAAGTAGTACTGTATAATCTATGAAGATTCATCTGTCCATAATCTCTTGAGGATTTCTTTGTTCCTATTGGCCTCAGTGATGGGAGGTATTTTTCAAGAAAAAAATATTTTTTGAGCTGCTTGATCACTAGAATTTCACTCTTTGGTGCCAAATTCCCACTTTCTTCTCATCTTGGCATGTGTTTCAGCAGATTATTCCCTCTATACCTTCTTCTATCTTCCTGATAAAGCCAAGGGAATCAGGGAGTTAAGAAAAGTGAAGTATTTCCCTAAGTACACAAGTTGTTTTCAAGAAAATGTCAGATTTAGCAGGTGGAGTAAACTATGAAATGCAACATCTGAGTACTGGTTGAATTTTCAAATCCCTAAATGCTCATTGCAGCTCTGATGATGAGGTATGAGGGCATATCTGATAGGATAGCAACCTCAACTTTTCCTCACAGAGTCCCCAAATACAAATTTTATATCAAGTATTAGAATATGCAATTTAAAGACCTTAAATACATATTAACGAGCCATAAAATGTACTTTAAAATGTAAAGAGCCTGGTTTTAAAATGTACACCATTCAATTTGAAGTTGAATTCTGCAGCTCTTTAAAATTTGAAAGGAACACAAAAGCATGGATGATATATTTAGTGTATGGTTGTTTTGAAGTCTCTCATATCTTCCTTGTAGGAATAAGGTAACTTTTATGTCTTAAAATTTTTCCCCCTCTTCCTGATAAAGCAACAGTTTGTTTTCCTTCCTTCCTCCCTTCTTCTGTTCCTCCTTCCTCTCCCCGTTTCCCTTCTTCCTTCAGTCTCTTCATCTTTTCCTACTGTCATTTTCTTCTCTCTGTTTCAAATGCTGATTTGTCTCCGAAGAATAAAGATTTATACTGGGAATCAATCATTCACTTTCACTAGCTCAAAGGCATATCTTTGCCAGGAGAGCTTTCATCCTTTGCAGCAGCTGAAATAAAGCAAGTAATGTCACTCTACTTTCTGGGATGAAAGTAAAGAGATTCATCTAAAGTGCCAAGTAGAAATCCGTAGAAATGGATGAAGCTCAATACTAAGGCGGATTCTCATGTCCTCTGCTGTAGAAATGGGAGAGAATTTGAGAAGGAAAAGCTGATTCTTTTGGAGAATACATTTGAAAACAACAGTATGAACTGTCATAGCCTAGCAAAAGCTGTGTCTGTGCCATCAAATCTTTCTGTTCCCAGACCTAAAACTGATTTTGTGAGAATATTCATAGGTAGCTGAATGCACAGTGGGTATTGATGAAACTAGGCCTGCTATACATTTGCTTCAGTCTCTTCAAGTCTTCAAGTGATATATGATGTTGATCAAATTCCATTATCATTCTGAACCATTTACTCCTTTATAAAATATGGGTAATTCATATGTGGCATGCATCAATACTCTTACATATTTTGTTCTTTGTTTTATTTTAGTTTATTAAGACAGGATCTCATGTAGCTTAGGCTGGCTCTAATTCACAGTGCAGCAGATGATGACCCTGAAATGATGGTCCTCCTTCCTCCATCTCCTAAATTCTGGTGTTACGTGCATGTGCCACCATACCAGGTTTAAATAGTATTTTATTTATTTTTTATTGTGCTTTTAAAATTCCATACAATATTTTCCACTCAAATTTAGGCCCCATATCCCATTCATGCCTCCCCCATCCCCCCACCAAACCCTATGCACTCTGCCATACATGCTGAGTCCTATTCATTTAGGTGTGTGTACCCAACCATCCTTCAGTGTAAATGCATCCACTGAAGTCTATTCAGCCCGTCCAGTGGTCGTATGTCAGTCATACTCTCCCTCACCACCAGCAATAAGATTTGTTGTCAATATCTTACTCCTAATTCAAATGTGTTTGTAAAATCAGCATATTTTATGTATGCATATATTCATATATTGAAGAAAAATGCACACAGACACACATATACAGGCACAGACACACGGAAATACATAGAGAAACACACACACACACACACACCTTAATATCTGATCAGAGAGGAGATCTAGAGGCCAACATTTCTGCAATATTTTCATTCATGATACCTAAACTATGTTTTCAAGTGTAGTCTAGTATGTAACAGGAATGTCCAATCACTCTTTGTACATTAGTGTTCAGGTAGATCTATTTTATAAGACTTTATTCCTGATTCTTAGTAGTACTGAACCATTGGATTTACTTGTCCGCATTTGTTCTCCTTATTTAGATTTTAAAGACCTTGACCATAGTGGACAGATTTTTATTTATTCTCAATGTCTTGATAGGATTAAGTCAAAAAAGAGAAGGGGTGAGGAAAAATAGAATCAGTAAGTGCCAGCCACAGCAAGGGCAGGAGGTAGAGAGGTGTATTTCAACATGTGCTTCCTTGAACATATGGGATTCAGTATATTTGCCTCTGTTTTCATCTAGGGCAGAGTTCAATTAAATTTATTTGGCTTCTTTCCAGAAATGATTACCAGATATATGCTCAAGGCTCCTAATACACTTAAATTTTACAGAAACCATAAATTAGGGCAGAGAACAATAATCACTGTCCTAAGTTTAAAGTCCATATCTCCTAATTAATGCTGAATTTTGGGCCCTTTTTCCTTTTTGACTCAGGGTATTTTCTGGCTATTTACCATTAAGTAACCAGACTGCTGCTTTGCACCTTATTCAACACCTTCACACTAATTTATTATACAGAATGCTAGTTTCCTACTGCTATCTTTTATCCCTATACTTCAAATGTAAGATGCTAAAATGGTTAATTAGTAAATCTATAACAAGGACAATTAAATACTGGTTTGAGAATTGTCAATGCAGTTCTGGGACAAATTATTATATTGAATGATTATGATAATACTTTGGGACTGACATGATTATTAGAGGATGATTTTTATACAAGCTTTGCATTTGATAATAATTCAATATTTTACTATTTTCACCTTTTTTCTTAAAAACATCAAAAGATCGGAGTCATTTTAACTTTCTGTGATGGTGGAGAGAGAGAGAGAGAGAGAGAGAGAGAGAGAGAGAGAGAGAGAGAGAACCTGAAGATCCACTTTCTCACATTTATATGAGTTAAAGATGCTATTATGCTATCATAGTCAAAGCTGAAAGGTCAGTGTCTGGTCCTTAACCTCAGTCATCAAGTGATCAAACCTTTTGAGCGATTGCCTCCTATGTAATTCAGATTGGGTGCTTACTGGATGACACTATAGTTCATTTTCAGAAATTAGTATGAAAACCATAATGACTGAGTACATGGGAGCTCATAGTTTTCTCTTCTCATCAATTATTTAGGGAACTCTCCATCTTGGTAATGCAGAACAAATGAATGAAGTGCTCTTGAGACAGATGAGCTACAACATGACAAATCCTGTGGCTCAGAGCTGATGTTCCAAGAAGCCATTTTTGATATTCAGTGGTGATTTTTCATGTTGAAAACTGGGCAAAGAGAGAGCACAATGACTGGCCAAAATAAAGCTTTCCATCTGTAACTTATGACTATTGTCACTTAAATGGTCTATGTATTACACCAACTTGTTATTGACCCATGGCATCTAATGCAAAGATGTCATGCAAATAATTTATAGCTTATTGTGTGGATGATAAAGTGTTTGGTGTATATGCCCTTTCCAAACTGCAGACTGAAACAGGTCTTCAAAACCAAGATTTCCATTCACTCACCTACTAATACAAGCCAATATTTTTTTCAGTTATTTGGGTAAATTTCTTATTTGCTTTCTAAAACTATATGAGGATGAAATCTTGGTTACATTTACTGCATCAGGACCATATTTGTTATTCACACTAACACTTTTTTTCCTAAACATAGATGTTCAAAGAGAAAATAGTCATTTATTTTATATGATTTTAGCATAATTTTAAGGTAAACATCCTCTCAGAAAACTACCCGATTAAATAAAACACACAAGAGCATTCCAACTATCCTCCTCCCTGTCCAAATCAAAATACATATCTCATAGAAATACCCAGGGATGTTTTAAAGTAGAACAGAATGATGATTCTCCTTTATCTTGAAAGATCAGACAGCTGGCCTATCCCCATAACTATCTTAACCTCTTTTAATGATCCATAGTTGTACTGTACGCACATTTTTCAAAACCTTCTTCAACTCTTTACGTTTTTAATTTCCACCATATGTTCATTCCCTGTTGTATAAACTAAAAGAGCAACAGTATATTGTGGAGTCTGAACAAGTAGCTTTATGTATAGCAAGGACCTGTAATCAGAGCCTGATGGTATACCCATTGGACACTATTTATGCAGTCTAAGGGACATAGACATCTGCCAGTTAGCTGTGATTTTCATCAGTGTGGACAGCTGAATCAGACTGTCCGTTTAAATTCAGATTACCCCTTAAAATTAGCAAGGAAAAAAGAGGTTTGTGATGATTTCTGTAGCATATAGCCTAGTATTCAGTTCTTCTTATAGACAGAGTTGTTGAAAAAGACCTAGAGTTATAAAGAAGAGTAAAACTCTGTCATTTTGAGGATAGGGTTGTATTAGAACTCATTATGTTAAAATAAATGAGCCAGAGTCACAAAGGTACAGATCACATTTTTCCCATTATATGAAGATTCTAGATTTAAACAGAACTTTAACACATGATTGTAGAAGGGAGAGTACTTGGAAAGAGAAAGGGAAGCAGATGTAAGTGGGAAAGAGAAGGTACTTCCTGCAGCAGATGGTGATTAACACAGAGACTCACAAGTGGTCTATATGCAGAGACTAAGAGACTGTGGAGTGTCCTACCCCAAATGGGGCACCTATATCACACTCTCTACTCCCAAGGCTCAGGGATCATTGCAGACGAAGGATCTGAAAGATTATAAAAGCCAGAGATGGTAGCTGAATACAAGGAAACCGTGATGTCGGGACACAACAGAGCAGTTGCACACATGAATCCATAGCCATTGTGACAGCATACACAAGACCTATGGAACCCAAATTAGACAAAATCCCAGCTTGGATGGAGGAGTAAGGCAAGAATTCCCATCCTCAGCTGAGGATCTATTGGCAATTGATAGCTACTGGGAAAAGGAAAGTCAATTTTCCTTTCTGGTGTGTCACCTGATGGATTGACTAGATGTAGACTCACACCCAACAACATTTTGGGATCACAGATTATACCGGATAGACCTTAACAAAAGATAAATAATAAGAGAGGACATGAAGTATGGGAGTAGTAGTGTGCAGATGCAGAGGGGTGAGGTTCTGAATATGATCAAAGCACATTATAAGAAATTCTCAAAAAAATAAAAATATTTTTAAAATAAGTAGTTGAGAAGGGGCAATAATGGATAATAGGAAATTGATCATGATCAAAAGGATATGCTGTACACTTGTAGCAAAATGTCATAATAAAACCCATGATTCTGGACAATGAATTTTTGCTAACTTTAACAAAAAGAGGCAGAATGTTCATTTTGGGGATGGGGTAGATGTTTGTGCACTTGGGCAATAACATTTGTGATAATATTTATTGTCATCTTGACGGAATCTACAATCACTTGGGAGATGGGCTTCTGTACCTGCCAATGGGAAATTGTTTTATTTTAATAAAGGTGGGAAGACCCACCCACTGTGGGTAGCAGCATTTCCTAACTCAGATCCTGGAGAGTATAAAATGGAAATAGAGGCCAGGCGTGGTGGTGCATGCCTTCAATTCCAGCACTGCAGAGGCAGAGGCTGGCAGATGTCTGTGAATTCAATGCTAGCCTGGTCTACATAGTGAGTTCCAGGACAGCTGGGGCTATAGAGAGACCTTGGCTAAAAAAGACCAAAATAATAAATAAATAAATAAATAAATAAATTAATTAATTAATTAAATAAAAAGGGATGAGAACTGAACATCTGTAAGTATTCATTGTGAATGTGCTCTATGTGTTTCAAGATTCTGCCCCATTGATTTTCCTGCCATGATGGGTTGTACCTTGATTTTTTAAAACCCTTTTTCACTTTAGCTACTTTTGTAAAATGCGTTATGAAAAATACAAACAGGAAAATTAAACATCAACAAATAGAAAGTACAACCAGATAGCAAGTTCATACAGAACAACAATGAAGAAAACCTTTAAAGCTAGTTTGTAGATTAAGATTGGTTCAACAAATTCTTGGGGTTGGAGAGATGACTTAGTGGTTAAAATGCATAACACACTTGTAGAAGACTCAAGTTATATTTCTAGCACATACTGGGTGGCTGACAGACTCCTGTATCTCCAGTTCAGGGAGATAAAATGACTATTTTGCACTTCCTGAACACAGTTCTCACACATGCACATCCCACCTACCCCACATATATGCACATCATTTAAAAATAATAAAATATAGAATTCTTAAGTGAATAAGTATTAGTATCATTTAGAAAGGTCAGACTATGCTTTGCATGTTTACATCTGTTGGCCATAGTCACAAAAACCAAGGAATTTTAGGAGAAACTATGATTTGACCCTGATTGAAATGATTTTTCTTCTTTTGTATTGTTTGATTGTAATTTATTTGTTTAGGACTAATAGATTAGCAAATTGAAAAGTAAAAATAATTCAGAATTACATGCCATGATTTGTAAATAGTTGAACCATATAAATATTAGTATATTCTTACTTCAGTGTTAGTATTTCTTATTGAAAATATTGACTTTTACATGTTGATGGGATTTCTCTTTAAGGTGGGCAAGGTTAGGGAAGTTTGGGAATTGAGAAGTGATGTGTTCAATATGGTTAATGCATCTCTCAAACTCTCACCAGAGAAATTTCCTTATGCAGCAGATGATGATTAACACAGATATCCACAACTGGACAATGTGCAGAGAGCAAGAGGCTGCAGAGTGTTTATCCCTTAATAGGATACATGTGTCAAATTTCTGTCTCCCAAGGCTCAGGGATCATTGCAAAGTGGCAAAAAGATTGCAAGAAATGGTGTTAGGATGCAAAAGTTATATGCAATTTCAAACCAGACAAAATATCAGTGTAGGCACAAGGAAGACGGAAAGAACCCGCAACTCAACCTAAAGAACTTTTGGCAACTAAAGGGTACTGGGAGGGGAAGATATAGTCTCTTTCAAGGATGAAACTCTTGATAGATTAATCAGGCTCCAGTTTGGACTGAAGCTGCAGGGAAAATAGAAGGCAGATACTGAGAACTAAGGTTTCACCCATCAAAGTTCCCCTCACTCCACTTGCTCCCAGTCTGTAGGAAAAATAAATAAAATCTCTAATGAATCAGCAACCATAAAAATAAAAATAGTTCTTCAGCCCCTTTCTCGGTCTCTGTTTCTCTTTTTTTCTTTCTCTCTCTATCCATATATCCTCTCTCTCTCTGTCTCTCTCTCTCTCTCTGTCTCTCTCTCTCTCTCTC
>NW_008339433.1:446239-470174 GCF_000622305.1 Nannospalax galili
ATGTTGTATGAAAGTTGCAAAAATTTTAATAAAAAATTAAGAAGAAAGAGAATTATTCTACTTTACTCATTTTTGCACTCTACGACCTGAAGGAGTTATATAAGTTAGATTTCCTTTTCCTCAGTAATAAAGATGACAAATTCTAAAGTGCTACATGTTAGCAAAGCTACGTTAGATACTTCATCTTCTTACTGGAGCAAGCACGCTAACATGTAGTACTGGACCTAATTTCAATATTGCTTACACTATTATCATCTTATTTATTTTATTTTTAATTATGTGTATGTTTGTGTGAGGAGGCATGTGCACAAGTGTTCCAGAAGAGTTCCAATCCCCTGGAGCAGGAATTGCAGGCAGTTATGAGTCCTGGAAAGTGAACTTTTCTCCTCTGAAAGACCAGTGCACACTCGTAACCACTGAGCCATGTCTCCAGACTGATGCTTACTCTACCATTAACATTATTAACAACAATGTCATAATTCATGTGTGTGCAATTGTATAAACAATAGGGATTCAGAGTTTTAACTACCTGGCATCACATATGCTTCCAGAAACGGTCACTTAAATGTGAATGTATGACTTAACATTTCCTTTAACTTGTTTCTAAAATTTAGAGAGGTAATATTGATCCAGATTGATTTTCTAGGTGGGTTGTTTATATACATGAGTTTATGTCTACATTTTCTCAACATAATTTTATCCAAATAAAATCCTAGTTAGAGCTCCCAAATTAAGAACAGAACAAAATAAAACTGCTTCTGAACTTATCTCAATTTCATAAAACCTGTTAAATCCACATGTCAGCTCTCTGGTTTATTAGAATACAGTGCAAAGTGCACTATTAGGATTTAGGGCACTTCATTATTCTGATCTTCCATGATCCTTTAACATTAAAAGTTGAGTCAGCAGGTCCAAATCACCAAATTAAAATAAACCTTATCTTTATTTCCCAGGATGGGAGCAGCCGTTGACTTATTTAGTAGTGCCTAGCAGAGGGAAGATTTGCCTAAAGTATTTATTTTCTACCACAACAAACATTCAGTGTCAGAAAAGGTAAATTGTTGCAGCCCTATTTAAAAATGATCAGAGCTCTATGTTTAATCAACCACACACTGTGCTAAAAATGATTTTTCCCATTAGGGAAGGACATCAAGAAATAAAGTTTATCAGAGTGAAAGGCATCTAGAAAAGTTACTAAATTACTAGTGTATGTGCATGTGTATAATATGTGATAGTGTAGACGCTTGAAGTTTTTATTGCAGTGAGTTTTCAGGGACTGCATTACTTATAAGTGGTACCACTAGGCATGAGTTATGCTGGTCTTCCCAAGTAAGTGGCAATAAAATCTTTATAGCACCCCATATCATCACCACATATTTTATTTAAACCACTTATTTTCTTTGGATTTTGTCTCTTTAATCTATCTCCATATTTTCTCTTCTCATTTACATTATCCAATGTAGAAATATGGCTCTTTTGCAATGGGTGGGGCCAAGAACATTTTAAACAGACAATGTAGAATCAATTTATACTCCAGTTAGATATTTATATATTGGTTTAGGAAGCTGACAGTATATCTCCTGGTTATTGCAGTAAAGCATAGATTAAAGAGGATAAGTGATAAACTATAATTTATAAGAATAAATAGCCAAGTTATCTGTAACACTGAAATAGGAATATGATATTAAGTATTGTTGACTTTTTTACGAGCTCTGCTTGCTCAGTGTGCTCTCATACCTGCACTGGTGACTGTATACCTCTCAGGTCTCTTGTATGGAACATGACCTTGGTTTTACCCTAATATTTAATTAATGTCAATGATATAAGCCTCACTAGTCAGTATCTTGTTTGATGGCTCACCAATTTTTATCTTGTGTCTAGAAGATTGACAATTTTGCACGTGCTAGGTTTAAAGATTCTTTAGTGAATAATGGAATGGATGCAATCCTTACCTTTATAAGAGAAATCCATATTTTACCCTCCAATGCTGCGAAGGGAAAATTTTGTACATTTACTTAAATTTTTTTTGTCTTTTTGAGAAAGGGTCTCCCTATAGCTCCAGCTGGCCTGTAACTCACTATCTAGATCAGGCTACCCTCGAATTCACAGAGCTCCGCCTGCCTCTGCCTCCCAAGTGCTGGGACTACAGGTGTGTGCCACCACATCTGGCCAGTTACTTAAATTTTTACAAAATACATTCATATCTGTTAACTTGAAAAACTTTAAATTAAAACTAGCTATCAAACAAAAAATTGATAGCTTTGGGCTCAGTGTGGTGGTACATGCCTATGATCTTGGCACTCTAGAAGCAGAGGCAAGTGGATCTTCGAGGACAGCTTGTTCTACATAGGTAATGCCAGGCCAGCCTGATATATATATATATACTGAGTTTGAGACCAGCCAGTGAGACAAAAAGCAAAAAAAAAATCCAAAATAACAACAACAAAAACTTATAATTAAGCCATTCAAAATACATGGCAGGATAGGACCCTTGCATCCAAATTGAAAAGGGACTGGAATGATAACTGAGTTGTTAAAAGTGCTTGCTAAAACTATCTGTATTGGTGCAGTAGTGGCACTGCTGTCTAAGGGGTAATCAACAGCTATGAAATTGGACTTAAATCCGTCTCAGTGGGAGGGAATTCATGGGTAGCACTGTAAATATAGCCAAATACACATGACTGCAGCAGTCATAGATCCTAGAGAAAACCTTATCTCTGTCATATCTCTAGAAAATGAAATTTTTTTTACCATATGTTAAATATGGATCATTATATTTACAGAAAAATGTACAGTATACCACTCATCAAAGAAACATCTTTTTGCAACAAATGGAAGCTATTACAGAATTCCACAACTGGAAACACACAGAGATTGTATGTCTGAGTGATGTCCAGCCCTAAGTGAAACATCTGCAGTGGAACCTCTACACCTAAGGCTCATGAAACATAGCAGAACAGGGGATGGAGAGAACACTAATACATCCCTCAACTCACATCAGCAAAGCTTCTCATACAGCAAAGTATGATGCACACAGAAGGTCACAACTGGCTAAATTTTAGAGAACAAGATACTGTAGAGTGTGTGTCCCTGGATAGGACTCCTATACTAAGCCTCTCTCACCCATGGCCCAGGGATCATTGTGGAAGAGGGGGCTGAAAGATTGTAACAGACATGGTTGGTGCATGAACATAAGGAAACAGAGGTTTTCAGACCAATGGAAACTTGCTCATATGAACTTGCAACAATGGTGATGGGATACACAAGACCCTTGTCCCATGCTGACTCAATTAGACAAAAACCTACCATATAACCATGGAAATGAGAGAAGGCCCCAACCGTAGTTGAGAAACTGTTAGCAACTGATTACTGTGGGGTGAGGGAGAGATTTTCTTTAATGGAGTGACTCTACATAGCCTGACTAGACTCCAGTATATGAACATGCCCTGAGGGACATCTAGGTATGAAATCTTGAACAGATAAGATTTAACACATAAGACAGAACACATGAAATCCAGTTGGGGGGCTGATAGGGACACAAATGGGGGAGGGTTTTAAATTTAATTAAGGTCTATTATAAGAAATGCACAAAACTCAATAAAAGTATTAAAAAAGAGTTCCTGTGGAACAATCATGAAGAATGGAGTTCAGATCCTAGCACCCATATAGCAAGCCTGCCATATCACCCATGTCCATAGCACCTCTGAGGGGATCAAAGACAGGAGGATTTGGGAGACTTGCTGTCTTTTGCTTAGCAGAGACAATGTGAACTCTAGGTTAAGAGAGAAAACCTACCTTCAAAGAAATAAGTGGAGAGTGATAGCCATAGACCTCATGCCCTCTTCTGGACTCCATGTGAGAGGACAGGCATATGCATGTATATGCATACACAAACAATTCTTAAACAAATGGAAGTAAATATATCTATTTGATTATATTAGGTACTTGAAGATAAATCATATTTTCCACGGTGTAATAAATGTTAACTGAGGATATTAATAGTGTCATATAAATTAATAAGGAGGACTCCAAGAAGACTATTAAGAGAAAAATATGGCCTTAGGGATATAGCTCAGTTGGTAAAGTCCTGGCCTAGCATGCATAAATCCCTATATTTATTCCCTAGCACTGATCAAACCTGGCATAGCGATAATAACCTTTGTAATATCAGCATTCAGTGGGCACATACAAGAGGATCATAAGTTCAAAGACATCCTAGGTTATATAGTAAGATTCAGGCTGACCTGCACTAAATGAGACCCCGACTCAAATAAAAAAAGATTAAACAAAAGTAAAGATCAAAAGACATCACCAAAATTTGAAAAAAACCCCCAAATTTTACATAAGCAATAATAACAAAGAAACACGAAGAGGAGATAATTTTTCATAGTTATTTGTTCTGTATACGGCACAACATTTCTCCTCAGTAGAATTACTTTCTTAAATTTATTAAGCATATCTTGCTAGAATCAAGTTTCGTATCTCTAGCTTTATGTGAATTTCTGATGTGAACATAGTACCTTCTAGATGCTAGTATTTTGCTAATCTTCTACTGTCTGTAAGTATTCCTCACTTTAGCATATGTAGTTGGTGGGCCAATGAAAAGTATTTACTGATCTGTATTAGTAGGGGCTAAGATTGAAGTCTTCAAGAAGGAAGGCACAACTCTATCTATTACAGACTTTGTAGGGAATGTTTTCATATTTGCTATATCCAACTTTGAAACACTGTTTTGATTACATTTTCACATAAAATGCTTCTTTTTTCACCATCTTCCAACCATATATTTGTATACACTCAAGTGTATCCTCTACCTTTAATTTTGTCAGTATTTTGTCTTGCTTAACTTGAAGACTAAGTCTAGTAAAAATGAAGGGTGTAACTGTTAAATTTGTGTCAATTTGACTTAACCACTGTGTGTCCAGATATTTGTCCAAACACTGCTATGGATCATTCTGTAAATGTGTTAAGTGTAATTTACATTTAAATTGGTAGACTATAGAAAGCAGATTGTTCTTCATAACATGGGTGTGCTTCCTGTAAACAGTTGAAACGTAAAGTCAAACCAAATATTGACCCAGGTAAACAGAAATTTCTCCTGCCCAATGGCCTTCAAATTGGACATCATCTTTCTGCTTCCTCCGAACTTGATCTGAAATATTGGCTTCTACCAATTCTTGAGCCTCCCAGGAGCTGTAACATCTGTTTTCTTAATTCTCATGGTTTTCAGCATTCTTGGAACTTATATGATCAATGCCTTTAGGGTCTGCAACTTTCTGATTCACTCTGAAGTTTTGGGAACTTGACACCCTCCATAATTACATGAGCCAATTCCTTTTCATAAATCATTTATACTCATATAAACTATATATGTGTATTTAATATAAATATATATGTAAAGGTAAAATATTCAAAGATCTATATAATCATATACAAGAATATTACTTGTTCTGTTTCTCTGTAGACTCTTAATTCAAGATATTTCCAGGAAAAATATCAGAAATCTTCCTACATAATTTCATATATCATATCAACTTTCTCAATATCAGTATCATTTACATATGGAACATACTGTAACCACATGAGATCAATACTTCATCTTTCCCGATGTACCCATTATCAGACATTATTCACATCGTTTCTTGAGAAATTGTGACAGTTTTTCTTAACTAATTACCTTGTTTATGGGAGCTAGCTAAGTGTGCTTCCTGTCACATGTACTTTACATGCCATAAAGTGGGTCTTTAAATTTGTCATTTTGAAGTAGTACAATTATGCATAATTTTAGATACTGATACAGTCAGGTGGAACTAATCTTTTTAGTCCTACTGCTTTTCCATGTATATTCTTAAGGACCTGTCCCAATTCCATTAACTAATTATTAGATATTGAGCCTAACTTCAAGTTATTTAATAGCAATACTTACTGTTATATGTGTATGTTTGTGTTGATTACAGTGTTTAATCAAGACAATGAACTCTCACAATTACTATTGCCTTTTACTTCTTTCTTTCTTTTCAATTTTTTCTTTTGGCCTGAATAGAGATCAACTCAGTTTCATGCTACCATCTGGTCATGAATACCAGGCAATGATATGTGCTAAGGATTTCCTCTAGAAACAGGATTTGCTAGGGTATATCTTTAAAGTTTATTTTAAAATGACTGATATCTAATGTGAGAATTTAAAATATCTTGAACATGTTTTTTTTTCCATTCTTGTTCACTCTGCATCCTAAAAGTAGGAACTTTCCCTAGGTCATGATAACTTATTTAAAAATAATTGTATTAAAAATGTGTTAAACTAGCCACCAAAATGATAATATTACCTCTTCCAGGCTATTGCACATTCCATTTCTACTTTTAATGATTCGTATGTTTTCCAAACCTTTATACAATTAATATTACTTAATAGGTATGGAAATGTTCATAAGACATTCACCCAAGGAGATGAAATATTTTTAATGGCTGTAATATAAAACTTTAAGTGAATGAACTTCTTAGATGGTACTATTTTGTGCACCGGGGTAGATATTTTCAAATGTGCACATTAAAATTTTGACTGCACATATCACTTTTAATGTATGCTTCACTGGCTACTGGGGGTTGGGAAAATCATTACTAATTGATATGCTTTAATGACCTGTGAGCTTTCAGAGTTGGGTGAACCCAAGAGAAATGCTAAGAAGTAGATATTTGATTCTAATTATGCCTGGTACATGCTGAAAGTAGACCCTTTGTGACAGTTATATCATTGTCAAATTACTAGACCTTAGTTTTTCTAGTAATTTGACTCTATTACCAAATGCTGCCTCAATGAGCTCATGAAGGAAAAGGGCCATAAAATATGTGAACAGAGAAAATAGGGCTTCACAATGTGCATTTGCTACAGAAATGACTAAAATCTGTATGATATGAATTGACTTATACCCCAATTGTTTTCCCTTATGATTTTCACCTTATAAACTTGTAAAGAAGAACGAACAAGTTCTAAAAGTCCAATTGAATCACTTACTCCTATGTCCAATTGGAGAATCAGATTTGCTTAGCACTACTTGGTAAATTTAGGCTTTTTGAGTAATACTGCTATATGTTCAGTTAATATGTGTATTTATAAACAGGAAACCAATGATGCTACATGGCTGCTTACATTTTCTGTAACAAATAAATCTGCCAAGTTTCTCTGACTTTCTGGAAGATGGGAGAAATTGATTATGTTTGAGGAAAGAATGAAAACATACATGTTAGCTTTGCATATTTTATTAAAACTATCCCATTGTACCTTAAATATACCAAGCATTAGAGAGTAGCAATTTGTTTATGAAGGAGATACATAGGACTACTTCAGGTTCAGCATTTGGGGAAGTTCAAGAAATAAAGCCAAGTTACTGCTTAAATTGGGCGATGCATCACTTTTTTTCTTTTTCTTTTTTTTTTAATGTGTATGAGTGTATTGCCTGCATGTATGTGAGTGCATCCGTGTTGTGTAATGCTACGGAAGTCAAAAGAGGGCTTCATATTCCCCTGGAACTGGATTTAAGGGCGGTATGCAGCCACCATATGGGTGCTGGGAATTGAACCCGGATCTTCTGCAAGAGCAGGAAGTGCTCTTAACCACTGAGCTATCTCTCCATCTCCAAGGGAGATGTATCACTTTTAATCCTACTTAATCACCATCATCATCGTTATCATTATCCTCATCAAATAAGGGAGCTCCAAGATTTCTACACAAACCTGTAACCTGTAGCACTACTTTTAGGCAGGAATTGCATTTTCCTGGATCTGTGTTGGGTGATAATGAGAATTTTGAAGGTTTTTTCATGATCAACATATATTTAATAATGTATAACCATTGGCCTCCAAAGTGAAGGCTTTCAATATTTTATGTCTTAGGACACTATTACTGAACAGATCAGCTACTCTATCATTCTTGTCTCCGTAAATACACACTGAACTGTATGGAATTCATTTTCTTTCAACATACATAATTTCTCTTTTCCAATATTGTACAAGGTAGTATGGTGAAAAAAGTATGTTCACTGAAATATACAATATAAATTGTCACAGATAACACTCAATAGATATAATAGTCATGCAATAACTTATCAAACCAAAACACTTTTGAGAGTGAAAAGAGCACTATTAGTAAATATGCCAATAAAATCGGTGTATTCTATTACTGAATTAGGACAGTAATTGTATAACTAACCCTCATAAAAAATGATACATGAACTTGATAGGCCTTAACATAAATGAAAGAATGCATACATAAAAATTCAATAAAACATATAAAAATGATACATGAACAAATCTCTCAGAGATTGCAGAAGTTTAAGAATTCTTCAGGTGAGGATGATTAGGGATTATTTTTATGGAGCTGATACAATGTGAGCCAAACACTGAAGGCTTAGTATCTCAGGCTCCCCTATACACCATCACATTAGTTTGCTTCGGAAGTGGAACATTCTAAAAAGGTAGGATTATTATCAGCAAAATTTTGCTGCGAGGGACAAATAAAATTTGTGTGTGAACAAGAAATGCAACTTGAGTTAAAATATAGCAAAGACAAATTTTAGAAGATGAAATTAATACTTTGTCAGGAATAAACATATAGGATTGATGTTTTATTTTTATGTTAACAAATTTAAACCTCATTCTAATCACCTTTATGGCCTACTGCAAAGATAGTTACATTATTTGAAAGGACAGTAATTTATTATTGTTGTTATTATTTAGGATTGGTTGTATTTTCTGATCAGATTGAGCAGGAAAAAATTCTTGAAGGAAATCAATAATAAATGGGCATATTTGATGTGACAATGAGAGTGATGGCTTGGTTGTGGCATTCAGAGCAAATTTATCAAGAACAAGTAGAGTGCCTTAGTAGACATTACTGTGGAACTTTACTGTATATTTGTATAGGCAAACACACAAAAGAGCCCATTATAATCTATAGTTATTTTTTCCATTTCTTAGTGGTTGCATAAGCAGAAATTGTTTTATTGTGCATATTATTTGCTTTCACTAGTTCCTTTCTTATATTTTGGTTGTCAAGATTTCATTTTCCTCTCTTGAATAATTGACTTTTGTTCATTGTGGGAAAAATGATTTCTTTTAAAAGTCTGTATTTGATTTCATATGATATGCAGTATTTTCCATTGTATAAAGTATTTCCAATTGTTGTTCATCTTCTTATCTCTGAGTCCTATATTTAACTAGTGAAAACCAATATACAATTTTTTTCTTTTTATTAAATTTACATGTATTTTATATAGAACATATTATAATCTTTATAACTCTTTCCCCATTGGCACAATTCCATAGTACCCACACAGAATTTCATGCATTCTGTCATTGATGTTAAGGCCTATTGAATCAAAGTAGTGTTTCCAAATGTCCCTCAGTGCAAGTTCATCCTCTAAGATCCATTGAACCTATGTAATGTTCCTCCCTTTAGGAATATGAGCTATTCCTCACCCAGAAGTAATCAGCTGCCGATAGTTTTTTGGCTAAGGTTGGGTCCTGCTGCCCATTCCACAGTTCTATGCTGGGTTTTTGTCTGTTTGGATTTGTATGGGTCTTGTACATGTTGACACCATTGATCTAGATTCACGTGAGAAAGGTTCCAGGAACCTGTAAGACTCTGTTTTGATATGGTTATACACATCCTTCCCTGGCCATCACAGTCTTTGTGACCCCTCTTCCAGAATGGTCCCTGATCCCTGAGTGGGTGAAGTATAGGAGACCTGTCTGAGGACCCACACTCTTCAGACTCTTATTCTTTATGCTTCGATCATCTGTTTCCTTTTGTGTTCACGGACCTCTGTTGCATGACGGTGCTTCACTGATGAGAGTTGAGAGATGTGAGATGTGTTGAGAATAGTGTCCTCTCTGTCCCTCTTTCTATTATGTTCCATGAGCCTTAGGTGTAAACGTTCCATTGTAGATGTGTCCCCTAGGATGGGGAAATTCACAGAGAATCTCTGTGTGTAACCTGTTGTGGAACTCAGTAATAGTTACCATCTGTTGCAAGAGAAGCTTTTTTGATGAGCTGTGACTGGTATACTTGTCAGTTAATATAAGGATCCATATTTGCACATAGTAAGAAACTGCATTTCTCCAGGAATGTGACATCCTTGGGGTATCCTCTAAGATCTATGACCTCTACAACCATATGTATTTGGCTATGTTTGCAGTACCATAGACGAGTTCCCTCTCATTGACTGGGCTTTAAATCCAATTAGGTAACTGTTGATTACCCCAAGATAAAAGTGCCACTAATGACCCAATATAATTTACTGTGCCAATCATAGTGGTTATTAGGCTTTATTTCTGGGCTTTATCCTTGATTGATTTTTCTCCCTTGGCAGTTTGTGTAGTATCCTCTAGAACTATGAGAGCTTCTCTTCAGGGAAAAGACTTCTAGGTAAGTTTCAGCTTCATTGCTCCAAATCCTGTGTTTGAAATATGTCCTGTCTTCCTCAGTAAGAATTGCCTTAAGTTCTGCAAGGCAATCAAGGGCTGACACAATAGGCTGTGTAGTTTTGGGAGTCTCTTGGACTACCCTGGCCAGCAACTTGAAGGCTTGAAGGAAGGTCTCACCTGTCTGGCACTGTTTCTCGTTATATAATCTTCAGCTATATACATGGACTCATTTAAAGATATTTTATTTGTAATTTTCAGTAGGTTTTTGAGCTAATATATTGCCCTCTGGTTTGCCATACCGGCTCAGTGAATCACTCTCCTCTTGCTCCATCTAAACAAATTTAAGATAGGAGAACCACCCCCAAATAAAAGATACGCACTAAAGATTCTTGTATGAGAACATAATGCAGTCCTTTTTTTGTCTTTTTGAGACAGGTTTCACTGCAGCCCTACCTGGCATGGGATTCATTATGCAGTCCTTGTTGGCCTTGAACTCACAGATATCTCACAGCCACTGCCTCCCTAGTGCTAAGATTAATGATGTGTACCACCACGCCCAGCTTATGAAGATATTTGTTAAAGATAACTTGAAGAATTGTGTTAAATTTTATGCTGCTGACATGTAGGGACTGTAACATTGGGATCACTTCTCAGTCAAGGCAAATAAAGTCACTGTAATTTCAATTTGACACCCATTATTCTATGATAAACTAATTTTTGGCAACATAAAAAAGTGAAAATGTAATTAAATGAGCCAACTTCAATTTGGCATTACGTGTGAATTCTAGAGGCTTTGGATTTTTTTATCCCCTATTTTCCACTTTGTTATAGTCAATGGCTTCATGCACATATTATGGGAATATTGACTAGTATTCATTCAAGTCCTTTTGATTAGCATCTTAATAATTACCTACCCAGTATTCTCGGAATATATCTCACTCCATTATATATTTTGCCTAATTAACTACAAAAAATTGCTTGTTTTCCCTATTTAAGAAGGTAGGAAATCTGTAGAAAATTTAGAGAAGACAAATATGAAGATTGCATATGGTAGACTTCTGAAAATGTTGAGGATGTTAGTTTATTTAGATTCAGTAGATAAATCTATGTAGCTATAGAAAAAGACATAATAATATCACAAAGATTCTAGACAAAAGCTTTGCAAAATTTCCCCTTAGTTCTTAGAAACCAAGTTTTTAAAGACTATTATAACTTGTGCCATGTTTTGAGGTATGGTTCATCACCCTGCATCACAATTTAACAGGTTTAAGGGTGTGGTGCTCTGAATGAGAATATACCTTTAGGCTCCAAGTGTTTGAAAATTTGGTCATCAGCTCCTGGTGCTGTCTTGGAGAGGCCCATGGAACCTTTAGGAGATGTGGCCATGCTGGAGGAAGCAGGTCACTGGGCATGGGCTCTGAGAGTCCTTAGGCTGTGCTGATATCCAGTCTCCCTCTGTTTCCTGTGCCTGTTTGAAGATGTGAGTATTCAGCTTTCTGTTCTGGCCGCATATGTCACCATGCCTCCCGCGCCATTATGGACCCTTACACCTCTGGACCCATAAGCCAAATAAACTCTTTCTTCTATAAGTTGCCTTGGTCATGATGTTTTATTATAGCAACCAGAACTGTAAGTAATACAACGGATCATGCTGGGATATACTACTATATACTAAGTTGAAATCACTACAGACTGAGATTCATCCATCAAAAGGGAATTAGGAAAATAATGTAGGATTGAAAAGGCTACAGAGAGCTTAGACTTGCTTTTAAGATGTATTTATCTTTAGAGAGCTTCAAAGTGGTTGGAGTGTCATTGGATGTAGGATGCATGGAATACAGGAAGTAGATTTTCACAGGAATTTAATGAGAAATGAACATATGGTTTCATAGTACCTACCAATTAGAAACAAGAAAACCCAGGTGGGCTTAAGCCTCATGATATCTAGGGAACTTTAGAAGTTGAATAAACAGAGGCATACATTCAGCTGCATGGCCTGGAACAATTTTTAGAGTGACTATGAGAAAATTGAAAATTGCAGAAGACATAGCAATCAGGGATGGTCATTTGCAAATTAGATGTTGTGTGTTTTATACATGTTATGGTGTTTATGCTGATCAGAACTTTGTAATACCCAGAGCCCCTCTATTTTGTGTAAGCTTAACTGGTCAATCATCTGGTCATAGGACACCCCTAGGAAGGCAGGGTTTTGCTAAAAAGATGGGCAGAATACCTAGCGCATTAATGAGATAACGAGTTTTTCCTGCCTGGAATTCTGCCTTCCAGCACAGAACTTCTAGACCAGCTACAGCCATGTAGTTTGTGAGTTTGCCTGCTTCTGAATTCAGAGAAGTATAATCTTTTCTTCTCCACATCACTTTTCTAAACATGCTTTCTTTAAGGCTTTGGACTGCCCATAGCATCTTGTATTTCTTTACTTTTTCTAAAGCTTCCTTCTCCCAGCCATGTGTCTGCCAACCAGCCATGTGTCTGAACCCCATGCCTTGTCCCCTCCATTCTGCTCCTTAAGGCAACTGCTAAGATTACTAATTAGATCGCCTGCCCTGAGGATTTTTCTTTAAATTTCAAATAAAATTCTAAAAGTTTAATTTGGCTTATTTGGAACAGTTTGAGTCTGGGTAATCTTTCCTGGTGGTCCCAAACTCCAGAACAATTTCACCTGGGAAGATGTATGGTATAAGCATATGCTTTAATTCACCCAGTTGGAAGCACCATAGAGATCAAGGAAGTGACACTGGCTCCCTAAGTTCACTAAATGTGCAGCTCTATGTGCAGAGGCAGACTGTTCACCCTCTGGGATGAAGCAAGCATTGGGCAACATGCTCAACTGGGTTGGAATTACTAGAACACAATATTTGCACACAAATTACAGATCTCAATCTCAGAATGATATATATGAAGTAATGAAGATAAGAAAAAAGTGGATGCAACCTTATATCAAAGAAGCTTAAAGCACCAATGAGCAAGCAGACAGGAGGGAAGTATGGACCTAGATTACGCTTTCTTCCTCTTAGGAATGAGAGACACAAGGCAAAGTCTATGTGAAGATAATGGGAACAAATTTAAAAGGATATGCTTTCCATATAGTTTATGTTTAGTAATAATTGCTTCAGAGTTGCTTTGTAGAATATGAAACGTTTTGAAGCAGTGGTGGGTAATTATGGATTAATTTTCTCCACAGGTGTTGTAAGTTGAAAATGATAAAGAGTATTTTTTAGAAGAAAAATATGTGACACTTGACATACTGCCAGTAAAAATGGGCACCCAAATTTGGCATCTGTAATGATCTGCTCTTAAGTATTTTGTCTTTGTTGCTCTTTGATAAATATGGTGGTTCTTAAATATTTAAATATTGAATTGCAGTGTCTGCTAGCATTTAAAGGGACATGGTATGTTGGGTTCCTCAATAAATAGAACATAGTAAACTGCTTGCCATATAAACTTATGCATCAGAGTTGATTTTCTAGAATCCAAACAAAAAGTTGGGTATGGTGGCAGATACTTGTAATCCCAGCAATGGGGAGGCAGACACAGGTACATTTTGGGACTTCTGGCTTGCTAGCCTACTTAACCCCAGTACAGTGAGAAACCATGTCTCATGAAAAATATTGGATGTTGCCTAAGAAGAAATGATACCCAAGATTGCCCTCTCTTCTACAGACAGATGTGCGTGCACACCTGCATATGTTAACACACACATGCATACATATGAGTACACACACACATACACACAGGGGAGAGTGAGAGCAAGAGTGAGAGTGAGAGTGAGAAAGAGAGAGAAAGGGAGAGAAAAGAGAGGAGAGAAGAGTCTGAGATTCTGAAATGAATTATTCATTAGGAAGAGCCGAGAACTGAGGTAAAAGGTGAGTGTGTTGCATTAAACGTACAGCTAGTACAACCACACATTATTAAAATGCTCACCATTTGATTATTAAGATGAACTCATTTAGTTCATGGAATTGTCTTTTCTAAGTTTTTATAAGCATCTTCTATCTGAAACTATATAAACTACTGGGTAGTAGATCCGGAGAAACAGAGAGCAATAATATGTACTCTAGCCATTGTCCTGTACTGGTCGTAGATAAGGCCATGGGGCCTTAATTCCAATGTACTTTGGCATAGGATCTGTAGTTGTGCTTGAATGGAAAGACATTTATTTACCATGTCCTAGCAAAACAGGGACTCTTCAGGGAAAGAGGCAGCTCTGGTGTGAGTCAGATATCACATGGGAAATTTTTAGAATTTTTCCCCATACACTACAATTCATCCAACTGAAATAGAAGGCTGTACTACTTAACATAGTATGATGCAGTTACCAATGATCCAAGGCCCAGGAATGAGAAAATGAAGCATCAGCAGATGTCCACATTAAGCTATAAAGTTTCTCTGAAATTCATTGTCCTATTTTGTCTCACCATTGCTATGACAAAACACTCTGACCACTACAAACTTGGGGAGAAAAGGGTTTATTTAGCTTACATCTCCTGGGTTACAGTTCATCATGGAGCGCAAAGTAAGAATTCAGGACAGGAACCTGGAGGCAGGAGCTGGAGCACAGGCCATGGAGGAATGCTGCTAACTGGCTTGCTCCCCTGGCCCTTGCTCAGCCTACTTTCTTATGGAACACAGGCTTACCTGCCCCGGGGTGGGTGGCACTACCCACAGAAGACTGGGCCCTCCCACATCACACAGCAATTAAGAAAATACTCCAGAGACATGTCCACAGGCTAGTTCAATGGTGGCAACTCCCCAATTGAGGCTCTCTCAACCCAGGTGTGTCAAGTTGACACTAAAGCTATCCAGGACACCTGTCTTGATGGTGTTATTTATGATTCATTCCATGACAGCTTCCTTCAAGTTTTCATTGCTGTCTTTGAATGGATGTTTGCATTCACATTTTGGTAAATCTATTTTCTATTTTTCTATTGATTTCACTGTGATATCTGTCATAATTTATCCTTACTTTGAATTGGTCTTCACGAGATACTGGGTATGTTTTAGCTCCCAGCCACTTGGAAAAGTAGATTGCAGTCTGTGAACTGATATTTAAATGCACAATATTAAGAGATTTCCTATTATTTCAAGAAGGGAAAAATTGCCTATGTAAGACAAATAATAGTTTTTTAATTTTTTGTGTTCATTTGAATGTGAATTCAAATAAAAGGCAACAGGTTAACACTCACTCTCTCATCTTTCATAAACTGAAGCTCTTGGAGCTGGAAAGATGGCTCAGCAGTTAAGAGCACTGGCTGCTCTTGCAAAGGACCTTGGTTCGATTCTCAGCACCCTCATGGCTAACTATGGTCTGTAACTCCAGTTCTAGGGGATCCAACACCTTCTTATGACCTCCACAGGCATTGCATAGCGTGGGTGCACTTACATACAGGCAATAAATTCATACACATAAAATAAAAATAATAAATAAAGTTAAAAAATAAATAAATTGAAGCTCTTTTGGAAGGAAACATTTTACTATAATGTTTTTGTGTGTGTAACTTTTGACCATTAATTTTACACTAAATATGTAGATTTTTTAGTTCCAGGACACATTCTTTGTGAGCTGTTTGTCCATCCTTGGAGATCTAAGGGTAACTTGAAAGATCAGGTTGTGACATCTATCCGTGTCTATCTCTTAACTGACTGAAGGGTTTCTTGATTTAGATTATCTCAAGGCCACCTCAGTTTAAAGTGTCACCATGGAAAAGGCTGAAAGACAGTGAGTACTGAACTTTGTGTTCTTTGACAGGGATGTAACAGAGTTAAAAACTGAAAATTTTAGGAGCGCTGTTTTATGAAACATGGAGAAAAAAAGCAAAAATACTGATAGTACTCTGGTTTGGATGTTTAGCTTACAGTTTACATTGTATTTGTTTTATTTAGCACTTAGATTTCTGTGTACTTCTTTTCAAAGTGGCTTTGCATCTACATTGTTTTAATTTCACACAGTTTATTAAAATTTTGTCTTATTTTTAAATGCACATGCACATATATATGCACACACATTTTCTTTCACCATTCATTTATTGACAGACATGGCAGTGCTTTCCTGGTCATAACTATTGTAAAAAATGCTGTCATGATAATGAGGGTATAAATATTCCTCCAAGATAAGGAATTCAGTTCTTTTGAATGTACACCCAGAAAGGGAATTGCTAGATCAGATGGAAGCACCTTTTTTTTTCTGTTTTCATTTTTGCAAAACTTCCACACTCATTTCCACATTGGAATAGACATTTGCATTCCCATGAAGTGTTTCCAAACATTGACTTCTCTCAACATCCTCATCAACCTTATTTATTTATTTATTTATTTATTTATTTATTTATTTATTTATTTATTTTTACACCCACTTCCCAGATATCACCCTCCCATATTTATTTATTTATTTATACTTTTTACTGTCAGAAAATATTTGTAATTGTTTAGCTTATCATTGCCTTTGTATGTATATGTATATATATATGTGTGTGTATGTATATGTGTGTATATGTAGATACACATGTTCAATGTATGAGTACATATGTATGTGCAGGTGCACATGCATGTGTGTTTACAGGTGTATGGAGGTCAAATGACAACCTTGGGTGCCGTTACTCAGGAACTAGTCACATTAATTTTACTTTTCATTTTTATTTTTTAGATAGTGTCTTTTATAGGCATGGGACTCACAAGTAACCTAGAAGACTGCCTGGCCAGGTAAGGAGCCTAAGTGATCTACAGTTCTGTACCTCCAAAACTTTGGGACTACAAGTATGTACTACCACACTATCTTTTACTATTTATCATTATTTTTATTGAGTTTTTGAGACTTTCATAAATATATTTTGATCATATTTAGACCACCTCACATATCTACACCCCTGTTATTGCCCCCTCTTAACTTCATGTACTCTGTCATTATATATTAAGGCTGATTGAGTCAAATTTGTGTGCCTGAATGTCCTTACGTGCAGGCCTATTCACAGGTGCATGGCTAATCTATCTAGCATCACATCCTTAAAGAAAACTGACTCTCCCAACAGTTAACAGTTCCCAATAGTTCCTCTGATAAAGTTGTGGCATTTTCCCCAGTTCTCGATTTCTATGCAAGGATTTTGTCTGGCTTGATCATGTGTGTGGCTTGTTTTGGTCTTATGCATGTAGTCACCATTGCTGTGAGTTGATATGAGTAACTTCCCAACTGTCTGGAAAACTCTGTTTCTTTGTGTAAAGCCTCTGACTTTTACAATAATTTCTGCCTCTTCAGCAAAGGTTCCCAAGCCTTGGGTGGCACAGTTTTTGATAGGTAAACCAGGAAAAATCACCACTCAGGACTCTAGCAAAAGCAAGGTTTATTTGGGAAGTTGCCTGGTGTGGCCCCCAAAACACCAGGTTTGAGGAAAGACCACCAGTTTTCAGGCTGCTGGCTGGAGGTTTTTATAGGGGGTAGGGAATGCGTAAGGTGGGAAAATTTTCTTTTTTAAGCAGCTTCAGTGGGGAGCAGGGTCCATACACTGTGAAACTTATCAGGGGGAAGCAGCTTATACTGAGACAGCTCTTGCAGCAATCAGGTCATGGGTAGGTGCCTGTTTATCTTCTAAACTTATCCAGGGAAGTAGACTATGTTGAAACTGTCTCCTCAGGGTTGGAGCAGCAGATGCTTACTCAATTCCTGTTTTCAAGAGGCCCCAGGTGCCTATCTTAGGAGGCTTTACTGCACTGAGAGTCATCTGCAAACCTGGACTCTAATAGTTTTGATATAGGTGTTCTATCCAGCTATAAACACTCTATAGTCTCTCATTCATTACACTTTGCACAGTTGTGGCTTTCTGGGTTAATCACCATTTGTTGCAGGAGGAAGCTTCACTGGTAAGAGTTGAGAGATGCATTAACATGCTTTCTGCCCCCTGTTCTACTGTGTTCCCTGAGACTTAGGTGTAGATGTTACATTCCAGATGTGTCACTTAGGGCTTGCCACTTATTTTCTGTATTGACAAATTGTGGAACGTTGTTATAGTTTCCTTCTGGTGCAAAAAGGAGATGATTTGTGAGTGTTGAGAAACATACTTGTCTGTAAATATGATACATATTTAGAATAAAGTAAGAAATTATGTTGTTCTAGGATTGTCACAAACGTAAGTTTTTCTCTGTGGTCTAAGCCATCACCACCCATGTGTATTTAACTGTGTTTACAGTACTACACATGAGTTCCCCACCATTGAGTGGGACTTAAGTACAATTAGACAATTGTTTATTACCTCCAAGATAAAAGTGGCACCAACAGAGATAATTTGATGTACTAGTCAAATTTTGTCGTTCATATACTTACAGTTGGATGGGATTTTTATTGGTTTTCACACTCAAGCCTCCTACTTGTAAGGCAAGCACTTACAGACAAACTATCATTATAATCTCTTGATTTTGGAAAAACAGTTTGGTTTTTGTTGTGTTTTGTTGTGTTTTGGTGTGTTTTGGTGTGTGTGTGTGTTCATGCATGTGGGTGTGGTGTGTGTGTGTGTTCATGCATGTGGGTGTGTATGTGTTGGCTCATGCATGCAAAAGCCATGTCTTGAAGATTGTGTTTCCAGCTTGTAGAACTATCAGAAAACGTATTCCAATTTTTAGTGTATAACACTTCATATTATTGTTAAACTATGCTTGGCTTAAAGATGCCTCTACATATAATAAACTGTTTCTTAACTTAATGTGTAAGCACACTGCAGCCAACTTTGAGAATATTCTTTTTTAATAAGCTCATATATCTCAGCAAGTAACAATAGTAACATTTCCAGGCAGTCATAGATTTATTTTCCCCTCAATATAGGGGAAAATATACATTGAGAAATGGAGAAATTTCTCAATACACTGAGAAATTGAGCTCTTTAACCTATTTTTTGCTCCTGATCACTATTTGTTGCATAAACATTTTCTGTGCTAATTATTAAATTTAAGGAGCCAGAAATTTTTCTTTAGACCATTTGTGTTTCTGTAGCATCAATTATAATCTCTACTCTTCCATTTCTGCTTTACTTGAGTAATCTGTTCTTTCTTTAGTTTGGCAAAGGGGTTATCAAATTTTAAATCATTTTATATAAAACCCACTTGTGATGATTTGAATAAAAATGTCCCCCACAGGCTCCAAGTATTTTGACATTTTGTCCCCGGATGGTGGCGATATTTTGGGAGTTCTTAGAAGGTGTGGCTATCCTAGAGGAAGCACGTCACTGGGGGTGGGCTTAGAGAGTTCTTAAGCCTTTCCAGATCTCCAGTTGCTCTCTTGTTTCCTGTGTCTGCTGGAAGATGTAGAGGTTAGCTTTTTCTGTTCCTCCAACCACATCTGCTGCCATGCCTCCCTGCTGTGATGGACTGTAAGTCCACTGGAGCTGTAAGCGCAAATAAACTATTTCTTCTATAAATTTCTTTGGTGAGTGTTTCTATAACAGCAACAGAAAAGTTACTAATACAGTAATTGGTACCAGGAGTGGGGTTTTGGCTGCAAAGAACCTGACCATGTGGAGTTTTGAAGAAATGTAGAAGACTTTGGAAGGTTGGGTTAGAAAACTGGTTTATTGCTGTAAACAGAGCTAAACAGGCCATTCTAGTAAGTGCCTGGAAAAAAGTAGTGCTGAGAACAATGTCATTCTAGAGGGAAATGACATAAGCAGCAATTGGGATATTTTGGCAAAGAGTCCGGCTGGAGTCTGGCCACAGCCAAAAAGCTTGCCTGAGACTAAAATGAAAAGCAATGGACTAATTTCGCTAGCAGAAGGAATTTTAAGACAGCATAAGGTAGAAATGGTGATGTGGCTATAAATGGTGAATATTATACAGATTTACAGTGAAAAAGAGCAAATGGGGTAGAAAGAAATGCAGAATGTACAGGATGGATTGAAAAAGAGCACTAGGAAAATTAAAGTTGGAGCCGTGGCATGTGCTAGAGAGGATTCCTTTGATAAGGAGATTAAAGTGATTAAGGAGGGGCCTAGAGATGCACACTTGAACAACGGAGAGAGTGCCTCCAGGGAAAGGCCACACCCAGTTAAGCCTACAAGTTGTGAAAGGAAAATGGTGCAGGGACCACTGAAGAGAAAAGCTTCTAAAATGGGTAAAGCAGGCTGGAGTCCATCAAAAACTTACAGTCAAACTTGGCAGTATTATTCACCTGGTGCTAACTTTACAGGCATGAAAGATGCAAGAGTGAAGGGGTTATCAGTTTTTCCTCTGTGGTTTCAGAGAGCTGCCAAAGCCAGGCAGTGTGCAGGGGTACCCTTGCACAGAGAAGGTCTTGATAGGCCATTGCATGAAGCTGTGAAGGTGAGCATGGTTGGCAATGGAGACCCCAAGAAGGCTTTTGTGATGCCAGAGCTGTGAGACATCTGCCAAGAAAACCTGCATACAGGGAGTGGTACCAGCCCAAGAGAGTGATGTGTGTTGCATGTAGCAAAGCTAGAGAGGCTGAGCCATCTAAGCCCTTTGAAAGTAAAGTCCCAATATTTAGACATGGAGCTACTGGATTTGCTCTTTGCCTTGCAAGTTTTCAGTTTTGTTTTGGTCCAGTATTTCCTCCCTATGCCTCCATTCCTCCCTTTTGGAACAGTAGTGTATATTTGGTTCCACTGTATGTTGGGAGTCTGTAATTTGTCTTTTGATTTTACAGGGGCTTATAGTTAAGATATTTCCGTTGAGTCTCAGAAGAGACTTTGGACTGTGGACTTTGGAATAGTATTGAGGCTGATAATGACTATGAGGACTTTTCAAGTTGTAACAAATGCATTTTGCATTTTATATGGTCATGAGCCTGTGGGTGCCAGGTGGTGAAGTGTTCCAAGTATTTGGATATTTTGTCCCCAGATGGTGGTGCTGTTTTATGAGTTCTTAGAAGGTGTAGCTATCATGGAGGAAGCACGTCACTGGGGGTGGGCTTAGAGGGTTCTTAAGCCTTGATGGATCTCCAGTTGCTCGTCTTTTCTCCTGCGCCTGTTGGAAGATGTAGAGCTTAGCTTCCACTGCTCATCCTCTAGCTATGTCTGTTGCCATGCCTCCCTGTCAAGATGGACTGTAATTCCCCTGGAAACTTAAGCTGAAGTAAACTCCTCCTCCTATAAATTGCTTTGGTTAGTGCTTCTATCACAGCAATGGAAAAGTGGCTAATACACCACTCTTTCATTGTATTTTTTCCTTGTCTCATTTGCATTACATGCATTTTTATGACCTTTGTTATTATCTTTCTCCTTTGAAATGCAGACTTATTTTATCATTTCCTTGATTCCTTGAAGTTAAAATTTCAAGAATTTGTTGAATACTGGTCTTTTGACAGGACTCCTTTATTAAACTTCACAGACCCAAGGCTCAAGGACCATCACAGAAGAAGGGCTGGAAAGATTGTAAGAGCCAAGGAGGAGGTGCTTGACCACATGGAAACAGAACCCTACAAGCTCCTGGGAACCTGCTCACATGATTCTCTGGCAATGGTGTCAGCATACTCAAGTCCCATGCAAACTCAGGCTGACAAAAACCCAGGATAGAACTGGGAAAATGAATAGCAAAACCCAATCTTATCTGAGGAACTAGCAGCAGCTGATTGCTTCTAGGTGAAGAAGAGCTGATTGTCCTAAAATGAGGAACTTTAATAGGCTGACTAGACCTCAGTGGATGGACTTTCACTAGGGAATGTCTGGTACACTGACTTGACACAGGTGGGCCTTAATAGGGATGACAGTGTATGGGCTCCGGGGGGGGCACTATGGGAGAGTGCTGGTGGGGCCAAGGGTATAAATATGATTAAGATTGATTGAGGTTTTCTATATGACATACACAAAAATTCAACAAAATCAAACCTAAAAAATAGGGTGTTTTTATTTACTTATATTTTCTTAATATAGCTATTTGATCCCTAAAACTTCCCTGTTAGAACTTATTTTTCTACACATGATAGACAAGCTTTGGGTTATTTTGGGGTGACACTATTCTTGGAGATGTATGAACAAATGTCTACTCACCTTAGGCAAGGAAACAGTAAGAGACCAAAGTAAGGATAGCATAAAATTCAGTTTGGTAAACCAGTGAGTTTTATTGGGAGTACTTACAGGAGTATAGGTTAGAGGTTATATAATGGAACAAAAATGATTCAAAGACAGCTGTTTCACCATGGTCCTCCATGGAATAATGATAACTCATGAAAGTAGGAGATCTGAGCACACTGCACCACTTACTGGCAGCTATAATATTTAGAGAGTGTTTCTTACTAGGTGGCTGATTTGGTCTGAACCTCTCACAGGCAGCTTAGTTGTTCTATATTTTTTTGAGGCAACCTGGATGGTCTGAGCCTCTTCTAGGAAGCTCAGTTTGTTTGAAAGTTTCTCATAGCTTGAGAAAGGAGGGGCCTAGTGTAGTTTGTCAGTTTCAGGAACTTCCTGAAGCCTTTGAGTTGTTTGTTTCCTGAGCTTAACAGGCTATGTACTTCCTGAAGTCTTTGAGTTGTTTGCTTCCAGAACTTAACAAGCTTCACTTAATGATGGAATGCTTTTCATCATTTTAGAGCATTCTGTGTCTTACCACAGTTCCCTGCAGGATGAAATATTTATCTTGAGAAATTTGCTGTACCCAAATGTCTTTCAATGTAAATGCATCCACTGGAGTCTATTCAGCCCATCCAGTGTTTGTATGAAAGTCATACTCCACCTCACCCAGAAGCAATCAGTCTCAAATAGTTCTCAGTCTAGTGCTTGCACATCACCTATTTCTCACCTGCCCTTTAGGCCCTTGTTTGATTGTGCTGACATAGCTCCTGCACTTGAAGCCACCACTGACACAGGTTCACATGAGCAAGCCTCCAATGGCCTGAAAGCCTCCACCTCCCTGTGTTCACGAACCATCCATGGCTCTTAAAATCTT
Organism: Nannospalax galili; assembly: GCF_000622305.1. Lineage (NCBI taxonomy): Eukaryota > Metazoa > Chordata > Mammalia > Rodentia > Spalacidae > Nannospalax > Nannospalax galili. The sequence goes on from NW_008339433.1 coordinate 469,556, forward strand.
TCCATGCCCTCTTCTGCAGTGGTCCCTAATCTGCGGGTGTGTGAGGTTCCACACAGGAATCGCATCCTACACTCTATAGTCTCTTATTCTCCAAAACTGTCCGGTTGTGACTGTCTGTGTATCTCACTCTCTCAGCACTTGATTTTTGCCTAATATACATTATATCCCAAAGAAAGCCCCATTGGGATTTTTTCAGAATGGAAATTCTGATAGTATTGCTTGTACTCATGTGTGTATGTGTGTGTGTGTGTGTGTGTGTGTGTGTGTGTGTGTGTGTGTATGTGTGTGTGTTAATTCATAAACAAATTTTTTTCTGGTGACATTATATTTCCTGAATGTCTCACTTTATTTCTGTATTTATTTTTTGTTTTTCTCAATTTCTGTTACATCTTGCCAGGCTTCCTTAAAACACTTGTGTTTGTGTTGTTGCTATTTGTATTATTATTTGAGTATTATTTACCAGATAACTTGTATATCTCCTGTTCTTTGAAGCCAATTACCATAAGATAGTTGCTGGTAGCATGTTCTCTCTTTTTGATACACTTTGAAGTCTTTCATTTCTCCTCTCCCACAATCCGATTTTATATACATATATACTGTATATATACATATATATTGT
>NW_008339433.1:470241-471675 GCF_000622305.1 Nannospalax galili
AGAAGATGCCTATAATACTATTTAAAGTCACTTGAGGGTTGCTTAAGCATAAAAGAATGCAAAGTTTGTTGCTTTCTTTCCAAAGGTAAAAAGTGGATTGCTTTTCAAGTGATTTTGCCTTGACCTCTTTCAACCATCTCCATTCAGAGAAGGATTTTAGAAAGGCTCCTTTATTATGTTATGTGATTGTGTAGATGAAAGGAAATGTTCAGATTGCATTTAGAAATGTTCAGATCTCCAGACACTTGATTTTTAAGTATCTGTTATATTAAAACACAGCATCCAAACGTAAAAGTGCACAAAATATAACTATAGAGCTCTGAAACTTCAATAAGCGGCAATCAAGATAGCCACTAAATAGATCAATAATAAAAACATTTTTAGGACTCCCAAATTTCTCCCACATCTACACTGTCATTATCAAATATTCTCCCCCTCAGGTAATCACTGTTGTGATGGGCCGACTTCTAATGCTACAGATACATTGCTTTCTTTTTAAATAAATTTGTGAGTGGGACAATATAATATGTATTACTCTATTATATGTTTGAGATCTGTCCATCCTAATATAGACAGCAGCCATTTATTTATGTTGCTTTAGTTTTCATCCATAATGTGTTTTTCTGAAAATACTGCACTGATTTTTACTTCTAAAGACAAATAAGAAAGATTCAATTGTTTTCCCTTCTCACAAATTTTGGTATTTATAGTTTTTAGTTTTAACTTTCTTTATATTACTATATCTACAACATACAAATTCAATATTACCTGCTAAAGTGAACATGTAGTGTTAAGTACAGTCCTATATATAAACGTTTAGTTTCCATTTCTTGACATATTTCATTATCCACACTGAAATGTTCATCAAATGATAACTCTGAAGAGCTCCATTCCTTTGGTTTCTGGTAATCTTTATTACACTTTCTATAAATATAATTTGATAAGTCAAGGTAACATATTTAAGTGGAGACATGCAGAATTTGTCCTTTTGTAGCAATCTTATGTCACTTAGTATAATGAGTTCAGTGTCCGTTCTTGTGGTATCATGCGTCAGAGCTTCATTTCTTCAAAAGGTGAATAATATTCCACTGTGTGTGTGTGTGTGTGTGTGTGTGTGTGTCTGTCTGTCTGTCTGTTTTATCCTTTCACCTACCCGTGGGAATCTCTGTTGTTTCCACCTTGGGCCCACATGCAGCTAGGACAATGAGGATATAAATATCTGCTGAAGACTTTGATGTAAATGCTTTTGTGCATATAGGTTAGAAATTAAAATTTTGGATCATATTGTAATTTCTCAATTTTGAGAAACTACCATAAGCATCTTTTAGTAATACCCATTTGGCATATGTATGTAATGCTATCTTTTTGTCATTTTAATTTGCATTTCCTTTATGACTAGTGAGGTTCTGTCTCTTTCACTCACCCATTCCTAGC
>NW_008339433.1:472966-520952 GCF_000622305.1 Nannospalax galili
TATTTACTTATTTGTTTCTTGAGCTTTTGTGCACTTCATACAATAGTTCTTTTTTATATTTTTTAGATCATCAAATTTAATCTAAATTATATTTTATGGAGAATAAGTTGCATGACAGTTCATTTATTTTTTAAATTTTTACAAAAACTTTATTTAGAATTTCACACATGCATATGAGGTGTTTTGATCAAATCCATGCCCACTCCCTCCCTTCCAACATCCCCCCCTCTGAAGAGGTAACCCTAAAATCTTTTAAGGATTAGATACAAGCCCCCAGATACTTTTGAAATTTTTGGCCTTTGGAACAGAGTATGTTGCTAACAGGCCCAAGGACATTTTGACTTTTAGCCAAGAAACTGGCCACTTTTCTTTAGGGTCTTTTTACCCTAACTACCTAGCCAATCCTAACTCCTATTCTTATCTCACCATCCTCTGAAGGGGTTACCAAATTGCCAATAGGGAATAGAGATGCAGATCGCTCTGGCTTCTTCCATACTGAACAGGGATGCAGGGAAAGGCAATTGGAATACACCTTCAGTGGGTCTATCTAAAAGACTCCCAAATTGCATAACTCTTGTCTCTAAGGGGAAAAGAATGTCCTTGAATCATGAATAGGAGGTGTGAAGGAGAAGGAAAGAGTAATTAGCATTACAAATTCTAGACAGAGAACTAGAAAAAAGTCAGAACAGGGCAATTTTCAAATGTTCATATGAGACTCCATTGGAGTTGCTTTACAAGGGCTTCCAAAAGCATCCCTCTATTGGGTTCTTCCTCATTTTTCTTTGTTTTCCAAGGCTGGACTAGTTGGAGGGGAAGAGTGGCTGGATACACAGGTTAGGGTCCAGTGACCCTGCTTGGCACTTCTTTAATGAATGAGCACAACTGTCAACAGGCCCAATTGTGACTATGTTTAGCGATCAGACTCAGCGAAGTCATGATGACGGTAGTTATTTCATGCAGAAGGGAATACTGTATAGCATCATCTTATTAAAAGAACCCGGAATTTAAAAGGATTTGGTGCTAGGATCCACATATGAGGGAGAACATACATAATTTGTTTTTCTGAGTCTGTGTTACTTCATTTTGTATAACAGTTTCTAGATCCATCCATTTACCTGCAAATTTCATTATTTCATCTTTCTTTACTGCTGAATAGAACTCCATTGTGTAAATGTACCACATTTTTCTAACCACTCGTCAGTTGAGGGACACTTAGGTTGTTTCCAACTCTTAGCTGTTTTGAAAAGAGCAGCAACAAGCATGGTTGTACAAGTGTCTCTAAAATAGGATGAATCCTTTGAGTATATGCCAAGGAGCGGTATAACCAGGTCATATGGTAGGTTCATTTCTCCACACTGTTTTCCATAGAGGCTGCACGAGTTTGAAATCCCACTAGCAGTGAATGAGAGTTCCCCTTTCGCCACATCCTTGCCAGCATTTGGTATCATTTGTTCTCTTGATTCTAGCCAGTCTGATTGGGGTAAGGTGATACCTTAGGATGGTTTAATTTGCATTTCCCTAATGATTAACAATGTTAAACACTTTTTCAGATGTTTCTTAGCCATCTTTATTTCTTCCTTTGAAAAGTCTCTATTTAGATCTTTAGCCCATCTTTTAATTGGGGCATTTGGTTTCTTGGTTCTTTGTTTTTTGTGTTCTTTATGTATTCTGGATGTTAAACCTCTTTCAGATGTGTCGCTGGTGAAGATTTTTTTCCCATTCTGTGAGTTTTCTCTTCACTTTTTGATTGTTTCTTTTGTTGTACAGAAGCTTCTTAGTTTAATGAGGTACCGCTTGTTGATTGTTGACCTTAATTCCTGAGCAACTTCTGTCTGATTTAGAAAATCCTTTCCTACACTTATATCCTGTAAGTTGCTGCCAATATTTTCTTCTAATAGTTTCAAAGTTTCCAGTTTCACGTTGAGGTCTTTGATCCATTTGGAGTTGACTTTTGTACAAGGTGAAAGATAAAGATCTAGTTTATGCTTCTATAGGTAGACCTAGTTTTGCCAGCACCATTTGTTGGAGACACTGTCTTTCTTCTATTGTGTCTTCTTGGCACCTTTGTCAAATATCAGGTGGGTGAAATTGCCTGTACTCAGGTTTGGATCTTCAATGATGTTCCATTGATCTATTTGTCTGTTTTTGCACCAGTACCATGCTGTTTTTATGACTATGGTTCTGTAGTATACTTTGAGATCTGGTATAGTAATCCTCCCAGTATTGTTCTTTCTGCTCAGGGTTGCTTTGGCCTTCCGGGGTATTTTGTGCCTCCATATGAATTTAAAGATGCATTTTTTTTAATTCTGTGAAGTTTTTCATTGGGATTTTGCTTGGGATTGCATTGAATCTATATATTGCTTTTGGTAGGATGGTCATTTATCAATACTAATTCTTCAAATCCATGAACATGGGAGGTCCTTTCATGTCCTGGTGTCTTCCTCAATCTCTTTCTTCAATGACTTAAATTTTTCATTGTATAGAACTTTTGCATTTTTAACATGTTTTAAAATATTTTATCTATTTTATTTTATGTGCATAAGTGTATTGCCTGCATGTACATAAGTGCACCCCTGTTGTGCAATGCCCACGGAGGCCAGAAGAAAATGTCTAATTCCTTGGAACTGGAGTTATAGGCTGTAATTAGCCACCATGTAGGTACTGAGATTCGAACATGGCTACTCTGAAAAAGCAGCCAGTGTTCTTAACTGCTGAGCCATCTCTCCAGTCCTCTTCAAATATTACATTTTAATAGAAACTTAAAATATATTGGTATCTTTATAAAAATACTATTTCTAATATTTGTTCCTTTCTGTACCAATAAATTTTTATTTTCATGTATTCATAGTTGCATTGTAAATTATAACTGTAATATTTATTTGTTCATTCTTGTCTACCTGTAGATCTTTTGATACTTTCTATGTGCAAAGCTAGGTTACCTGAGACTATTAACAGTGTTACAGTATGTATTCATCCCTAATTCTTTTATTATTTTCTTATTGTTTGGGCTTATTTCAAGCTCAGTGTTAAGCAAATTTGGTAATAATATGAACTCTTAATTGAAGTTTAGATTTTAAAAATATTTTACTATTGAATAGGATTTTTTCTATACTTTGTATATATTAATATATTTTCATTTTCTTTTATGCTGACAGAAAATATTCTTGAAAATCATTATTTTATTAATAAATTTTGAATTACATAAGTTAATAGGAATGTTCAGATAATTATATGACTCCATTCATTGTAGTGCTTCATCATATTGTTTTATTGCGAATGCTCACTGTGTAAATATTCCTGCAATAAAATCAATTTATTCTATTTTTTTACAGTGATAGTCACCAGAATGTTCATGACTGATTAGAATGTCCTATAATTTTTTTCTATGAAAGAATTTTTAAGTTTTTAGAACTGTATTTATGGTTGCCGGATAGGAGTGTTTCAATAGTTTGATAATTATTACTTCTTTTATTTACTGAGAAGTTTACAAAAAGTTCATATTTGAATCCCTCTCTTCCAGGGCTTTTTAGCTCATTCTTTGAATTTAACTAAAGTTTTAATTTTTAAAGTTTATCAAGACAATTCAAATAATATATTTTTCCTTGTCAAATTTCATAAGTTGTTTTATTAAAAGAAATTGTTTATTTTAAATGTATATTCATTTTTACAACTCTTTGGCAATACTTCACATTATATCTTTGTATTAAATATTCTCTATAGCCAACTCCTCTGAAGGTTTACATTTTGATACACAAATGTTTACCATTTCAGTTTCTGTGGGTCACATATTTATGAGCAATATATTTGTGTGTTTGTTGTCTCAAAAATACATTATTATCTTTACTATATTTGATGAAGATTTAGTCATTAAATTCACTGCACATTTAGTCAAAGGATAATTTGGATGTATCATTCGAGATAGAAACATCAATCATTTTGAGCACTCATTTTAGGTATTATGTAGGTATTTTGTATTTTTTAAAGAAGATCATTTGTCATTATTATGTAGGTTTGTGTGTTTGTGTATTGTATATGTATGTGGCGGTAGGGTGCATACATGCCACCGTGCCCATGTGGAGGTCAGAGAAAAATTTGCGAGAGTTTGTTCTATCTTTACATAACGGGTTTCAGGAATCAAACTCAAGTCACTTGGCTTGTGTTTAACCCACTAAGTCATTTTGCCAGACAGCCATTTTATTTATTTATTTAAAATATTTTATTTATTATTTTTATTTTATGTGTAGGAGTGTATTGTTTACATGCATGTAAGTGCACATGTCTCATGCTATGTACCTAGTGGTCAGAAGAGGATGTCAGATCTCTTGGAACTGGAGTTAGAGATGGTTGTTAGCTGCCTTGTGGGGTGCTGGGAAACAAACCCAGTCCTCTGCAAGGACAGCCACTGTTCTTAACTGCTGAACCATCTCTCTAGCCACCAGAAAACCCTTTTATAATAAATTTTAATTTGCACAGGTATGTGTTTGTTATTTGTGCTTTGTTTGCTATTAAAACTATCTTAAAAGAGTTTATTGATTTGATCTTTTCATGGAATTAGCTTATAGCTTATTGATGTGTCCTTTGTAATATTGGTGTGTCCTATTGCCATTATTCCTCTTGGTTTGCACACATGCTGTTGTTCCTTTACTAACCCTTTGAGATAGTAAATTTTAATCTTTTCTTTTTTTCTGGAGTAAATTATTCCAAACAGTTTTGAAAATGAAACTGAAATCACAAAGTTTATGTGATATAGGAACTCAATTCATTGAGTTAGCATGCTGAGACACTTTATTTGCTCAATAAAAATTGTTTCGGGGCTGGAGACATGACTCCACAACTAAGAGCACTTGCTTTTCTTGCAAAGAATTAGAGTTTGATTCCCAACACCAACAATGCAGCTCATAACTAGTTGCCTTTAACTCCAAGTTCCAGGGAATCTGATGTCCACTCTTTGCTTCCATGGGCATTGCATATATGTGAATACATACAAACAAGCAGGTACTCACACATATACATATAAATAAATACAAATTTTAAAAATTGAATGTGTATTTTAGACAAGACCATAGGCAAAATACTGAGATATAAAAGCATTTAACATGAATGCATAAATGGTGATGATAGTTTGCTTTCAAATGAGACTTATGAGAACCTCTGTGCTATTGTGGAATTGTTTCATCACTGACTTGCTAGCCTTTAATATTTTCTATGTTACAGGTGACTTTGTTTCATCAAGGTAGTCCAACTCTTTCTCACTTATTTCTTAGAATAACCATAGACTGTTATGAGAACTTAACATTCTGAAATAAACATAAGCTCTCTAGATCAACTTTGGCCATATAATCTCTTCTAGAACAGAATGGCCTACTACAATTTAGCCCTCTCTTTCAAGCTGGCCTACTATAAGAAAACCAGTGTGAAGTGTTTGCAGCATGTTTCAGTGTGACATAGGCCATGTGCCAATGAGAATGCATCTGCTTTTGCTGAACCTTGGGGAATTACTCATCTTGAATTCCAGACTACTATTTTCTCTTCAATTGTTGGGTAAGTAATAAAATCACTTTGCTTAACATTTGTGTGATGTTTATGTTACTATATTTCTGAAAGTATTTTCATACTACTTGCATAATGATCCTGCGTTATACTATATGAGCTGTGAAAATTGCCTGGATTACAAATTTTTGGCCACCTATTGTCTAAACATGTAAAGTTTTGCCTTATATATTGAGAAGTGAATTCTCTACAGATTTATGTAATTTTTCACATAGCTCCCCTTTATCTACTGTTCTGTTGTACATATTCCAGCATCCTTAGAATCTCTGAACTCTGATTTGCTCTCTCCAACTCAGCAAGGCCACCATTCTCTGTCTAAGATTAACCTCAGGTTGAATGCTAGCGCTCTTGTGTGAAGGGGTAATCATGTTTGTTTTCTTCTCTTTTGCATTTCAGACTTAACTGTCCATTGTCTAATATCAGAAAATAGCTGTTTAATATTTTGTGCAAAATATTTTGTACATTTTTTCTAGTTGCTTACATTAGGAGGATAAGTCTGATTGTCATTCCTATAATACAGGAGTAAAAGTTGGCTGTTTTCTATAATGCTCTTTGTGTGATTTGATTGTTCAGTCATCATCAATCTTCTTTCTAAGGCTTCTTAAACGTTGACTACAGAAATGCTTCAATTCCAGTACTGGCTTAAAAGATAAAATTATTATACCATTTCAAATCATAACTAATGGATATTTTCTATTTTGAACTATTTTAACATGCCGATTCTTCTTTTAAACACCTCAGCCCTATAGTAATGCACACGGATAAGACTCTTCACAATTTTAATAGCCCTACATGTTGCTTCAAATCTTTATATGTCATTCAAGAATCCTTATATAAATATAACTATATCTCAAGTAAAATTGCTTTCATTGGCCAGAGAAGTACTTCAAAAGTATGACCATTCAAACTTGCTTTATGTGTGCTATTGAGAGCATGAGCGTGGCCCTGTGTTAATCATAATGCAGATCTGTTACAAATGGGAATATCCCTGCAAAAGCTGAAACTAAAAATGTTTAAGCATTCAGAGAAGTGGCTCAATGACAAAGGAATTTGCTGCACAAGCTTCATTACCCGAGTTGCCTTCCATATGATTTCCTACATCACATAAAGGAAACAGAAAGAATGTAAGAGCTGGAGGACAGAGAGAAAGGCTATGAAATGTTGCCTTTTGGATATGGCATGGGTATTGCATTCATGAACTCACAGCAGCTGTGATTACCTTCACAAAATCAGTACGAGAACAAGCTAGACAAAATTCCAGTGTGAATTTAGAAAATGTTCACAGCCCCCACTACTTACTGAGGACCCATTGGTAATTGATAGCTGCAGGCAAAAGGACAATCATTCTTCTTTGAGAGTGTGGACACTGGCAGGTTTCCCATGTTACAGTGGATGCCCCACACATATGAACATATTGGACTAAGTGGCTTATTTTAAAAATGGAAAGAAGTCATGAAGTTGGAAGGGTATGTATTGGGGAGGATCTGGGAGAATTGAATGTGACAATCATGGATAGTATAATTATATTTATTACCTACATGTATCAAATTCTCAAAGAAAAAAATAATAGAAATAAAATAAATCTATATAAGGTGTGTGTGTGTGTGTGTGTATGTGTGTGTATTTGTAACCTTAGAAGCCTGTCAAAGAAGACAACAATGAGCACAAACAGGTTCACTAGACATTTTTATTAAACACCATAGTTGACCTATCGCTAATTTTTCACAAAATGTTTCAGAACGTAGATGAACATGAAGCATTCTCCAATTCACTTTGTGTGCTCAGCTTTATGCTGACACCAAAAGAAAGGAAAGGGTTTTTTAGAAAAGAATATTAATAGCCTTCATATGCTCGGTTGAAAAAAATTCTCCAAAACATTAGCAAATCTAATTCACCAATACTGAATAAAGATCATTTTGGACTAAGTTAAAAAGAGCATTCTTGAAAACACAATGTTTAACTTTTTTTTGAGACAGGATCTCCCTGTATCTGTATCCTCAGCTGGCCTGGAACTTGTTATGTAGAACCGGCTGGCCTCTATTTCACAGAAATCTGCTTACCTCTGGCTCCTGAGTTTTGGAATTAAAGGTGTGCACTACCACGCTCTGCTACAGTGTTTAACTTTTAAACATCATTATCCTTGGACAAATACTCTATAACTACTGATAAACATTACTTCCCATCAGATGTTAAAGAAATTGGAAAACTTGAGATTGTTCATGAAATATCTCTCAATCAATGAAAAGAATAGTAGTATGCATCAACCAAAAAACTCTACCTCTGATATTAATGATCAAATTACAAGTGCTTTGTTCTTAAGTTAGACATGAGCAAGAGAAACCTATTGGCACCATTGCTATTCAGTATCATGCTGAGAGTCAGGCTGTGTAAGAAAAAGTTTAAAAAATAGAAAAAAAAAACATGTAGATTGATAATAAGGAAATATATTTTCTCTTTAATTTTTATATATAATTAAAAAGGAATTAAAATTCATCCAAAATGTATAATATCTGGAAATGAATTTATTGAATTCATTTAACAAGGTCAAATTAAAATATTCTGTATTACATACAAATTTTGAATTATTAAAAATTAAAATATAAAGAAAGAATATGTAGTATGAAATCATTCTAATGCCTTCACAACCTGCAAAATTGGTATAAATTTCACAAAATAAGAAATGTGTTGTGAAAACTAGTCAATACTGATGGAATAAGGGAAATTTAAGGTGTATGCCATCTTCCTGGTTCTATTAACTGAAATTGATTATGATTCAATTTCTTTTCAAATTTATTTATAGACTTAATCTCATCTTAATTAAAGGTTCAGATGATTTTTATAGATAATTGTAAGTAGGGCCTAAAATACATAGGATAAAACAATGGAACTAGAGTAGCCAAAACTAATTTTGAAAAAGGACATGTTGAGAGGACTAAACTATTTGATTTCAAGACTTAAATTAATTGCACAATCATCAAAACAGCATATTGTCGACACACAGTTTCATGTGAAAATTTCCTTCTTGACTTATAGTCACTTTCACTGAAACACACACACACACACACACACACACACACACACACACACACACACATACACACACCAGTAAGTTCCTTCAGAGAAAGAGGCAAATTATTCATAGATCAGGAAAGAAAGAAGACCCAAATGTGGAGGAAGCTAAATCAAGAGTTCCTTTATTTGGCAGAAGCAGAATATCTCCCATTGGGTGGTAGGAGGTCCCAGAATGGGAAACCCATGACCGTGCTTGGACTTGCCCTTTATCTGGTCCCTGACTGATACCTTGATACCTTGGACACTCCTCAAAGTTCGGATTAGTCCCTTTAAACAAAGAAGGGGTGTTGATCCGCCTCTAGCCTCATTCAGTCATAATATATCCAGGGCAATGTGACTCTAAGCCCATCCTGGCAGGTCAGTTGAAGGGACCCTGTTGGAGTTAAAAAAATCTGCCAAGCTTTTGTCTGTCATCCTGTTCTGTTTCTATGGCCCCTTACCATATCTCTCTTTCTCTTTGGGTGTTTATCTACATTCCACATCCCCCCAAAACATCACATGCACCTTGAATAGAAGCTGTATTTTATTTATTAATTACAACTCAAGACATCTGGAGGAAGAGAAAGTGATGATACACTGGGACACCTACACATCATTTCTAAATAGTGAGTAGTTCAGAATTTTCACAAACAAAACTACACACAAACTTGCAGATATTATAGTACTTCAGATATCAGATTAGGATAATATTTCATAAATAGAGAAGAGCATGATCTTTTATTTTTAAAAATGGACTTTATTAATATAAAAATATGTGCTTTTTGAAATACAATTCTAGGAAAATTTAAAGGCTTGCCTCAGACAAGCAGAAAACATCTGCAAAGCACGTATCTGATGAAAGAGCTGTATCCATAAGCTAAAAAGAGCTGTAAAATTGACACTAATGAAAAACCCATTTTGAAAATGGGCAAAAGATTTGAAGAGATGCTTCACTAAAGAGCACGGTGAAATAGCAAAAGCACAGCATAATGGTACTCAATAATACTATTTATTATATAAGTACAAGATTAAACCTCGATGAAACAGAGTGCGTGATTGGAGAAAACAAACAAATGTTAGGGAGTGATTTCGCAACTTGAATTCTCATGCATTATTGGTGATGATGTAAAATGACAAAATCACTCTGGAAAATGGTTAATTGCTTCTTACAAATTGAAGTGTGTACGTGTTTTGAGGCAAGGAATTGCTGTGTAGCCTAGTCTGTCCTCTCAAAGGTTTCTCTTCTTGAATGTATGATCCTACTGCCTTGATGTTGCAAATTCTGGGATTCCAGGCATTTGCTACCATTCTTGGTTTAATACCAAATGTCTGACAAATGACAAAAACATGATTGTACGTCCTATTCCTTATTATTAGTGGAAACAGCTAAATGAAATTTTTACATATTACATGTTATTCATTTTATTTGGTATTCTGAAAAAGTGAAAAATATAGGAATAGGAAAGAAATAAATGGTTGCCAGGGCTTGGTGTTAGGGGAAAACTGATTAGGGTGACACAGGGGAGCTTTATGGGCTGATAGAAGTGTTCTCTATTGTGATGATTGTGGTAGAGTTTCAGAATCTTATGCCTTTGTCAACATTCAAGGAACTGTGTGATGAAAGTGTAAATTATACTGTTTGGAAACTATACCCGGATAAAGCTAGCTTTAAAAAGAATGTGGCCTGTGGGCTAGTAGAGTTAGTACTGCCTGAGGATTCATTTGAAACTCTGGCTCTTGGGCTGTATCTAGACTTAGTGAATTACAATTCTGTATTTAACAAGACACCTAAGTGTTTCAAATGCATATTAGAGTTTGACAAACATTGAATAAGAAGCTGTGTGTTTTCCTCGCTGAGCAAGTCTTTGATCAACACAGCAGAGGGTAAGAAGTTGAGGAAAAATGTGAGTTATATTCTCATGGATAAAAGGTTTATATCTTTACTGTCACTGAAGGGATTTTTCACAGAATTAAGGAGTGATCTCATAAATATTTCTAATGATAGTAAATGATTTTAGGAAATGTGTCTTGGTCACACATTTTTTTGCTATTTGTTCTTAGGCAACACTATAAAATATGACTCCAGCTTTAGCTTGCAGCTGTACATGAACGAGCCTGTTCTAATTTGACACACAGATAATTGTTGGCAGCCCAGATTAGCTTCACTTTTAACAAAAGGTCTATTTGTTTTTAAATTTTGTGTTTGTGTGTGTGTGTGTGTGTGTGTGTGTGTGTGTGTGTGAATCTGTGTGTCTGTGTGTCTGTGTATGGTTATGTGCACATGTAAGTGCAGGTGCCCACAGAAGCAAGCGGCTTCAGATTTGCCCAGAGCTAGAGTTACAGGCAGTTATGCGCTGTCCATTGTGGGTACTGAAACCAAACTCAGATCCTCTGCAGGAGTAGTGTGAGCTTTTCATTAGTAGCATCCCTTCCAGCCTCAGCTTGACTTTCTGTTTGTGGTGAACCCTGAAGATCAGCCAAGTTTTCCTTTATCATTTTACAGTGATTTCCTGATTCCATAAGTTATTTTAAAGCTGTTCGGTTTAGACCATGATCTTAATAGTGTTCTTCCAAACTGGTTCTTATATACCGTAAAAAGAATTTAAAATGTAAATACTGTGATTTCCTGTGAGTTATTAATTTCAAATACCAAAGTCTTACAAAATTCCATTTGAGAGAGAGAGAGAGAGAGAGAGAGAGAGAGAGAGAGAGAGGATTTTGTGAGACTCTAGGAACATGACAAGGGTATTTTCATTTTTAAAATCTGGTAAACAGCAGTATTTTGTCAAAATTGAACCAAACTATGAGCTATTTACAGGGATCTGGTGAGAACTGAATAAAGCCTGTTCTGTATTGGGGGGAATTCATGGACAGAAAGACGAAGCACTTTGACTTAAACTTGGAGCTCCTGTGTCTCATGAGCTGGTTTCCTGTGGACTCTGCTTTTTGATTCAAGCTAAATTAGGGTTACATATTGAAACCCAATCACATATATTCTGGTGTCTGTTTTTGAAGAAAATTGAATAAACAGATTAATTATCCAGATAACACAAAGACAGAGAATGCATTTTAATTCTGTCTTATACTTATTACTGAATGTGAAAAAGGCAGGTGTAGAGTACTATATCAATGCTTTATTGTGCCCTAAGAGCTTGTCATTTGGCTTGAGAACCAAGAATTTAACTTGGAAGAATAGAAAGCAATACTAGGTAGCATGTAATGAAACATTCTGCTGAAGTTAGACTAATGGCTCAAATAATCTAGGTATAAAATATATCTTTCAAGGTAGGAGTGGTCATAGGGCTTTTCTTTTAATTACATTTTTTTCAAACTTTCATACATGAATGTACTATATGCTGAGCACAGTCCTTCCTTATATCATCTTCTCTCTTCTTTCTGGTCTCACTACTGCCATTGGCCTCTTTTGTCCCGTTAGACAATTTTCCTTGTACTTTCATGTATGTGGTTTTCTGTATCTCTATAAAATCTCTGAACCACAAATGAGATAAAATATGGTACTTGCCTTTTTTGAACTTGACACAATAGGTCTTAACACAAATGACAGAATGTATGAATTCCAGTGGGGGAGGGGACTATTGGAGGTTGCCAGTGGGGATGGGGCTATAAAGATGATTAAGATTGATTGAGATGTTCTGTGTGAAATATACAAAAATTACATAAAAACAAGATTTTTTGAAAAAAGGAAAAAAAGTCATTTAATTTTTGTGCATTTCATGTAATTGATATTAATCAAATTTAGACCCCCCTCATTCATCTGCATGCAGTCTGTCATATATGTAAAGTCCTATCCAGTAAGCATTTGTATCTAGATATCCCTTGGTGCAAGTTCATCCACTGAATTTAGTCAGCCTGTCTAGAATATCTGCTTTCCCTCACCCAACAATAACAAGTTATCAATAGTTTTTCTGCTTGGGTTGAGACCTGCTGCCCATTTCCCTCATACTACGTGTGGATTTGGTCTGATATAGTTGGCATGATCTTGTGCATTCTGTCACCTTAGTTGCAAGTTCATATGAGCAAGTTTCCAGTGGCCTGAAAGCCTCTGTTTCCTTATGTGCATGCATCAACCCTGGCTCTTATAACCTTTCCACCCCTTCTTCCTAAATGGTGGCTGAGCCATTGGTGGGTGAGGTGTAATATAAGAGTCCTATCCAGGGACACACCCTCTGTAGTCTCTTGTTCTTTAATACTTAGCCAGTTGTCGCCTTCTGTGTGCATCACATTTTGTTGTATGCGGAAGCGTCACTGTTGAGAGTTGAGGGATGCACTAACACCTTCTATGTCCCCTGTTTTGCTATATTCCATAAATCTTATGTATAGAGGTTCCATGGTAGATGTGTCACATAGGAATGTGCACCTCTGAGACATATATTTTCTGTGTGTGACCAGTTGTGGAACTCTGTAAGAGCCTCCAACTGTTGCAAAAAGAAGCTTCTTTGATGAATGGTATACAGCAGGGGCCAGGAAAATGGAAAGGAAGCATGAAGGTAAAGGAAAGGAAAGAGCCCAAGAGAGGGGAATAGTAGGAAGCAGATGTTACCAAGGGGGAAATGGAGAAATTGGGATCTCTCAACTGGGAAGGGAGGAGAGGAGGACATACAAGGAACCATGGGGATAAACAGGAAGAAGGAACTCAAGAGAGGGGGGATAATAGGAGGTAGGTATCATCAGTGGGAAAATGGGGCACTTAAACTGGGGAGGGGAGAGAGAGACAGAGAGAGAGAGAGAGAGAGAGAGAGAGAGAGAGAGAGAGCACAAGAATAAATAGTTGGCCTAAAAAGCCAGAGGGAAATGTATTAACTCAAAAAACACCCAAAAAATACACATAAAATATCTGAACATGAGGGCATGAGTATACCTGAAGGCTATATAACAAGGAACACAGTGCCAGACAGGAGGAACCACCTTTCAAGTTGTTGGTAAAGGTAGTTCAAGAGACTCTCAAAATTACACAGGTTATTGCCAGAGCCCTTGGTTATCTCCCAGAACTTGAAGGTAATACCCTATTGCTGAAGACAGGACATACTTTGGACACAGATGTTGGACCAATGGAGGTGGAACTAATGTGGAAACCTTCTCCCTGAAGACTAGGTCTCATAGTTCTAGAGGATACTATGGAAATTGCTAATGGAGAAAATCAATCAGTGGTCTAATGCAGCTCTAAAGCTTAATAACCACAATGACTGGCACAGTAAACTATATCAGTGAAGTAATGGCACTTTTATCTAGTTGTTAATCAACATCTATCTGATTGGACTTAAAGCCCACTTGATGGGAGGGAACTCATAGGTGACACTGTAAATATAGCCAAATACACAAGACTGAAGAGGTCATAGATTATTGAGAAAACCCTATATCTGTCATATCTCCATTCAAATGAAATTTCTTACTGTATGCTAAATATGGATCCTTATATTTACAGACAGGTGTAATTGTCTTTCTGCGATTGACTTAATTCATTTAATATGATTATTTCCAGTAGCACGCATTTTCCTGTGTAAGACATAATTTCGTCTTGTGGGGGCTGAAAACATTCCATTATGTGTATACACCAGGTTCTCTTTTTCCACTCCTCTGATCTTAGGCACCTAGGTTGTATGCACTATAATGCAGCAATAAACATTGTTGTGCAAATATCTTAGAGAGCTTTGTACAGAATTAGATGCGCAGGTTCATAAACAATTTATGTAGCAGATTAATTTATCAAGAGAACAATAGAAGAAATACATTTTAGTTGAGCTACAACAGTTATAAAATCAACAAATTGATGTATTTCAAATTATAGGAGACATGAACAATTAGAGAATTGTTAAGAATGGTCATGTTGACTATTCTTCCATGTCAAGAACCTTCAGTTCCTATCAGTGTTTAGAAGTTGTTGTCTTTTTCTTCTCCTGTTGAATATTAATCAGGAAAATTAGTCAGGAAATAAAGAGTATAATATACCTGTCTTGTTTTCATCCCAGTCTCGAGGGAGAACATACTAAAGCCTTTCAAAAGTAAAACAAACTTTCAACACATGAATAGATTCTTTCATTTTCTTGGTTTGATTAGGTTCTTTTTAATTGTGAGCTGCACAGTCTTCCCTGTGATTCATCAAAGAAAAGTGGCAATGAACCTGGTAGCAGTGATCTTGGCTCAAAACATTTCCTTGTCTCCACCAATCAAAGAAGCTTTCAATGAAGTTGCTATCCATCCCCCTCCCCTGCATTAGATGGTAAACTACTACCTGAGCAAAGGTCTTATTTATTAACTTGATATTTTTCCTTCGAACAGTCTAGTACAGTATCTCACTCACATAAAAAATAGTTAAGGAAAATAAAACCCATCAAATTTTCATATATTCCTCTTGGGGTTCTTTGGTCCTTAGGAGAAAAATGATTAGTGATAGGTTAATCAAGCAAAATAGCATGTAAAGCAGGGAATATGATTCTCTTAAATAAAATATAGGTGACAGCAAACATTATGAGTTTTCTGTAAGGATTTAAATGACTTACTTTGGGTGTATGAGTTATGCCATCCTGGATTATCTGTATACATTAGCAGCTTCATCAAGCACAAATCTTTAAGTTTCATCTTCAGCAGCTGTTGAGAAATATGCTGGACCAGTGACTGATGGATGTTTTGCACAGCATTAGCTTGTCTATGGACTTTGTTGAATAGTGGCAAGAATGTGATTTAGAAATCCCTTAGATATATTTGACTACCTACTTGGTCCTGTTTGATTGGACCCTGATTTATTTATCAGAATAATCTGAGGACCTTTAAAAATGGTTATCCTTAAAAGTTGGAAACTTCATAGATAATTTCTCATTACTGTAAATTAGAGAAATACTTTTGTATATTCTATGAGTTTTAACTTGCTGGAATTGGTAAGTATGGTGCAAAGATCATTGTGTACAGTATATCACAAGTCTCCATCATATCCTATTGACATGATTGCTGCTTTAAACAGAAGGGGTTAAAAAAAACTCTGAATTTGTACAGGTATAAACACGGGGTAGCTGAGGGTGTCTGAAGGCGTGGTATATCACATCGGTGTCCTTCTTTAATAAAGTCCCAAGTAAGCCTAATGGTTCTCATGGACTCTTTCATATTCTAGAAAATTTTTCAAAAGCTGGTAACAATGAAACCGTATTCTTTGAACTTGATGAAACTCCTGACAGAGGATGATCAGGTGCAATGAAATCTGCAAGTTTTGGTCATGGCAGATAAATCGACATTCTGTATTACTTCATTATTAATCAAGATGCTGTATTTTACCTAAGTGAAAAAAAGAATCATGATTATTTTCCCTTGTGAGAAAATGGAAAACAACATGGCACAAATAAGAGAATTGCCAAAAGTCAACACTTTAGCTGGGCATTAACGTGCACCTAGCCTTAAACTCCAACACTCAGGAGGCAGATGAAAGAGGATCTTGAGGTATAGGCCAGCATGGGCTCCATAGTGATACATTATCTCAAAAAGTACTCACTCTCTGTGACATAAGTTGGAAATACTTACTTTGGTCAATATTTTATGTACAGAGGGTGACAAAAATACCATATCAAGCATGTTGATGAAACGAGATTTTTTTTCCATAGTTAAAAGTTGCCACCAAGCATGGTAACCTGAGTTCAATCCCAGGACTCACATAATAGAAAAAGAGAAGTATCACAAATTGTGCTCTGATCTCTACGTTTATCTTTATATTTGTCTGTGTGCATTCAGAAAGTAAATAAGCAAAAACATTGAAAAAATAATTTTGAGGGCCTGGAGAGATTGCTCAGTGTTTAAGAGCACTGGCTACTCTTGCAGAGGACCCGGGTCAGTTCCCAGCACCCACATGGCAGTTAACAACTATGCATTCACTTCATCTCCAGGGACTGTGACGCCCTCTTCTGACCTCTGTGGACATTGCACGACACTGGTGCACTTACAAGCATGTAGGCAATACACACAAACACATAAAAAATAAATAAAATGAAAAAAGTGATAGATCTTAGATAATTTAACCACGTGATCATACAGAGCATGATGAAAGAGTAAATTGGGAATGTTTTTATGCATTAAGGCTCGTTTTGGATGAGACATTCATATATTTCAATTAGTCCAATTAAACATGTTTTTCCAACCAAAGAACACCACAGAAACAATAATTTCTCTTTGTCATTGTCCTCCTCCTCAGTCTAGACTCCAAATTCTAAACATTACTGTGCTGCCTGGCCTCTATCCCCCTAGAAAACTAGTGCACATGTTCACCTTAAAATGGAGTACTAAGTGTGTCCAGAGATTAAATTACACCTTCTTCCAACAGTTTTCTGAAAATCTTTCTCACATCATTCCTATGACATTTGCTTAATCATACATCATAATTACATAACTGCACATTGTAATTATATGATTTCATGTGTTTCCTCTCAACAGACAATTAGATATAATCGCCCTTAGTACTTAAATGTATGGTGACAAAAACTGACTTGATGGAATTCAAGACTCTATAGAAAAAGTGAAATAAATGGCTGTGTGATCCTTTCCATTTAATAGTTTTAATGAGATTAGGATACCAACACAGTTTACATTGGTATGGAGAATGTTGGACATATATTCTTACTAAATTCAATGGACCTGAAAACAATTAGGGGAAACTTTCTTGGTTATTTTTTCTAGAGTCAGAATATTAAATTAGTGCTACTTTTAAAAATAGTGTATATCTTCTTTGATTATTTGTAAATAGTTGAGGTCCTTGCTGATAAAATTACCATCATGTATAAACAACATAATAGGAAACAGAAACATACACTGCTCCACTCCATCTTTAGGACACTCATTCCCTTACTCATTCATCCACCAAATATTTGTTATATATCACCTGAGACTGTGATATCAGTTTAATGTTATAAGCCTTTATTTCTCAACTAGCCCCCTTATCCCTGAAACCCAGTGCATTATATTCCTCCATAGTACATAATACACACACCCTACCCTCATCAATACACTTACATTGGCATCTCACACTGTCATAGATGGATTGTGAGCTAGGCGACAATGAGTGCCAAAGATCATAGAAGCAAAATATAACAAAACAGAATACACACTGAAGTTTTGTAGCTAAAGAATGGTTTTAGACCAGGCACTGAAGTTGTCCTGTCCCTGTGTGGAGTGCTTCAGCATGCTCTTAGAGCTGCCTATCTTCAGGCATGAAGAGACACTAGGATATAGTAATACAATCCTCAAGCAAAATGTTCTCTTTTATCTCCACCAGTTCTACCCAGTTGACTCCTTATCTCATAATAGGTCAAATTATCACTAGCATGTGATCTAATGTCATGTTAGATATCTATTGAGTGCCCATGATTTGTTCTGGATATAAAACAGACATATCTTTCTAGAAGTTGAGTTTGAAAGAGCTTTCCTGTAATTATAGAGAAAAACTGTAGCCCATCAACATATCAATATGTGCACTCCTTGAAAAAATACTTTCTACATACTACGCTGTGGATGACAATGAAAATTTTGTAGAACGCAATGAGCATGTCCTTGCTAGAATGGTAAATAAAGAGGAGTTAATTTAGAAGCAGGATTATCCTAATCCATATTTGTTACTTTTCTTGTTGTTCTGACAAAAATACCTGAAAGAAGCAATTTAAGAAAGGAAAGCTGTATTCAAACTTACAGTTTGAGGAGAAGGGAATATATTCAATCATGGCATGGAAGGCATGGAAGCAGGAATAGGGCACTTACCAGTAACATTGCATTTACACCCAGGAAACTAAGAGTGAAAAGGAAATGAAGTTGGGCTCTAAAACCTTAAGGAATACTCCTAGTAACCAGCTTCCTCTAGCAAGGCTCACCTTTTAAATGTTCCATAGTCTTCACAAATAGTGCAAGCAACTGAGAACACTTGGGGAATATTTCACATTCAAATCAGAACACCACCTATATATCCTTACTGCTATAACAAAAAAAATCATGACTCTCCTTCATTTGTTTTAAACACTATAGCACAAATACACATAGCTAAAATCCTATTGTCAACTGTTATCTTTATTCCAGAGCTTTTTGGTTTATGTATCTTTCAAATCTTCAGTATAAATAAACTAAATACTCTTTCAGAAGTATTAATGGATCATCAATAAATGCCAAGGAATCTGCCAGCTAATGAAACTGTGTAGTAGAAAATATCTATGTTACAATTTTATATTCTGAGTTATAGACTCACCAAGTTTTAGAATATTGGAGTGGGAAGGTAATTTCAAGGTCATCAGATCCAATGCTAGCTTCTATTGAGTATAGACTTCTTACTATTTATGTCCTTTGTAGATGTGCATTCAGTCTGTTTAAACATTTATAAATCAAGGGGCTGGAGAGATTGCTCAGTGTTTAAGAGCACAGGCTGTTCTTGAAGACGTGCATTCAAATCCTAGCACCCACATGGCAGCTAACAATCTATAACTCTAGTTCCAGAGAATCCAATGCCCTCTACTGTCCTCCATGGGCACTGCACAACATGGGTGTAACTACACACATGCAGGCATAACACTCACACACATAAAATAAAAAAGTAAAGAAATGAAAAAAATAAGAAATTATAGATCAAATAAGTTCAGTATTATATAAGATAACATATTTTATTCTGTCCACAGATCTTACATTGAAATGAAACTTATATCTTGCTGATTTCTTTCTGCTACTAATTGTGCATTAAGAACTAGACAGATTTAACTTTGTATCTTCTTCCACATGACTATTACAGTAAATAATTGATATTCCTGCTCAATCGAATTCTGCCCATTTCTTTGTATTTACTACCTGACATTGTCAGAATTTCACATATCCTTTACATGTCATATATCTGGAATTGTGTAACTGCCATTTGCTCGGGTTTACAATACCCTTGTGAAAATATTAGACCCAAATCTAACTTCGGGAAGGAGGAAATTATATTTGATTCCTAGAGTCTGGATGGCTTAATCAAGACAGACTTGATTGTTTATTAATTTCCCCCACCTCCACTTGTGGTGGTTTAATTTCCTCCCCAAGTGCATAGCTATTCTTCATTAAGTCATTTGATGTCTTAGTTTCAGCCATTGATGACTATTAGCTATCTGTTCCATGTTTCACGAACGTGTAATATTTTCAGTAAGTGAACTTTAGGAGTTCTCCTCTAAGTTAATGATAGAATGTATGGGACATATAAGGGAAAGCTGTATCACTGATTTACTTCATGGGGTGCATTCACTGAAGTATTTATTCAACTTTGTAAAAAAGTATTTAAATAAATACTGTCAGAATGATGCTGTGTAGCCTTGAGAGTTAACACATCTCTTTTTCTTTTTGAAATCCTCAAGAATACTATGTAGAACATCGAGAAAAACTGCTGTCTAAGTTGCCCTATGTAAAAAGAAATGATCATGAATTTTTAGTAAACCCATATTGGCTTGTTTTATAAATGTCATCTGCTTAATAACAATTTTTATGGGAATAAACACTTATCTCTGGATTTTTATTCCAGAATATGATCTATTTATGACTGTGAAAATCTAGATATTTATCCATCTTATAATATTTTAAGTATTTTATTTATTATATTTATTCTATGTGAATGAGTGTGTTGCCTGCATGTATGTAAATGCACCCTTGTCGTGCATGCAATGCTTGCAGAAGTCAGAAGAAATCATCAGACCCTGGAACTGGAGTTCCTGACCATTCTAGTGAGTGCTGGCAATTGAACCCTGGTCCTCTGCATGAGCAGTCAGTTCTCTTATCCCCTGAGCTATCTCTCCTGTCCCCATCTCACCTCACATTTTTATTTACTTCTCTTAGTTTCAGTCATTTCTCAAAAATTTTAAGTAATTTAGGAATTATAATTCTTATATGATTGAGTTCATTATAATTTTATTTTTATCAGTCTGATGCTGCTTCTTATATTCTGCACTTAAAATTTTTCATTTATTATTTCTCTCTCTGTGTGTATGTGTGTGTGTGTGTGTGTATGTGTGTGTGTGTGTGTGTGTGTGTATGCCACACCATGCCTGTGGAAGTCAGAAAACAACTGTGAAATCAAGTCTCTCCTTCCACATTTACATGGTTTCTGGGGATTGAACTCGGCCATCTCATCAGCCTCTACACTAGATATCTTTTAAAAAGTTATTATTTTTATTTTATGTGTATGACTGTATTGCTTATATGTATGTAAAATCATCCCTGTTGTGCTATGTCCCCGGAGGCCAGAAAAAGGTTTTGGATTCTCTAGAACTGGAGTTAGCACAGTTGTTACCTGACATGTGGGTTCTGGGAATCAAACCCAGGTCCTCTGCAAGAGCAGCTAGTGCTCTTAACCTTTGAGGTATCTCTACAGCCCCCTAGTCTAGATATCTTACAAGGGGTTGAATCCTCTTTCAAGAACACATCTTGAACCTTCTACTATCTGTTTCTGAGATTCACTTGTTCCTCATTAGGGGAATTCAGGTTCACCCAGAGACACAGAATATCTGAGTAGCATATTAGTTTGACACATGTGTTGTGAACTAAATGTGGCTAAACTTTTGTAAAAATGTGTCCCAGCAAATTAGTTTATCATTCCCCCTACTTAATATATACCAAAAAGTGTAGACCTTTCCACCCTTTTATAATCTCCTTACCATAACTTTTATCGCAGCTGAGGCAATAGATAGTTGCCTTTTAAGTTACTTCATAGTTACTATCCGGAATTTTCCTCTTCCTCTTATTGTTTTAGTGCTCTCATTTCAATTCCTGAATTCTGAGGTCCTCCCTTTGATAACCCACTTTGGCTTAGATAAGGTTCTGTACATTTCATATTCTCTTAGGCTAATTTGTTCAAAACACTACATACACACATAAGAGTTCTGGTTTTTTGGGGTGTGTGTGACCAAAAAAAATAGTTACATAATTGTTACCTCATTAGAATGTTACCTATTTCAGGTAATGTAGTACCTTAATCTTGATAAAATATATGTGGTTTTCAAAAGAATGTTAAATGTTGTTTTGCATAGCACTTAACACCAAGGCAAACAGACCAAGGAATAGGGGAAGGAATATTTTACAACAAATGAGTTTTGCAATAATGTCACCTAGAATGGAACTCAGTAGGCAGATGTACACCTATTCTGCTATTGGCACATTTCAGAATGAATCATTTCCCACTGACTTATGCCATGTTTGCAAAAAATTCTAGGATGGAGACAATATGACAGAAAATGTTTCTGAGTCAATAGGTTGAATTTCAAATCCAATGTACTTGGGACTGTCAACTGGAGGCTATGGGTTACAATATTGTTCTGTGATATTCCAATAGCCTTGGATCTTTCTTCGCTTACACCTGTAAATAGTCTTCTGTCTCCTTATTTAGAGATATCTGCTAAGAAAATACCATCATCTGTCCTGATTTGAGGTCAAATATTTTACTAGAGGAGAATAAATTTTTCTATTCTCTGGCTCCAGCTTAAATATGTGTACATATCTCTTTTCTATATAAGCTTTTCTCATTTTGAAATTTTCACAGAGAAGAAAAACATATGGCTACTGGTATTTTATGATAAGTTTCATGGCAAAGTTAGCGGCAACCCTGAGAATTCTGGGTTTTAGTATTTATGGTGCTCTAGTTTATGGTTGTCAGAAATAATCCACTTACTCACATAATCAACCCTCCACTTGGTTATTATGAAAAAAAAATAAAAATATAATGGTATTAAATTGTGTAAAATTTTTATGTGTTTGTAAACTACATCTATCGCATGTGTATACAGTCATACATATACACATACTCCATGATCACACATGTAGTGGTTAACTTTCTAAATTTCTTCCAGGTTTGTGTGCTTTGCCATTATAAAATCTGAAGTTGGAGTCAGAAACAGAGAGCAAAGTTGTGTAATTGACTCCATATAATAACTAGTATTTCTGTGGTCTTCTCATTCTGCCTCCTTCTCTCCATACCTCCTTATGGCTACAGCAACATCTCTGCTATACTTCAAGTACAATGTGACTTAAAATGTAATGGAAACTCTAAATTTAGTGAGTTTAATTTTTGGGAGTATTTTGGAATTATTGGGGGGTGGGAGCTGTCATATACATGGATAAAGGCAATTGTGAACCTTTATGTTCACAGCCTGATACCAGGAGATTCAAAGAGAAAATTGTATCATAGCAGACAACATTGGATTGATATTTTGTTTTCTGTTTCTTTCTCCTTTAACATCTCTGACTTTTTGTTTCAGCTGTAAATTATAGGACTATTGTGACTAATAAGAGAATTGTTATGTAACCTCGCCGAAAAGAAGAGGCTCAGAAAGATGAGTATCACATTTTCTTTCAAATGAAATTGTAAAAGGAAATGGATGTAAAATTAGAAGAAAGACTATTAAGAACTTGGATGGGAGGAAATGGGAGGGAATGTGGAGATGAGTGTGGACAATGTGGGGAAGAGGTGCTCAGTAGATAGAAAGTATCCTGTAATGTATGAAAATGTCATACGTAAGTTTGTACACATAATATCTGACTAAAAAGAAAAAACGAACCTATTGCAATTTTGATAGAGATAGGAAAGGGCAAACTGTTTTGAGGCAGAGAGAAGAGTTGATAGAGGAAGAATCTAACACACATTCGTTAAAATCAGATGGAAATAAAAATCAAAGTAACATGGATTACACAATTTTGGAATTTCTTACTCAACCCATATACTATTCCATACATGCATGACAATGAATAAATTGAAGAAGAGAACACATAGAAAATGTTTTCCCCAATGACAATGTAAGCCTGGTATAACATGTTACTGTTGAGAAATTAAGAATGCTTTCAATATCAACAATCAGTATGACATGGAATCAGCCTATCATCACCTCCTCTCAGATAAATTTGGTGTGTTGATTATTGTGACTGTGATCTTATCAAGTTTTCTAAATTCAAATCTCATTGAAAATTTAACTCTAGAGCCTTGTTCAATAGTTTTGTAGACCAGCTTGTCTTCAATGTCACTGAGAGCAACCTGCCTCTGCTTCCCAAGTACTGGGACTTAAGGGGTGCATCACTACACCCAGCTTGGCTTAGCTTTTCTTAAAGGACCTTTAATTTTGTACATGTATACAATGAAATATGATGATAACTATGTGCCATTCCCCGAACATTCCCCATGTCCATCCCAACTCGTCCCCTCACAACTTCATGTCTTATTTTTTCCTAGCCCGCTAAGTCCTGTTAGTGCTGACCATATGTATATTTATGTGGAAACATCCAATGGAAAATCAGAAACTTAACAGTGGCCATACCCTAAAACAATGAACAATTCTTCCTCCCCCAGAAAATATCCAATGCTTGTAGATTTTATTATTCACCTAATTATTGCTACTAATTTTTGTATGATATAGTCTCATTGAGATATTTCATCTCATTCCTCTTTATTTAATGACATTTTATCCTCAGGTTTATTTTTTAAAATACTAGTTGTCATTTGAAATTTTGTCTGTTTGAGATACTGTGTAGTTTTTATTCTTCAAGGCAACTTGATTAAATATTACATAACTGGATCATGTTTTATTTTGCACAAAACTTGGAAGATACTTTAGCATGTTCTGAAATTGTGTAATAGCATGGAGAATTTTGATATTAAACTCATCTTTTTAAAAAAATATGTTGTCCTTACTAATTTTTTATTTTTTTAAGATTTCATACATAACCACTATATTTCCATCCTCCACCTCTTCCCGTGTCCACCCTCTCCCTCTCAACTTTGTGACCTCTTCCTTTTTATTGTTATATATACATAGACAAGGACATATATAATGTATCATGTCTGTTCCATGGAGCTCACATATATGCGTGCTCATATCTGACCACTTGGAATTGGATAACACGTCAGGGATCTTGTCCCCGAAAAAAGATTAATTTTTCCTTTCTCAGCAGCAATTGGTTGCATGTAGCTCTTCATCTAGAGCTGGGATCCTGGGAAATCCCCCCTCTCCGCATTGGCCTCCCAACTGGTGTTTTCATTATGCAGGTCTTATTTGGGCAAATATATTGTTGACATTTCATGGATACAGCTTCACTATCACGTCGAGAATATACTATCTAGCAGCAGGCATTCTGTTTCTCTGGCTCTATCAGTCTTTCTCTTCCCTCTTCAGTAATGTTTCCTGAGCCTTTGGTGTAGCATTTTCATTGTAGATATTTTATCTGTGGCTACCCGCCCCCCGGTCATTTATTCTCTGCACTTTGACCAATTGTGCAACTTTGTAATAGTCTCCAAGTGTTGGAAAAAGAAGCTTATTTCTGAATAGTGAGAGCTGCATTCATCTGTGAATATAAATATTTGGAATTTCAAAATAAATGACTTTGGTTTAGGAAAGTGGCAGTAGCAGCTTTTCTATAAGATCTATGATCTCTCCAGACATGAGTATTTGGCTACGGTTACAGTAGCAGGCATGGAGTCTCACCTATTTGTCAGGCTTTAAGTCCAAATTACACAGCTGTCAGTTATCCCCAGTTAAAAGTGCCACTATAGAAACAACAGAGATGTTTTGCTGGATTTGCCATTGTTATGGTTCATAGTCCCTGTACCTAATATATTTAAGGCCTAAACACAAGAATATGGTTTATGTTAAAATTAAAAATTGGTGACTTAACAAGTTCACGAGCTTATTTGAATTTCTTGTGTTAATGCTGCATCAATGTTCCATATGAAAACATGTCATCTTACACTGTCTGCTCATATGCTCATTTATACAAATATTTTTCAAAATTTTATACACACATATGTATAGTGTTTTTAGTATGCTTGCCTGCATTATCTTTGCCTAATGCACGTATACATACACATATCTGTAATCTTATCTGATAACCTTTTATTTATGTTTTTATTAATTTCTCTTCTCCTCAGTTCCACATGACTACTTGAGTGCTTTTTTTCAGTAATTATATTGTAATCCATAGCTACTGAGTATCATGAATATTAATGCTTATTAATTCCGTAAGGATGTTCTTTGAATCCTTGTTTGGTTTTCTTATCTCGATGATTTCTCTTGTCATTTTAATCTGGTATTTCATTTTCTTGTCTCTGAGACATAATTTTACTGAAATCATTGATCCTGTTAAGTTATCCTATAGTATGAATTACTAATGGAGGGCTTTATTTCTTTCATTAGGATATGTATACTACCTTATTTTTTAAACCTTATTTGTAATATCTTAAGTTATGTTCTCTGGAGGCAGCCTCTCACAATAAGATTCATTGGTAAAGAAATACGTACAGAAGGAAGTATTCCTATGGAAAATTTCATAAGAGAACAGGAGAGAATCCCAAGATAGGACTTAGGCAAAACTCTGTAGAGAAAATTTTGTCTACTTCTGCATGGAAATTCTGGAAACAATATTTCATCTCAGATTTGCCTCAGACCAAGGTAAATGTCCATACTGCTCCTTATGGTATGCAGATTATGATGGTAATTAGAAGAGAGAATGGTGAACTAGGAGAGGACTATGAAAAAAGTCCAGTATGGAAACCAGAAAAATCCTATATAAGAATGCTGATTTCGTTTTCAATAGGATGTAAAATTCTCTGTTGCTTACTCCTGTGATTCTGGCAGGCAAAATGTGGTCAGTAAGTTTTCCAAGTTGACTGAACATGGTTGGTGTCTATATTTCCCATGATGCTCCTCAGAAACCATGGCTACTAGAACATCGAGTCTTACAAGTCTAACCCCTTGGAGAAGGTTTTTTTCTTTTAAATTATTCTGAAAGAAAAGTCTTTTGCTGAAATTTGTCACATCCTCAGAAACTGAAAAGTGAGAAAAAACCTGCTAGTTCTTACATAGACCCTTTGTTCACCATACTTGTAAAATAATTTTTCAAGTAAATTATTTTTCCCTGCTTGCTACTACTAAGGCAATTTTAACCCTATGGGCAGGAAAAATAAGAGAATTCTGGGATAGGATTAATTGAATCACCAAAACGGAAATCAGACAAAGAGGCAACAAAGATGTTTGCTGTACAATCTTTTTTCAGACAGATTAGAAAAAAAACAAAAACAAAACAAAAGATTTTAGTGGGATATGTCTTTCTCATTGTAATGATATTGTGCTTAGCCCACAAGCAGCTGAAGAATTTAGGACATATATTGGTAGTTCTATTTGTTTCCAGTGGACAGATATGAATGATTCCTTTCTGTCAGCTTTCCCATTCTCAGAAAACGAGATTTGTCATTCTGATGGTATGGTCACAGGGTCACCCAGTCATCAGCAGCTGGCTGCTTATCTGCTTTGACAGGGAAGGAAATTGAGGGTGTTAGTAAAGGTTGCTTAGGGTTACTTAACAAGTGTGTTGAAAAGAAGCCACAGGAAGAACACGGACAGATTTAAATTTAAAGGAAGTTAAGACCAAGAACAAAACACTGAAATGTGTTTATCAAGCACTTAAAAATTAATTTTATTGCACCCTATTATTGCTTTTGTATGTCCATGAGTATTTATTTCTTACTGTACATATCAGTCATGGATTGTAATAATAACATGCAAAAGGTGAAATTGTTAGATCTTTCCTATTGTATTAATATACTCTGAAATACCACCATATATGCATATATGTGTATATGCATGCACACATGTATATATGTGAACTTTTATGTGTGCATTTTTTGCCAAGCCATATAAAGTTGGGTTTTGTAGGTTGAAATGTTTGAATATTGTCAAATTTATATGATTTAATATAACAAAGATACTCAAAAGAGTTAAATATTGCATAATCCATACAGGTCAATATTATAACATGATGTGTTGGGAGAGAGAGACAGAGAGGCTAGAGATGTTGAAAACATAGTACAGTAGGTATCTAGCTTTGCATCTAGCATCTATGTTTGCTCCTATTTCTTCTTCTTCTTCTTCTTCTTCTTCTTCTTCTTCTTCTTCTTCTTCTTCTTCCTCTTCCTCTTCCTCTTCCTCTTCCTCTTCCTCTTCCTCTTCTTCTTCTTCTTCTTCTTCTTCTTCTTCTTCTTCTTCTCCTCTTCCTCTTTTTTTTTTTTTAAAAACAGGTCTCCCTAGTCCCCAGTCTGCCTGGAACTCCCTATGTAGATCAGGCTGGCCTCAATTTCACAGAGATCTGCCTGCCTCTGTTTCCTAAGTGCTAGAATTGAAGGTGTGTGACACTATGTCCAAAATTTTTTTTTGTTTTTCTTATTTGTTTTTATTTTTATTTTATTTGTATGAGTGTATGGCTGAATGAGTGTAAGTGCACCCATGTTGTGCTATCCCAATGGAGGTCAGAAGAGGGCATCAGATCCCCTGGAACTGTAATTACAGATGATTGTTAGCTGCCGTGTAGGTTTTGGGAACCTAACCTAGGTCCTCTGCAAGAGCAGCCAGTGCTCTTAACTGCTGAGCCATCCCTCCAGTCCGGTTTTTCATATTTCTTATAACAGCAAACTGTGTTTCCTTTGGAAATCACCTGTTCTCAACCTGTCCTATGAGAGGTGGATTCAGATATTCAGATAGGTCAAAATAAACTGTGTATGACATTTGTTTAATATAATTAAGACATAGGTAGTGTTTTAGTTTCCCTCCTTGTTGCTTTGATAAAACACTGATAAAAAATAACTGGAGGAGGAAAAAGCTTATTTCATCTTATAGTTCCCATGTCACAATTCATCACCAGGGGAAGTCTGGGCAGAAATTGGAGGCAGGAACCTGGAGGCAGAAATCTTATCAGAGAATACAGAGGAACAATGCTTAATGGATTCTTTCTCTTGGTGTGCTCAGCTACTTTTGAAATACAACCCAGGTCCACCTGCCCAAGGATGGCACAGCCCATAGTGGTCTAGACCCTACTGCATCAATCAGTAATCAAGAAAATACCCCACGACATGCCCACAGGCAAGTTTGATAGAGAAAATTCCTCAACTGAGATTCAAGTGACCCTAGTTTGTGTCAAGCTGACAAAAATTAACCAGTACAGGAAAGCACAATATACAATCCAGTGCAACCATCATAAACTCTTAGACATTTTTCTAAGAACTCTGGGAAAAAGGCTCTTTAGTGTCTTGAGTAATTTGACAATGCTTCACTTCAAGTTATTGTAGACATTTTGGACACCACCAGGAAAGAAAATCTGAGAAGCAAGTTTGAAGGCAGAAGAGGATAATATGAGTGATTTTCATGCCATTAGGGACAGAACCATGAAGGTATCTTGAATTTGTAGACCAAACGCAGTTCAAAGTAAATTGTACTTTAGACATTTTGTTGACAGTGTAGCATCAGTCACGCTTTTGATATTTTGTTTTATGAGCTAATCAATGTGCTATTGTGTCAAGACAGTTTGAATGAGGTTTTTTTATGAAGCATCCTAACCTACATAGGCAGTTAATTTGAGGTTTGAAGAAGCACACAGGATGCATATGATTTTTAATACAAATGTGATTTGAGAGAAAGCTAGGGAAATGTTTAAACATGTCTTTGTTGGAACTGTTAAAAGAATCACTGAGGTACATGCTTGAACAGCTCTCCACCGCGACTAAAATTAAGCCTAATTTAAATGTGTTTTATTAAGCACTTTTTCCTGAGTATGAAAGTATGTATTCATGAATAAAAGTAAAATCAGCTAAGTTTAATCAGCAGTCACTTCTAACTACCACCCAGAGGGAAACACTCTTTGTATTTTAGCATATTTGCTACTATTCTTTTAATCCATTTTATACTGCAGCTAATATCACACTGTGTACTTGATATTTATCTTGCTTTTTTCATTCAACACCAAATAGTAAGCATTTTCTCACAACATTAAAAACTCTTCATGAAGAACATGTTTTTCTAACCAAGGAAATTACAGTTTATTTGGTGATGTGCTACAAATTCACATGAAATAGTAACTGGCGAAGTAAGAAAATTCTACTACAAGCAATTTGAGATGATGGCTATATTATAAATCATGTTAATTGAATTGCTCAAATTGTCAGTTTCTCTGGAGTTTTAAAATCAGAAAAAAAGGTTCAGAATGAGGATGGAATTTATAAAGGGATAAAAATGACTTAGGAGCAGGTAAGTTTCAAAATAGTATACAATACAATAATTGCAATTAACAAATATCCTATAACATATATGGGAATGATGAAATGCTAAAAGGAATATTTAGTGAAGCAAATTAGAAATAAGATATATAAAGTAGTTTGAGTTAGGGGTCCTTTTTCATCAGGCAAAACTACTTTATTTTTAAAGAACACTAAGATGTATGCAATTATCTGGACCAGTACAGGGATTATAAACTGAATGAACATGTAAAGGACTCTGTCTTTTTTAAGCAATATTTTTATTCTTTGAAAGTTTAATACATTTATACAACTATATATTGATCCTATCTCTCCAGTACTACCTCTGTTATACTCCCTCTAACTTCCCCCATCTCCTTCCAAACTTCATGTCTTCCTTAAATTTATTTTTGTTATTAATAACTCACTGAGTCCAGTTAGTGCTGCCTATATACACATGGGTGTGTAGCCATCCACTGGGCCAAGAGCAACCTACCAGTGGCAACATGCCTAATGTAGAGTGGAATGGTCATCTGCATCAACCTGTCACCATACATGATGCAGAGAACTTCACCTCAAAAGAGCAGAAAGAATGGAAAAGCCAGTGAATGGGGTGAAGAGCTGTGGAATGCTGATCTCAGTAATTTGCTTTACTTTAATGTAGCATTTTGTTTTCCAGAAGAATCTTGAAGAAGAAAGATGGATAATGATGTGCATAAGGCATTTCCAAGAGGACCTTCTGATAATGATATGTTGTTTTCACTGGAAAATTTCAAAGCTGACTTGTGACAAGTAACATTGTATTATGACTCTCTATAGCATTTTCCTCTTAGTGAACCTCTGATGTATGTATAGTTATTGCTATCTTTATTTTAGAACTTGAAGCTTACAGAGTTACCTGAAACAAATAATTAGTTCAAAATGTTGTAAGGTAGTTTAATAAAAACATAAATATGAATAGAGTTTGAGATATATCGTTGACTCTTGAAAAAAAATATAGTTATAGAAGTGAGATCATAGTGCAGGTCAACTCCTAACTAGTTCTAAGCCCTTTATACTGTACCTTAGTGCATTGCTAGAGTTAGTCTTGGGAACATAGATCTTTGCTAGGATGGTGAAGGCATACTTGCTTTAAAATAATTCTATTCTGCCAGTGAATCCCTTAATATTCAGTCATAGCTCTAGAAGCGATCACATAAATGATTTTAAGAAATCATGCATATGTAGTACAACTGAGTGTTTGTACTGCCATGTGAGCCTTATGAATCACTGAAGCAGTTTGTTTCTTTACACATGAAAGAAAATTTCACTTAACATATAACTCGTAGTTTACAGTCCTTCCCTTTAAAATTCTTTTTAAAATTTCTTTATTTGTTGCCTTTTGGTAACATATTTTGTGCCTGAGGTATTTGAAGCTAGCTTATATTTTGTGGCTTTAGATAGCCTTTGCTATTTTTTTCTATGGGTGTTTGTAGGGGTTTTTATTTATCCTTATAATACTAATTTTTTTCTTCAGGATATGCCTAAACAGAGCTCTCTTTTTATTGCCTTCTTTAAAAAGTGAGAAAAGCCTCGTTCATCATGTTTTTGATTATTGCTTCTACTATCTTCCCCAGTAATCGCCATAATTCTTACATCGTTTTCCCTCTGCTCTCTGTAGCTATAGTTAACTTCTTGGCTTGTTCTCATGCCTGCCTATAACATTTTACTTTATACAAATGACCAAATAAAATTTAATGGTTGTTGGATGGAGATTAAAAGCTCAGTGGTTGCACACACACACACACACACACACACACACACACACACACACACACGTAGTTGCTTGCACTGACTTTCTGAATTATATAACGGTCGGCAATACAAGAGTGATGTTTTTTGGTACTTATTTAGATGTGAAATATCTCTTTGCAGTTTGATGGCACAAAGGGGCTAATAGTTAATTTCCTGCACAATATGCTGAGAACTGGTAGTTGAGTGCTCAGTCCTAAATAATACAATTATACAACCTTCCACAAGGCTCAGAGAACATTGTAGATGATGGGGTGGAAAGACTGTAAGACTTGGAAGTACAGTGAGAAGGGCTGTGAAAGGCAGTCTTTCAGGCAATGCACAACCATTACAATCACAAACTCTCAGCAACTAAGATGTGGTATGGATTTTTAAAATAATATATTTTATTTATTATTTTTATTTTATGTGTATGAGTGTATTTCCTGCATGTATGTGAGTGCATCCGTGTTGTGCAATGGCACAGAGGTCAGAGGCTGCAGAGGGCTTCAGATTCCCCTGGAACTGGAGTTAAGGATGGTTTGTAGCCACCATGTGGGTGCTGGGAATCACAACGCAGGTCCTCTGCAAGAGGAGTCAGTGTTCTTAACCGCTGAGCCATCTCTCCATCCATCTCTCCAGCCCCTATGTGGTATGGGTTTTTATAGAGGGATTTGCCATATATTGAGTCATATAATCCTCATTAAAACGCCATGAGAAAAGTAGTATATGTATATGTATATGTATAGTATATGTATATGTATATGTACATGTATATGTGTAATAGTACCCGTTGTAGAGATATGGAGCTAAGAGGTAGGTATTTTAAGTGAGTTCCCTAAGGTCATAAAAAACAGGAAATACTGCAGCTCAAATTGAAACATGAAAAGTATATACCAGTGCTATTCTGTTTATCATATATATTAAAATACATGTAGTTTGTGTATGTGTCTGTATAAATTTAATCTGAAATGAACACATAAGCATTAAATAAAGCCTCCCTATCAAAATATCATCCTGTTTATTTTGCTAGATCCAGTTACTACTTGTGTCTTCTAAACTTCATGTTGCCTGAATTTTCTGACTTAGGTTGTGTCATTCCATTTTGAATCACTACTTTCATTCATCACAATCATGGAGACACATCTGTATAGAAATAAGAAGGTTTGAATTTCTTACTATGGTACATGGGTCTCCCTTCTCCATCCTCTGTGAACTGATCACCAAATTGTATATATACCTCATATTTATGTTCATTCTGAAAATAAACTTTATGCTTGATTATAGAATAAACAGTGCTTGATGTTGTTGTCATGCATAAAACCATTTCAAAAACTCCAGCCACATTAATTATCATGGACTAAGTTAGTGAGTCTATGTGAAAAGTTACTGTTATGGATTGAATTCCCCCCTGAAAGATGTTGGAATTCTATATGCTAGAGACTGTCAGGAAGACACTGTTAGAAATTAGGTTATTTGCAGGTGATCAGTTACGATGAAGTCACTGGAGGATGCCATAAACCAGTGTGAGTGTGTTCTTCCAAAAAAGGGAAATTTTGACATGGACATACGCTTGCAAGGAGATCATGGGGGTAATAGTGATAAACCAAGGAAGGCTAGACTTTTGCAGAGTGTTCACCAGAAAGTAGGAAGAAGACATGGAACAGATTCTCTCTCTCTTGTTCCTTAAAAGGAAGAGATATTGCAAACCATTGTCTTGAACTTTTGAGACCAGAAATGTGAAGCAATACACCTCTGTTGCTAATCTACTTAGTGAATGATTCTTTGGTACTATAGACTTAGAAAATTCTATAAACACCTGAGTTCATTTTCATGTTTGGTCATGATTCTGTGTCCATAATAAGACAGTAACACACCATTAAAATGCTGTATAACTACAACCTTACCATCCGAAATATATCATAGCTCTGAATGTGAGATTTAAGTGGTTTTCATAGATTCTTTGTTTGCTGAGGTAGGGAGAGAGATTCATTCATAATAAACCTTACACTGAACTGTCATCTCTCTTTAGTTTTGGAAAAACAAAGCTACAGTAATTGGGAAAAAATGAACACCGTATCATCTATAAAATCAGAAGTCATTCTTTTCAGGTTTTCCACATTAGTTCTTAACTTCAAGGTACCTCTTGATTGAAACAACAAGAAGGGTTGGCATATTTGGATGCCTACAAGTATTCTCAAGTGTGTTTATGTGTGGAACACTGGTCTGAGACTGCCTTATTTATTCTTCACAATTTTCTTTTCCCATGCTTTCTCCTTTCTTAAATACAAAGAACATCTTCATTATTTTATTCAGGATTTTTAACATAGCCCCAGCCAATAGCTGTACTTTTGTATTGAACTGCTCTTATTAGAAAGCAGGCTCAGAGTGAGGCACTTTATGATTAGTTTTGATTGCTTTTGTGATTGGTTATACTTGGTTTTGATTCTTGAATATTTTCAATATTACAAATCCATGTTCTTTGAGTTTTTGTTGGTCATGAGTTTGAACAATGACTCTAACTCTCTAGGAACCCTGGTTTAAGTCTTTGTGTAAATTACACCTTTTGAAATGTTTGTCATCGTTATCTTTCACATTATCTTCAAATTACTATTTGAACCAACTTGGCTTCAAACCAACAAATTTACCTCCTTCCACCTCTCAAGTACTGGGATTAAAGCTGTATATCACTATGCCCAGCTATTTACTTATTGTTTTATTTTAGAAAATTTAAATATATGTATAGTCTGAGAATTTTATGCATGTGTTTTGATAGGTGGTCTTTTGATATGCAAGGTGGTCTCTCCCATCACCACCTTCACCTTGCTATTCCCCACCTTTACTTTATGTCCTATATTATTATTCCTTTATTAAGGCCTTGTAGTCTAATTTGTGTTCCTCAAATACTGTTGGGTATGCATCTAGTCAAACTGCAAGGTTTCACACTATTAAAGAAAACTGACTGTCTCTCTCACAGCAGCCATTACTTGTCAACAGATGCTCATTTATGGCAGGGACTTCTTGCCTACCTCCCCCATTCATGCTGGACTTTTGTCTGGCTTGGGTTTACACAAATCTTATGCATTCTATTACAAGCACTGTGAGGTCATAAGTGCAATAGCCCTGTCAAGTTTGGAAAAACACAGTATTCTTATATTTATTTACCACCTCTGGTTCTTACAGTATTGCTTCCCTTCTTTTGCAATGATCCCTGAGCTATGAGAAAAGAGTGTGTGATTTAAGTATACTTTTCAAGGATAAGCACTCTACATTCTCTTATTTTCCACACATTGATCAGTGGATGGTGTCTGTACTAATCTACCATACACTACAAGAAGGAGCTTCTTGGTGAGAGTTGAGAGACACACTAGTCTATGAGTATAACAAAAAATCATTAGGAGTCAGTTTAATTTTATGTCCATTTAACAAAATAATTGGAGTGGGTTCTCTGCTATGGCTTGTGACCTGTCAGCTCACACATATGTGGGCCTAATAATGGTAATAGATACATACTTCATCTTATGAAGTGGGCCTTAAATCCAATCATAAAGTGATTGGTGACTTACATAAGGTTCCTGCCACTACTACACTAGTGGGTTTATCTTGCCAAGTCCATAGTTAATGTAGCTCTAAGGTTCAAAGCTGTATAAGATCGATGATTAATTTTCTCTTCTGGTAACATACATAGCACCTGTCAGCCTTATGAAAGCTAGTCAGTAGAGTTTAAGCTTTGAGGTCGGTACCAATCTGATTTTACTTTGTTTGTTCTGTTACTCACATATGTAGTGTCTTCAGTATTAGGGTCTTAATGTTAAGTTTTGTCATGAAAACAAGAGCAATGGCAATAGTAAGTGTTGTTTGAGAGTGTATGGGACTGCCTTGTTCAATAATTCCAAAAGAGGGGATCCATTCCTGGCATTGGGCTTCTTATTTGCTGGTCTGTAGTATATGATAGGGGCAAAATATTTTTATTTCTTCTTTGAAAAGTTCATATGTTTATACATCCCATCTAAAACTCAAGGAACGTCACACAAGATGGGGAAGAAAGAATATATGTTGTGGTGGGTCAGTAGGAGATCTGTGAAATGATGAATATTCTGGACATGACATGACTGTAGTACACATCACCTCACAGGAGCTGTGATTACATGATCAAGACCTGCACAATATGAATCCAGCAAAACTTCAAATCTATCTATCTATCTATCTATCTATCTATCTATCTATCTATCTAATGTTCCTCTGTGGCCCTGACCTTGGTGGAGGTACAATTTTCAGTTGATGGTTGCTATGATACTTCTAAATCTAGTATTCTATTAATTTAACACCTCTCATAAAAACTTGTGGTTTATATGCTTATAATTCCAGGGAGGTTGAAGTCTAGTCCGATCTTTGCCTGTCTTTCTAGTGGCATATCTTACCTGAGATTCAAAAACAACATTTCCTTTCTTGGGATGTAAATAATAACAACACTTGAGTTTCCCAGAGAAGTCACTAAACACATGTTTTGTTGATTTCAATTATTAAATAGTAAAAGGTATTGAGTTGTGGCACAAGATAGGCATAGTGCTGGCCTCAAGGTATCCCCAGGACTCTAAGTGAGACATAATAGCATGGCACCAGAAACAACATGAGTGCTGTACATGGTGGCAGGACATTGACAAGAGGCATGCAGCTCGCCTGCAGAGAAACTTTGCTGCTTTGTTGCAGTGCTTTGCCAAGAATACTTTTCTAATACCTGTGACGTGAATGCTTGAGATAGAGACTGACGAGGGCCTATTGTTTTGGAAGATCTATTATTTGAATCCTGCTGTGTCAGTGAATAAATGGATATTTGGCTAATCTATGCACAACTCTCTTTTGCACATCCAGACTTGAAACATTACAGTGTCCTGCTAACGTCTTAGACAATAGGATTTGTGCATCCATAAAATCAGAATCAAAGACTAATCCATACTTGGTTATTCTGAGTGAACTAAAACACAGTAATTCATTTTCATTATAGATTGGGCATGCTGAGGAGAGGAACTGATCCATTGCTGAAATCTGCTGTCTGTTCTTGATTAAGCCTGCTGAGGCAAGGGTCGGTCCGACACCTCACTATGGGAAAGCCAGGGGGAGGGGATATATCCCCAGGAGTGAGAAGTTGGCCAAGGTAGTTTACACTGTATTTTTTGGCAGCTGAAAATGCACTTTAACTAAATGGTTTCTGTCAAAGCCTTCCCTGGTAACAGCTTTTGTGGTATATGTGTGGAATGACTTAGGAAGCTTCATGAAGGCTGAACAGATATGGAAAATCTACCTTTAGGGCACATAGAAACCAAGATGTAGATAAATGTTTGATCTCCGTTATGAATGAATTCCTAGGGGACAAAACAGATTCTATTTTAGATAGTATTATTTTACTGTTCTTAAATGTCTGAGAAGATATGTTAGCTGAGCTCATGTAAGAGTAGACTTTCTACTCATTTCCAGGTAGTTACTGTCTGTAAAGCTAACTTGTTTTCAAATTATTGTTTATTAATTGTGATGTTGAAACTTTGAACTCAAACTTTGAACATTTTCTTGCGTTTCTCCATTGTCCTTAATGTGTCTGTAATGGTGTGTGGTGATGTGCAAATAAGAGATGCCTATTTTTTCCACCTTTCAAGCTTCTAAAATGGAGGCCATTTGTCGGCTTATCTTTCATTTGCTTTCTCACTTGTGCTCTTTCTGTGTTCCATAGCACGGAGCTTTTTGGTGACATATTTTCCTCATAGAATATATTCCAGTGTGTTCTGCTGTTGCACAAAGGCCATTATTGAAATTATATTACAGTGGCAAAGTGGTATACATCAAAGAAAGAATAACGAGAC
Organism: Nannospalax galili; assembly: GCF_000622305.1. Taxonomy (NCBI): domain Eukaryota; kingdom Metazoa; phylum Chordata; class Mammalia; order Rodentia; family Spalacidae; genus Nannospalax; species Nannospalax galili. The sequence goes on from NW_008339433.1 coordinate 510,224, forward strand.
CTCAGTTTTAACTATGTACACACCACAACTGTCCAAGTGGTTTGAGACAAATCAGTTTCTTTTTCTGCCCTTCAGCTTCATGGTCACAAAGGTCTGTTTTAAATAAAACTTCTGGAATCTATCTTGATTCTTCTTTTTTATTGAATATATGAAGGTGAGATTGATAAGAATCTTGCAATTTCAAGTAAAGTTATTATCCTTGAATGACTTTACTCATTTTCTAATTATTGAAAACCTACTATATGTGAAATATGATTCAGAACCCACTGTATGCATTGTGTCCTTTTTACTCTTCCATACAACTCTATGAGAGTGGTATTATATTTCTTTGTATTTTCTCAGGAGAGTTTAAGTTACTTGGTTCTAATTCTATGTATAGAAATTTCAAAGTCAGCATGTAATTTCTGTCTGTGTGACTCAAAGGCTGCTGATTTTAACCATTGTATTAATATCATCATACTGCGTTAACCTCCCAATAGTTGAGCATATAAGATTACACAGACAGACAAACAAACATACACTTCCATACACACACAAAAATGTGAGAGTCCAGCTGTGAACCAGATTGGTTGTGGTTATCTGTGAGTTAGTGAGCTTTGATATACTTCCCCAAAATTGACCTGTGATCTAGGCCTCCTTAAGTCTGATGTCAATGTTTTCCTAACATTTGGAAGTATCAGGGAAGTGATATGGAGTACTGGAGTGAGAAATAACAATATTGAACCAATGACACAAGAGCAACACTGTAGGAAACATATCTCTGAAAAGAAAAAAAATGTTATGAGAATCAGGGGGAAAGTCAGAGAAAATGAAAAAAAAAAGGTGATGAGAAGGAACCCAGAACAAGTCATCATCCACCGCCTAGATTGGCTCTGAATATCACCTTGCTATTTGTACATTCTAGCCCTGTGCTCCAATTAATTCTGCTAGAGCACAAATAGGAAAATGAAATCTTTTAAATCAGCTAATGATTGAGATACAGATAATATATGAACCATGAAATATTTCTGTGTCTGATTGCTGGAAAGGAAGGGAAGGAAACTTATAAAGGAAAAAAAAAACAATCCCTACTTTTTAAAATTTAACATTGACCTGTGAAGCTGGGTGGGGAATTGGTCAATAGTAGACCTAGGCACAAAACCACCCCTTTCACCAAAGCCAATTAATCACCCTCCTACATTCACATGCCAAATTGATGCTGAAAGAGGATGCTGTTTATTAGGCTATGCATTTTCCAGAGTGAAAAAAAGTCCAGTAATCTATATGACGCGGGAAGACAGAGGGCCTAGGCTGCTGAGATGTGGTGCAGAGAGAAAGAAATCTCATGGTCCATTTAAGCTATGCTTCCAGGCAGGCAGGCATTTAGGGAGGGTGAATTGTACTTAGTTGAAGGAGCTCCTGGGGTGGAAAGCAATGACCTGGGTATGATCAAGTGTTATGTGTTTGATGTGAGTGTTATGAGGAAGGGGCTTAGTAGCATGGTGGGTGATTTGGAAGGAATCCTTAGAGCAGATTACCATGAAGGAGGGATAGCAATGTGTTATGAGAAGGAGTCTCTGCTATGAAGCTCTCCCTCTGTCTGGCTGGTGTGCAGCCACTGTGTGAAGCTTAGCCATTAAGTCCTCACTTCATATGGCTTCAGGTCTTCTATGTCCTATATTTTTTTAGCAACTTTCTCAGTGAAGCACAGAACATTTTCTGAGGTCATTTGTCTCACTTGGAAGGGGCAGTTGAACTGAGTTGTTAAGAGGATGGAGTAAGACAGAAGGAAACTTTCAGAAAAGAAAGGAAAAAGCAGAAAGCCTTTAGCAAATGTTCCCTGATCCCAGACAGGGCAGGGCCAGAAAGAGGGCAAAAGAGGGTGACAATTGGCATGGAAACTGAACGGCATTTAAATGAAGAGTCTGCTTGAGAACCCCAAAATAATGCACAGGAGAGAATTTGCAGAATATGAAAGACTTATTTATATAATCCACACCTTCTTTTGGGAATAATATTACCTCTCACCTGTTTGCATGTGTATTGTTCACTCTGTGGATTACTTGCTGCCAATTTTGAATACCCAGATCTAGCATTCTCTCATAACCCCATGGTTCCCATTAGCAGATGTACTGATTTTTCATTACTCCAAGCAAAGTCTTAGAAGTTAAAACTGTAGCAAAGAAAAATGTAGATATATACTTATCATTCATCACAAAGCCAATATAAATGAACCAATATAATTGCCTCTTTTAGAATTTTTGTGATGCTTTTATGCTACCACAAAAATGCTAGGACTGTTTGATATGCAGAATGGACATCATCAGATAAAGAGAAAACAGCATATAATAGCTAAGACTTAACTAATGTGGTGATCTTTGATGCTAACAGGGTTCTCTATCCCATTAGCCTCTGCAGAGCATGGAGGAAATGCCAATTATTTTATCTGCATGCCAGAAAAAATCTTGGTTTCTCTTTTTCCTCTTGTAGGCACAGGAAATGATTTTTCTAGTTTCTAGAAAAAATAGCTTTAGCTACGTCGTTCTGTAAGTGACCCATGAAACATATCTGGGAAAGCTCAGTCTTATGTCTCCTTCAAGGTACTGAAGTGAGGATACAACAGTGGGCCTCTGGGCACCATCCGGTTGAAACAGAAAATGTTGAATTTGATCTGATTTGTGTTTCTTCTTGTGGAGGCAGGGAGGAGAGCTGCAACTTTTATGCTCTGTCCATTAATGAAGTGTGCTGCTAGTATAACCCCAGGATCAGTTAGGAATCTTAACGTTCTGAAATAATCTTTCTTTGAAATTTCAGGGGCAAGGTAGATTCCATTCATGATCAAGGTTAGCATTTCATCTTTAACTGTGAAATGGGTTTCAGACTCTCTAGCTATTGTCTAAATTGAGATTTAGACTTGGGAAAAGATAAAATTAACTCTATGGTAATGCATTTTGGGGGTTTTCTGATTCATTGTTTCCTGTGTGCTCATAGGAATTCAGAAACAGAAAGAATCATCAGCAACATATTGTTGGTATCTAACAGGTTTTAAACATTATGCACATTATATCTATATCTATATATATTTTCGTTTGTTTTTTTTAGCTGGTATAGTACCAGCTACATGGTACATGCTATGTAGACCAGGCTGGCCTTGATCTCACAGTGATATACCTGCCTCAGCCTCCCCAGTGTTGGTATTAAAGTTGTGTGTCACTGAACCCAAAAATTAAAATTATTTTTTAATATCTTTTCATTAGTTCCAGCAATTGTCGAAGAACCCACCATGTTATAAGTTCTATACATAATTTAATTATCATATGAATGTTGTACGATGAATCTAAGTATCCATACTTTATAGAGGAATTAACTGATACTTAAAAATTTAACTAACTTTGAAAATCTGAGGGTGTGATTAGCTATTTTACATTACTGGTGCCAAAATGCCTGAGAAATGCAGCTTAAGGAAGGTAATATTTATTTTGGCTCATGGTTTCAGAATGTTTCAGTCCTTCATAGTGGGGAAAGCATGGTGATATGGCTCAGTCCTTAGGAACCACAGCAAGTGGTGGAAGTCTGTTCACACAGAAGCCAACCTAGAAGCAGTTAATGAGACCACAACAAGGTGCAGGTATCACCTTCAAGGGCCGGCACTTGCTGACCTATTTCTACTAGCAAGGCTAAAATGTCTAAAGGTTCCACAGCCTTCAAAGACAGTGACATCTTGGAAATTTGGAATGGCTAATCTTCATTGTCAAATTGATGGTATCTAGAATAATCATGAAAATAACCCTCTAGGACACATGTCTGTATTTATTTTCTAATTTAGATTAACTGAGGTAGGAAGACACATCCTAAATCTGGGTAGCACCATTCCATGGACTGGGTATCAGGACTGAATAAAAAAGTGAGTGGGACACCAGTATTCATCATTCTCTGCTTCCAGATTGTATATATAATGTGACCAGCAATTTCCTTCATCTACCCTGGGATGATGAACTGTGTTCCTTGAAACAGTAAGCCAAAATAAAGAATTTATTCCATATTTTTCATAACAATGAGAGGAGTAACTCATAAATACCTGCTCAAAGTTGAGCCTGTGTATGATTTTTCTGATTCAAAGCATTACAGGCTCACAAATCATGAGATCTGTATTTCCACTGACGTTTACCTGGTTCTAAAATGTATGTTTATTTCATCAAAAGGTGTGTTGATTTCTGTGGTAGATGAGTTTGATCAAATGTGAATAGAGGTGGTAGAGAAACTGAAGAATGGCTAAAAGCACTGACTGTTCTTCCAGAGAACACATGTTCCCAGCACCTACATGGCAGCTAGCAATCACCTGCAACTGCAGTTCCAGGGGATGTAACACACTCTTCTGATTTCTGTAGGCATTGCACACATGAGAGCACTTATGTACATGCACACAAACTCTCATGCACATAAAATAAAAATAAATCATTTTTAAGAGTGTGACTGGAATGAGTTGGTGGTTATCTCAGTGGTAGAGTGCTAACCTACCAGGTGTAAATCCCTGGGTTCTTTTCCTTGCACTGCAAAAAATAAAAATAAAAGGAAAAGCACGGATTAGCATAACCTATCATATGTTATATTTATCTTTGTCTTCTCCTGATTGCTGCAGTGGCACCGCTTTTTTATGCCTCAATTTGTCAAGAGCTGGCTCAGTAATATCTCCATCTCTGACCTACATAAAGCATAGGGAGTACTTAAGCCATTAGTACCAATTATATTCATCCAATTCCAAATGCTGACTGATTGGTATAATATAAAACAGGTTTTTGAAAGACTGTATGGTGTTATCCAGGAGCAGGTGCTGTGCTCAATTAGAGTTGGTCCTAATGGACATAGGTGGAGAAAGTATATGCACTTTATATTTGCTATCCCTAACTTAAGCAATCTTCCTAGTTCCACTGTTGATGAGAGAGGAAGAAGCATAGATACTCATGAGTAATGCACATTTTGGCTTTCAACAGATTTCCTCAAGATTTTAATCAATTAATCATTCTGAAATTTCCTAAGTTAGGGATCAGTAGTTTTTCATCCTTAAATGCCATTGGATTTCTCTTCCTCACACTCTTATTCTGATAAGACAATCCTTAATCCACATCTTAAACCTGAATTTTCCTTGAATTTTGCATTCATTCACAGGACAAATATTGAACATTCATTTTCAAACCACATCCTTATTTTTCTCCTAGTCATCCTCCTACTGAGAAATCTTGTCTTATGTATCCAATTCCCTTTACCCTATACTGTAAATGAAACCCCAAATCCAGGACCAGTGATTATATCCTTAGATATTGTATATGTAATAATTGATGTGGCCTGTTTGTGCACCCTTCTCATTGGTATGCTAATACCTAGAGATTTATTGATTGGTCAATAGGCCATGTGTCAATACAGTTGACTAAATGAGGGAAATACATCAGGTTCTGACCTAGTCTATCCATCTGCTAGGTAGAAATCAATGTTTTTTTTTCCTCAAGATTATTGGGAAAAAGAGAAAGTGCAATCACATGAGAATATAGAGCCTATGCAAGTGATAGGATTTTTGTGATGGAGTCACCTGTGATACATTCGACCTGAGTGAAGAGAACAGATCGTCAGGGTTCATTTATAAACAACAGAAATGTACTACTCAAAGTACTGATAAGACCTAAATCAAGGAGCTGGAGAGATGGCTCAGCAGTTAAGAGCACTGACTGCTCTTGCAGAGGACCCGGGTTTGAGTCCCAGCTCCCACATGGCGGATACGAACTGTCCTTAACTCCAGATCCAGGGGAATCTGAAGCCCTCTTCTGACGCCCACATGGCGGATACGAACTGTCTTTAACTCCAGATCCAGGGGAATCTGAAGCCCTCTTCTGACTTCCGTGGCATTGCATGACATAGATGCCCTCACATACATGCAGACAATACACTCGTACACATAAAATAAAAATAATAAATACATGACATGGATGCCCTCACATAAATGCAGACAATACACTCGTACACATAAAATAAAAATAATAAATAAAATATTTTTTAAAAAGACCTAAATCAAGACTCTCAAAGTTCTGATGTCTGGTGAGAATCCATTCCTCATGCCAGGTCTTCTAACTACGTTTTCATATGACAGAATAGACAAACAGGCTCTCTTATGCCTTTCTGACAAACTCAGTGTATTAGTTACTTTTCCCTTCACTTCAGACAAATATTTCACAATATATAGATCCAGGAAGAAAGGTTTTAGTTTAGCTCTTAGTTTGAGATTTCATTATGGTACAGAAAGCATGAAAGATAGTGATGATGATAGAGTTTGGCTAGGACTCCTCACATCTCAGTGGGCCAGGAAACAGCACCATTGATGGAATTAAAGTTGGAATGTAGCCCATAAGGAATGCATCCCCAAAATTCACTTCTTCCAGCTATTCCACAACTCAACCTCCTAAAACACCACCTTCAGCTGGGAACAAGTCTAAGACATAATTCTTTGGGGGACATTTTGTATTCAAACCATGACATACTACTTGTAACTGTCATAGGTTCATGATCATAATGTAAAATATATTAAATGTAACTTAAAAAGTCCCCATAGATTTAAAAGTTCTTACACTGCTTAAAAGTTCAAAGTCCCTTCTGAGATTCCTGATGAACTCTAAGCTGTATTTACAAATTTCAAATGAAAGTTAAATACACACAGCACATCACACCACAGAGTAAACATTCCCATTTCAAAAGAAAGGAATGAGAGCATGGTAAGGAAAGACAAGACCAAAGAAACACTGACACACACAAGGTAAACATCAAAATGAAGTCTCCAAGTGCAGCGGCTGGGAATCATAGTGTCATTATCTGGGCTCCAGTAGGCTTGGGTGGTCCTATGGCTTCATCTTTGTTGCCTGCAGCATATGTAGTCATTCTTCTATGTAGGCTTTTAATGATACTGCAGCTTTCCCCAGAAGGTGCCCCATGTTACTAAGCATCTCCAACATTCTGGAGTGTCTATTGCCTGGCCATGGCAGTTTGATGGAAGCTTGGTGGAATCCTTCACCACCCAATAATTCTTATATTCTGTGTGTTTTAAAAAACAGTGACACTTATTCCTACTTCCAGCTCAAGTGGTATTCTGTCCCGCATTTACCACAGCTGCAGTGGCACCTTAGTGCCCAAACATCTAATCTAAATCTCAGAAATCATTTCTCTAAAAGACTATTTTTGGCAGATAACTCATTCATGGGCACTGCATTCTTTATTCAGGGTACTTTACTTTCAAATGAATGATGTTCAGAGGTGTTTTTAGCTCTATATCCTGGATATTTTGATAGATGGACTCTGGTGGTCAATTCCTATTGCCCCACCGAAAAGTGTGCAGTTTCTCCTTAATTCAGCTAATTTCATTAACAACAGCCGTTTCGTCTGTACCTCCTTGTTCACCATGTCTGTAACTTTAACCATGCTCACATTCCTTTCCTTGCCAAATTGTGTGTTTTCCACTTCTTTCTGTCCCAATTTGGCTCTCTTTTTGCAGTGACTAAGAACCAGACCACAGACTGAGTACTATGCTGCCTTGCAATTTTCTTTACCAAATAAATGAGGCCATTACTTTTGAATTTAGCCTCACTCAAATTTTCACAAAATATCCACAGTTTTGTTAGCTTCTTTGCCATAATGTAAGATGGATGACTGGATGATTTCTGACCTAAAGTGTGGATGAGAATTTTATACTCGTTGAAACCTCATGAGCATAGCTTTTCTGTCCACATTTCTACTGTCCATATTTTCCACACCTTCACTGGGACTGTACATTAAACTCTGCCTATGGTAATCTAAAGTTTCTTTAGCTTGCAGCTCCAAAATCTTCCACATTCTTCTTGCAGATCTGTTCCAAATGCCTGAGAATCACATGATTAAAATTATCACAGCAACAATAATGAACCCACAAGTATCAGCTATATGTATCAGTCATTTTTTCCCATTGCTGTGAGAATACTTGACTAAAAGAAAATTGAGGGAGCAAGTATTTATTTTGGCTCCTGATTTCAGAGGTTATGATATATTATGGCAGGGAAGTCATGGTAGTCTTTATAATGGTGATAGTGTATAGCAGGAATTGTCAAATCTTGATGGAATGCTCACCAGAAACCTTGGTTAAGAACAGGGCTACAGCTTTAACCTATAAGGCCTACCTTACAGTGACCTACTCCCTTCAGGTAGGCCCAACTTGCATGATATTTTTCCCTTGGAGGATATGGACAGAGGTCTATTTAGCACAGACAGGGAACTGATGACAGATCAAAGAAACAATTCTACCCAAGTCAATCTTTTGGAACAAATTAGTTTTTTTTTTTTTTTTTTGACTACAGTAGAATGGTTGAAGAGAGAGAGAGAGAGAGAGAGAGAGAGAGAGAGGATCAAAGAAACAATTCTACCCAAGTCAATCTTTTGGAACAAATTAGTTTTTTTTTTTTTTGGTTTGACTACAGTAGAATGGTTGAGTGTCTCCCTGGAAGGTGTGTACATCAAAGGCAGCTGCATGAACAAAAATCCTTCCCCAGCATTGTTGATGACTCTTGAAAGTCAAATCACTGGATTTACCCGAACAACTTGAAGGCAGCTCCAGTGAAGAGTCTCTACTCCCTTGTCAGTTTTTCACTACTGATATAATCTTGAGGAAAGCCTCAAATATCTTGTAACTTTCCTAGCTTCCTGAGTTTTGTAAGCTTTGTGAACTTCCAGACCCTGGTCAGTGGTACTAGTATTCTGATTCCTTCCCTTAGCCTTCTAGGAATCTTTCAGTTCAGAGGAAATACCTATAAAGCACCTCATCTTCTAAAAGTTATACAACCTACAATAACATTGTCACTTTTTGAAGAGCAAGTGCTAAAATACATAACCTTCTGGGGTTAGTTTTATATTTAGATGATAATTGTCACTGATCTCACTCATTCCCTAATAACCTTTAAAATGCTCCACTGCCCCACTCCTAAATATTATGTTATTGTTGATAAAGTTTCAACACAAGAATTTTTGGGACACACCAATATATGGTCCATAGGACAAGTACTATGATACTATAGAGTCAGCCATTCAGCAGAAAGTCAAATGAAGCATAGATACAAATAGAACTGATAGAACTCCCACTAAATAGCAGATGCATAAATTTGTCTAACCAAAAATAGTAACAATTGACATTCACTTTGTTGCTAATGTAGTGAAGATTTTACAATCGCAGTAGGGCTGTTGAATAAATATATTGCGATAATATTTGGACTATCTATTTGATATAATATCCATTCATGTATAATCTATCTATTATCACTAGCATTATGCTAAGAATCCTTACAAAAATGAGAGTATGAGGTATTTTTGAATATCATTAGAAATGATCATCAAGGCTTCAATATTTCTATTCAGGTAGAGAGAATGAAAAGATGGAAAGAATTGAGAAATGAGCCACTATGTTTCCTATAACAAATGGAGAAAAAATTATTACGAACTGAAACTGTTTCTTTCTCTTTTCTCTCCCTCTTTGTCCTGAAGGACTTTAGTGAGAAATAAGAAGTTGTCAACTCTGAGGCAAAGAATATGATGATTTCACCACTGGAGAGATGCTTCCTTACCCAAAGATGATGTTGAATATAAAGGAAGAGAAACTTCCCTTTCACTTTCTGATTAATATCTTAACAAACACCAAATATTTAGGAGACTGAGGTAGTCATTTGCTTTTGCAATTTGAGCTTACCTTCAGATTATCAAGTGATAAATTTATTATATGAAATGATAAAAAATGTAATTATTCCTACCCACAAAATACATGAAAAAACATGCCTACACAGAAAGGCTGTTTATCATGGCTGTCACAATTAGGTCCAATTGGGAAGTCAATTCCCTTCTACAAATGACAAACTTCAAGTTCCAACCCACCAGAATCATTTTGCAGGACACATCTAATAACCTCTAGTCATTTATCACTATTCCCACATGCCAGGATGATCAGAAGCAAAGCAGGTGTTCTTCATTCCAGTTCACTAAACCAAAATTATAGCCCTCATTTTTACTGGTTTGAAGATAATTCTTCTCTTTGGATACAAGAACATTTCAAAAGCAGGCCTTTAAAAAAAACTATTCCCCTTTAAACTTATGCAACACATATCATAAAATTTAGAAATTTTTAAAAACTTTTGACTTTATTAGCTGTTTTTTTGTTCTTGTTCTTTCTGAGTTTTGAGTTACCAAGTTGATAGCTGTTAGCTTTAACCAGGGCATGCACACTTGAAATAGATATTAGGAGACTAATGGATCAAATAAACTCCAGGTATCTCTAATTCCACTTCTGACTGTCACCATGAATGGCAGAGAACAAAGCAAGTTTGGAGAAATTGTTTGCCTAGCCACTAGTCAATAGGGTTTGTGCCATGTCTGAACTGATAAAACAATATTAGAACTGACAGTTCTATTTAAAACTCATAAAGATCATAGTATATTTATGAGTCACTTAAACAGGAAGAATCAGGGATTGTATGTATGGTGAGAGAAGATGTGATGAAGGGTTTCTGTTTAATGAGATAGCTTCAGAGACTGAGAAATTCCATGTGCTTCATCTCTCAGGATTGAAAACAATTAAATATGCCTGTTTCCATAATAATTAGGTTATTAACCTTTCTGCATTAGATGTAAAGAGACAGAGAAAGATCATTGAACTTGACATGAGCCTACCCTACCGAATCCAGTTGAGTATATTAATGCA